>NC_142885.1:25035530-25338560 GCF_051225735.1 Oryctolagus cuniculus
TAAGTGATCCTCATGGGGTGGGCATGATGGTGCAATGTTTTAAGCTAGTGCTTGGGACACCTGTATCATATATCCTTGTGCCTGATTTCAGTCCTAGAGATGCCATTTCTCTGATGGTTTCCTGCAAATGGACATGAAAGGCAACAGAGAGTAGCTCATATTTTTGGGTTCCTCCCTATCTACTCAGATTTGAATGGAGTTTCTGGCTCCTGGCTTCAGCCTCACACAGCCATAGTTGTTACAGGCATTTCAGGGGGTGAAACAGCATCTAAAATATATATCTGCTTCTGTCTCTACTTTCTTGTTATTATGCCTTTAAGTAAGTAAATCCTTAAAAAACAAACAAGGGATCTTCAGATATAATGAAAACCAAATATAGATATATGAATTCTACATGACATGTAACAAAAGTCACATTATAAAAAATTAAATCTATATTTTTAAGGTATACAGATTTCATGTGCTTCATATATATAGATTTAGGAATACAGTGATAATTCACACTATCCTCCCTCCTGACCATGCTCCAACACTTACTCCTCCCTCTCATATTCCCACTCTCAATTTTTGCAAAAATCTATTTTCAGTGTACTTTTTACTCATAAGATTAACCCTACACTGAATTCAACAAATAGAATGAAGAAAGAAAATATTGTTCCTCACCAGTAGAGACAATGGTTGTAAACAATCTAATAGAGAACTTAAAATCCAATGTCTTGGAGTGAAATGGACATTTTGAGTTCTGATGATTGCTTAAATGTACATTTTCTCTGCTATGATTCATTTGTTGAAAATATGTTAACAAAATGTGTGCTATAATTATGTTACATGAAAATTGTTACAAAAATACACCTATACCTATTTCTTCTATAATCAGACAAAAATTCTGAGACAAAATATGATAGTAATTGGGGCCAGTGCTGTGGCATAGCAAGTAAAGCTGCAGCCTGCAGTGCCAGCATCCCAAATGGGTGCCGATTCAATTCCCATCTGCCCAACTTTTGACCCAACTCTAAGCTATAGCCTGGGAAAGCAGTAAAAGATGGCCCAAGTCCTTGGGCCCCTGCACCCACGTAGGAGACGGGGAAGAAGCACTTGGCTCCTGGCTTTGGATCCGTGCAGCTCTGGTCATTGCAGCCAATTGGGGAGTGAACCAGTGGATGGAAGACCTCTCTCTCTCTCTCTCTCTCTCTCTCTCTCTCTCTCTCTGCCTCTGTGTAACTCTGCCTTTCAAATAAATAAATATTTCAAAAACCACAATGAAACTTTCAAATGATAGTCATTAAATTGCATTGATTTAATTTAATCTCAATCTACACTACGAAGAAAGGAAACATACTTTATTCCCATCAACAGTTATATTTACTGGTTTGTGTGTTAGTCAATATTTCTTATGTATAGTTATTACTTTTTGCTTTTTGTTTTTGTTTTTTACTAAACAAATATATACCTATAAGTGTTCAGCTTCTTTTCAAAAAATAAAGTAAAAATTATTGAAAATTTATTATTTAGATACTATCACAGATAAATTTTTGAATTCTTGAGCAACCTCAATTTTAAACAAGAATAAAGGCAAATTTCTTGGAAAATTAATCCTTTAGTTACCTATACCAAAAAAATTAACTACTGAATTTTTTAGCAAACTCATATATGCAAAAGGATAACAAATACACTATTTTAAGTGTAAAAATATGGTATATCCTCTGCTGAAGAATAGTGTAGTAATACTATATTAACAGTGGTAAAATAAGCATAATATATTTGTGATTAGAAAATGACTGTAAATAATTATATCAACCTATTATATGCAAACATGAATATCAGTATTTTATAAAATAACAGTAAATTCACTTAAGTATAAATATTTATTTATCTTGGAAATGCTTCATCTTTTAATTGAGGGTTTTTTTTTTTTTGACAGGCAGAGTGGACAGTGAGAGAGAGAGACAGAGAGAAAGGTCTTCACCTTTGGTTCACCTCCAATGGCTGCAGCCAGCATGCTGTGGCTGGTGCACTGCGCTGATCCAAAGCCAGGAGCCAGGTATTTCTCTTGGTCTCCCATGGGGTGCAGGGCCCAAGCACTTGGGCCATCCTCCACTGTACTCCCAGGCCACAGCAGAGAGCTGGACAGGAGGAGGAGCAACCAGGACAGAATCTGGTGCCCCAACTGGGACTAGAATCCAGGTTGCTGGTGCTACAGGTGGAGGATTAGCCTATTGAGCCATGGCGCCAGACTTTTAATTGAGTCTTTAATATATACTTGCTTGAGAGGGATAGAAGAAGAGAGAGTGAGTTTGAGAGTGAGAAAAAGAAAACTCCTATCTGCTAGTTCATTTCAAAAATGCCTGCATTTCGGTCCTCAACTGATGCTGAAACTAGGAATCAAGAACTCAATCCACATACCCCATTTGGGAAACAGGAACTGAACTACCTGGTTCATCACTGCTGCACCCAGTTACCTGCATTAGCAGGAATCTGTAATTCAGAGCACAAACAGGTACACCCCAGTATGGGATGTGGTTGTCTTAACAGTTAAGACTAATTCCAACCTAATTGAATATTTTAAGAAAAAATCAGCAATTTACATGAAAGATATAGGTGATGTCTCATTCTGCGGTTTACTGCCCAGAGCCAGCCAGCAGGGATCTGGGAACTCAATTCAGTTCGCATACAATAAGTATCAAGAACTCAATTATTTGAACCATCAACACTGCCTCCCCAGATCTAAATTAGTGAGAACCTGGAGTCAGAAGGCAGTTATCCAACCCAGGTACTCAAATATGGTTCAAGGTTTCATAACTGCCAGGCCAAATGTCCACCCCTATCCTCTCTCTCTCATAAGTCCTGGCAATGTTTTCACTTTGCCTGAAATGCTCTCCTATATCCAACTTCATGACTTACATGTAGAATGTTCTATCTTCTCTGTGCTCCAGGTTTCATTATTTTATACACTCTTAATGTTATATGACTAATGAGGAGAAAGCCTCTACCTAATATACTTGTTACGGGAAGAGGTCAACTTTGGAATAGTTAAACACAGGATTCAAGATTCAACAGTGCAGACTTATGTCCCAACTCTGTTGATTACTAGCATGGAACATGCTTTAACTTACAAGCCTGGGATGACCTGAAGACCTAGCTAGCAGATCTAACTAGCACAGCTTCTGTAAGGATCAAGTGATTAATGCATTAATCAAAATACAAATAGCAATAGATCAAACATAACTTTGCAGTAGCAAAGTTAAATACATATAATGATAATGAGTGATTTATCATTGTGGCAATATTTATAATTAAACTTTATGTACCTTGCTTTATATGAATTAGAACAGTGTCAAATGAATCATCATGGCAAAATCTGCAATACTGCTACTTAAAGAAAGTAAATTGTTCATTTTGTCCTGAAAGGAACTAAATATTCTTGGTCCATTGAAGCTTATATACTAAAATTATATAATGAATTCGAATTGGTAACAATGGGACTGATTTTGACTTTTTTCAAAATTAATTCATGGATTTTGGAATCCTTTGCCATGCTTTTCACCTCACTATTTCTCCTTCACATTTTCAGAAAAAATATACATATAATTGAAAAGATTTTTTCAACTTTTATTTAATAAATATAAATTTCCAAGGTACAAATTTTGGATTATAGTGGCTTTCCCCCATCATCTGCCTCCCACCCACAACCATCCCATCTCCCACTCCCTCTCCCATTCCATTCACATCAAGATTCATTTTCAATTATCTTTATATACAGAAGATCAAACTTAGTATATACTAAGTTAAGATTTCAACAGTTTGCACCCACACAGACACACAAAGTATAAATTACTGTTTGAGTAGTAGTTTTACCATTAATTCACATAGTACAGCACATTAAGGACAGAGATCCTACATGGTGAGCAGGTGCACAGTGACTCCTATTGTTGATTCAACAATTGACCCTCTTATTTATGACATCAGTAGTCACCAGAGGCTCTTGTCATGAGTTGCCAAGGCTATGGAAACCTCTTGAGTTTGCCAACTCTGATCTTATTTAGACAAGGGCATAGTCAAAAGTGGAAGTTCTCCCTTCAGAGAAAGGTACCTCATTCTTTGATGGCCCATTCTTGGAAAGATTTTTTAATGAGGGAAGTACAACATTGATCTTGTGTCTATCCTTGGTTGAAAGTAAAGCTTGCTTACACTGTTGATGGTGAAAAGTCATTTGCGATCTTTACAACTTTCCTCTTCAATCTGACTTTTGCAGCACACCAAAAATGGAATGTTTGCACACCATGCTTAAATTCCATTTTACAATATGGTGTGTCATTCTTTCTCAGCATACCATAGTCATTTTAGGCAATTGTAAGCTTACACCTGATTTCACTTAAACAGCTCCTTCCCAGAGCATAATTAGTAGTGCATTTTTTACAAAGGCACATCCACATGGCACAGATGGCATTCTTCATACCAGACAAGCAATGATGGAGTTGGAAACCAACCAAATCATCGGCAAAAATTGTGAGAATTTCAAGACAGACATAGGAGTGGAAGGAAAATGTTCCTTCTTTTCCAAATTGCATATGAACATATGCTAAAACCTGTTCTTCACTTTTCTATTTCTTCTCTTCTTAGTGCATTATTACTGCAATTTGTGCTCATAACCACATTTTTGTTTAAATTTAGTGATGCCTGTAACACTGCCCATTTAAAATGTTGTAGCACTCCATTTTTCAACTATATTAACAGGGATTTAAAATAATTTCCTTGGATGATCTCACACCTTTTCATTCATGTATTTATTCAAAAATGTTTACTGATCACTGCAAACTCTCAAGTACAGTCAATGGTTGCACTAGGGCACTTCAAAAGGTTCATGGAAAGAACAGGTCTTCAAAGAAGGAGGTACCTTTCTCTGAAGGGAGGAGAGAACCTCCATTTTGACTATGACCTTGTCTAAACAAGATAAGAGTTGGAGAACTCAAGGGGCTTCCATAGCCTTGGAAACTCATGACTGGTGCATAGGGAGATTACTGATGCCATAAACAGGAGTGTCAATGTGTAAAGTCAACAACAGGAGTCACTGTGCACTTACTCCTCATGTAGGATCTCTGTCCTTAATGTGCTGTACATTGAGACTTAATGCTATAATGAGTACTCAAACAGTATATTTCACTTTGTGTTTCTATGGGGGTGCAAACTGTTGAAATCTTTACTTAATGTATACTAAACTGATCTTCTGTAAAAAAAAAGAAGAAATTAGCAATTCCCAACTTGACTCTCACTGGGATTAAACATGACAATAGGTCTGATCTGATTTCATCATCATTTAAAAAATCATCTATTATTTTTCACTTTATGTTTGTGTGGGAGCAAACTGTTGAAATCTTTACTTAATGTATGCTAAACTGATCTTCTGTATATAAAGAGAATCGAAAATGAATCCTCACGTGAATGGAAGGGGAGAGGGAGTGGGAAAGGGAAGGGATGCGGGTAGGAGGGACGTTATGGGGAGGAAGCCATTGTAATCCATAAGCCGTACTTTGGAAATTTATATTCATTAAATAAAAGTTTAAAAAAAAGGTTCATAGAAAAAGCAATTAAGAAGTGACTGCTTTGGAGAAAAAAAAAGTTGAAATCCATGCAGTTTGTTCATTGCATACATTTTCCATGAACTTGTTGGAGATCCTTCTACATATGGCTTTCAAAACTTTTGTGTAGAAAAGATGTGTGACCAGGGTGTAACCATTTGATAGCATCTTGAAGCCCAGGTAAACATCTGGAGATTATTCTACACTATTGGGATTTATAGGCAAAGGAAGGGCCATGAAATGCTCTGTCTTGGCCAACAGGTGAACAAATGTGTAATTTTTTTTGATAGGCAGAGTGGACAGTGAGAGAGAGAGAGACAGAGAAAGGTCTTCCTTTTCCATTGGTTCACTCCCAAATGGCCACTGTGGCCAGTGCGCTGCGACCAGCGCACTGTACTGATCTGAAGCCAAGAACCAGGTGCTTCTCCTGGTCTCCAATGCGGGTGCAGGGCCCAAGCACTTGGGCCATCCTCCACTGTACTCCTGGGCCACAGCAGGGAGCTGCACAAGAAGAGGGGCAACCGGGACAGAATCTGGCACCCCAATCAGGACTAGAAACAGGTGTGCCCACGCCGCAGGTGGAGGATTAGCCTATTGGGCCATGGCACAGGCCCAAATGTGTAAATTTTAAATTTGCTAAAGTCACCACAAGCTACTTAATAATGTGAAGGACTGACTACACACAGCAAGAGAGGCCTGGAGAGCAGGAGGAACAGCTGGCTTCTCTGGTTTTCCCTAAAGGTTGCTCCAGGGCCACAGGGTTCCTGTGTCCTCCTGCCCAAGTATCCCCATAGAAACTCCAGTTCTGGTCCATACAGGTTTATTCTTACTTTGTTTTTTAAACTGAAGACAAGCTTTCTCTTTTATTTAAAGGTTTCCATGTTTATTTGAAAGGTTGAGCTTTAGACAGAATGGGATGGGGTCAACGGGGAGAAACAAAGAGATCTTCTATATGCTGGTTTACTCCCCAAATGGCCACAAAATCGAGGGCATGGCCAGGCCAAGGCCAGGAGCCAGGAACCCATCTTGGTCTCCCACTTGGTTGGTAAGGTCCATTGTACTTAGATCCATGCCCTGCTGCCCTCCCAGGCACATTGGCAGGAAGATGGATCCAAAGCAGAGCAGCCAGGACTCCAGCAGGCAGTCTTCCATGGGTTGCTAGTGTGCAATTGGCAGCTTAAAACACTGCATTATGATGGCAGCTCCAGAAGACCTTCCTTTAATTTTGAACATCTTCATTAAAAATTATCTTGGACAAGGGTGAGCATTTAGCCTAGCACTTAATACCCCAGTTAAGGTGTGTCTTAATTCAGTTCAATTCATATTCAATTTCTGGCTGTGGATCCAGATTCCAGCTCCCTGCCAATTTGCACCCTGGAAGTCAGCAGGTAATAGCCCAAGCTCTTGGGACCTTGTCAACCGTATGGGAGACCAAGACTGAGTTCTGACTCCTGCCTTCAGCCTGGCCCAACTCTGAGTGTTGAGGAATTTGGAGAGTACACCAGCAGATGGTTAATTTCTCCCTCCCTCTCTCTGTCTTCTCTCAAATAAAAAAAAATTTTGAGAGTACTTAAGTCATTATTAAATTATTTTATACAATTATATTATTGGTTAGAAAGATTAATACAGACAACTCAAATTGCTCAAAATTATTTATAAGAGACAATGTATTATCTAATAACATTTCACATAATAGGATAATAAACATGTGTTCATGTACTACTGTAAATAACTGAAGCATAGTTACTTTTCAAATAAATCATGTTTTATAAAAAAGATCATCATTTAGGTCTTTTTTTTTTTTTTGCCAGAGTGTCTTGGCTTTCCATGCCTAAAATCCTCTCATGGCCTCTTCAGCCAGATACGAATGCCTTAAGGACTGATTCTGAGGCCAGAGTGCTGTTTAGGACATCTGCCCTTCTATGAGTCTGCTGTGTATCTCGCTTCCCATGTTGGATCGTTTTCTCCCTTTTTTATCCTATCAGTTAGTATTAGCAGACACTAGTCTTATTTATGTGATCCCTTTGACCAAAAAAAAAAAAAGGACCTAAATGAAAGATCTCTGTGAGTGAGATCCCAGTAGAAAGAATGGGCCATCAAAGAAGGAGGTACCTTTCTCTGAAGGGAGGAGAGAACTTCCACTTTGACTATGACCTTGTCTAAATAAGATCAAAGTCGGCGAACTCAAAAGGCTTCCATAGCCCTGGAAACTCATGACTAGAGCCTAGGGAGATTACTGACGCCATAAACAAGAGTGTCAAATTGTTAAGTCAACAACAGGAGTCACTGTGTACTTACTCCTTGTGTAGGATCTCTGTCCTTAATGTGTTGTTCAATGCAAATTAATGCTATTTCTAGTATTGAAAGAGTATTTTATACTTTATGTTCTGTGTGGATGCAAACTGATGAAATTTTTACTTAATATATACTAAATCGATCTTCTGTATATAAACATAATTGAAAATGAATCTTGATGTGAATGAAATGGGAGAGGGAGCGGGAGATGGGAGGGGGGAAATTATGGGGGGGGAAGCCATTGTAATTTATAAACTGTACTTTGGAAATTTATATTTACTAAATAAAAAAAATCAGCATTTTTTGTGGACTTTTCAATGACGTGTTATCCATCTAAAGAAAAATGCAACTAAGTACTTTCCTAGTTTTTTTGTCAAAGTAGGAAGTTGATCATTTTTAACATTATAATTTTACAAATGTGTAATATATAACAAGTAAATAGTAAATATATGTGATATTTTAAAATTTATTATCTAAGAAATCTGAACATTCCAACTGAAAAAAAATTAAGGATATGATCAATGATGTTTAAAATACAATTATCGGCCTTCGCTGTGGCTCAGTAGGCTAATCCTGCACCTGCGGCACTGGTACTCCAGGTTCTAGTCCTGGTTGGGGCACTGGATTCTGTTCTGGTTGCTCCTCTTCCAGTCCAGCTTTCTGCTGTGACCCAGGAAGGCAGTGGAGGATGGCCCAAGTGCTTGGGCCCTGCACCTGCATGGGAGACCAGGAGAAGCACCTGGCTCCTGGCTTTGGATCAGTGCAGCACACTGGCCATAGCAGCCAATAGGGGGTGAACCAACAGAAAAAAAAAGAAGACCTTTCTCTCTGTCTCTCTCACTGTCCACTCTGCCTGTCAAAATAAATAAATAAAAAATTTTTAAAAAAAATTTAAAATACAATTATGAAAGGTCAGCACTGTGGCTTAGTGGGTTGAGCTGCTGCCTGAAGAATGGGCCTTCATGGAACTGTAGTTCATGACTGTAAAATGCTTAGCACTGGGGGCAGCTTTGTGGAGTAGCTGGTTAAGCCTCCTCTTGAGACGCTGTTTGAGACCCTGCTGCTGCATTTCCCATCCAGCTCCCTGCTAATGCACCTGGGAAAGCAGCAGAGGATGGCCAAGTGCTTGGGCCCCTGCTTCCATGTGGAGACTCAGAAGAATACCCTGGCTCCTGCATTCATCATGGCCCTGGCTGTTGCCGCCATTTGGGAAGTGAACCAATGAATGGAAGATCTCTTCTCTCTGTAACTCTGCCTTTCAAATACAATAAATAAATCTTCGTGGCTGGTGCCATGGCTCACTAGGCTAATCCTCCGCCTGCAGCGCAGGCACCCTAGGTTCTAGCTTCTGTCAGGGCACCAAAATCTGTCCCGGTTGCTCCTCTTCCAGTCCAGCTCTCTGCTGTGGCCCAGGAAGGCAGTGGAGGATGGCCCAAGTGCTTGGGCCCTGCACCCGCATTGGAGACCAGGAGAAAGAACCTGGCTCCTGACTTCGAATCGGCTCAGCGTGCCAGCCATGGCGGCCATTTTGGGGTTGAACCAATGGAAGGAAGATCTTTCTCTCTGTCTCTCTCTCTCACTAACTCTGCCTGTCAAAAAAATAAATAAATAAATCTATGAGTGTGTGTGTGTATATATGTATATACACACATATATGCATATATTATTATATTATATATATTATATAGTTATATAATACATAACAGTTATATAGTTATATAACATATATAATAAATCTAATTATGTAATTGATAATAACATAATTATATATTACATTATGCTATATATTATATATCTTAAATATAATATAATATACAATATAATAATAACTATGTATAATATATAATTATCAGCAAACTCAGTAAGATGTTTAATTTATTTAGAAATTGAATAAATACAAATTAAAGTATGTGTTTTTCATCAGATTCAAAACAACTATTGCAACTGTTGACATTTTGACATATATGAGGCAATGGCCATTGAACAGAATGTGAATTTGCAAAAGAAATCTGTGATGTGTACCAAAAGTCTTAGCAATACAGATTATGTTTATTATATACTCTTGTCCCAAATAAGCACTTCCTAAAAAAAATCTTTCTATGGAAAAAAAAGGTTTCAGAAGGGCCTATGGAAACTTTTTCTTAGGGAAACTTCAGGATAGAAAAGTAAATATCTAACAGTACAGTATTCATTAAATAGTATATGATAAATCCATATGAAGAAACATACTGTTTAGCTATAAAATATATTTACATTATTAAGCAAAAAAAAACCTTGCAGAGCAGAATGTATGATATATATATCCACTATTTTTCAAAAACATGCTTATTTATTTTTTAAATATTGATTTATTTATTTGAAAGAGTTACACAGAGAGAGCAGAGGCAGAGAGAGAGAGAGAGAGAGAGAGAGAGTCTTCCACCCACTGGTTCACTCCCCAATTGGCCGCAACAGCCAGAGCTGCGCTGATCCCAAGCCAGGAGCCAGGAGCTTCCTCTAGGTCTCCCACATGGGTGCAGCACTTAGGCCATCTTCCACTGCTTTCCCAGGCCATAGCAGAGAGCTGGGTCGGAAGTGGAGCAGCCAGGTCTTGAACTGGTGGCCATATGGGATGCCAGCGTTTCAGGCCAGGGCGTTAACCTGCTGCACCACAGCACCAGCCCCAAAAACATGTTTATACAGATACATTTCCTCAAGCCTTGTGTTACGTGAGCAAAGCCATCTGTTTGACTCACATAAGCGTACCTTAAAAAGATTGTGGAAATGGAATTAAAAGTTAAATTTATTTTGGTTCAAAACATGTTGAAATTTATATATACATGGGTTATTTAAAAAGTTCATGGAAAACATGTATTATGAGAAATACATATTTCAAATGTTATGCACCAACATAAACTTATCTTCTCCTTCTATTTCCCATGAAATTTTGAAATCCATCAGAAAAACATGGTGTTCCTGGGAAATATCTGCCCATTATTTAATATATTGTAGAGATGCTAAATCTGCCTGAAGTTACTAAGAAGGAGTGTGGTCGTGATTAGACACTTTTTCATTTAACCTCTCTACGTTGAAACCGATCGTCACATTTAAAGAAACTATTTCCAGGTGTTGTGCAATCTGTGATACCGAAATCAGAGCAGAGAGTGTCTTCTTGACGCGGCGGCTCACCGGCCGGTGCCCTAGGGCCAGTTGAAGGGGCTGCCCGCCAGCAGTGAGTCCCGGGTGAGCGTCTTGGCGGGCGTCTTGCCCACCAGGCGCAGGAAGTGGAGCTGCGCAATGAGGGGCGCCTGGAGCATGCTCAGGGCCAGGCGCGCTGGGGCTGGGACAGGTACTGGGCACGCAATACTAATGAGAGCCACCTGCGCTGCTCCTGCAGCCTCTTAGTGCCCGCGGAGGCCGAGAGCGCCATGACTTTGAGGCACCGGACTCCGCTGAGTCCCCTTGCAGGTGGCCCAGCTCGTCCACCTGCTCCTGGTCCAGGAAGGCCACGCGCGCTCGGCCGATGGTGGCGCCCTGTGCAGGCAGGGGCAGCGCTAAGAGCAGCCGCGCCGCCAGCGCTCTCACCTGGTCCATGCCCAGCGCCGTGCCGCCGCCACTGGCACCTGCCGCGCCCGCAGCTACACCGGGAACAAGCCTCTGTCCGCCGCCGCGCCAGCGCCCAGCCAGGAGGGCTGCTGGAGGAGGCGGCCAGCGCTGCCTGGCAGTGATTGCAGGATGTGGCCGCGCTGCGGCAGCAGGAGGGAGAGAGAGAGAGAGGGGCAGGGAGAAGACAGCCAGAGCTAGGCTCTCTCAGAGTCCCCCCCAACCCAGCTCCGGGAGAGCCCGGGTCTGGAGGGGGCCTGGGGTCTTCCCCAGGTGGGACTGGGAGCTGGGGCCTTGCCTGAAGCAAGCAGGTGAGGTGGGAGGAGGGAAACCGAGGCAGGGAGGGCTGGCTACCAGGCAGGGCAAATTAAGGAGCCTTAATGAGCCCGCCCACCTGGCCTGATCGAATCCATGAGCTCCAGCCCTAGGCCGGCCTCACGCAGGGCGCATTACCAGCCCTGGAGGGGACTTGGGCTGGAGGTGGGGCTGAGTCCTGCGGGGGTGGGGGTCAGCTGTCAAGTAGGAGTGGCCAAATGGAGCCCAAAAGTTTTGCCCTGGTTATAAGCCCCACCTGCACCACTCCTCCCCCCATCCTACCCCAGGGCCTTTGCACCTGCTCACCCCCCCTTCTTCAAACCCCCACCCCCCACTCTTCCTCCTCCAGCCCAGGCTGGGGCATAGGCTTCAAATCCCACCCACAACTCCCTCTTTAACACCAACCCCCGAATTAACAAATCTGCTTTAGAGCAGCATTGGCCATGGAGGAAGGGCTACCCTGGTGGCAACTGAAGCCATGGGCTATTTACTGAGGGCCAATTGTATGCAGGGACCCTGGGGCACAACAGTGCACAAGACAAAGAGAGTCCCTGGAGAAGTCATTGGGTTCCAAAGCAAAGTAAGGGGTTGTGAGCTGTGATAGTGGGAGGCCGCGCATGGGGTGGGGGATGCAGCACGTGGCTGTAGGCGCGCCCACCTGAGGGCCGGGCCAGCGGGATTTCAGATCAGCCACGTGAGAAGAGGGGCACATGTGAACCCCCCCAAACTGAAGGGAGTGGCTTTTCCAAGGGGCTCTGAGCCAACTTTATCAGCTTCCTTCACAGACCCAGTGAGGGGGGAGGACTTCGAAAGCGCGAGAGACTGGAGTCAGACCCTGGGAAGAACCGGCAGACAGAAAGCAGGTATGGGGTGCGCACTTATCCTGAGGCTGGAATCCCCACCCCCACCCCGAGACCACCGCTGCCCGCCCCCCACCCCCCGTGTGGAGCCTGGAGAAACTGCAGGGCATTGGCGTTTAGGGCCACGCTGATTGGACTCTGTCTGCCCTGGGCCGGGCTGGGGCTTCTGGGGAGGGAACAAGAGTGGGGTCCCCCCATGGGCTCGGGCTGCCTGGCTCCTGCCTTAAGTAAACAGAGGCAGGTGTGGGGGCAATGGAAACCAAATAAATGTGTGTATGTGTGTGTGTGCGTGTGTGTGCATGTATGTGTGTGTCCATGTATGTGTGTGTCTGTGTATTTCTTCAGGACGCAGTGGCCAGGCCTGGGCAGGGGACCGGGCCCTGGCCACAGCCGTAATTGGATCCCTGTGCCAGTACAGGGTGCAATGGCCCTGGTCTTGTGGTTAGCAGGTGCCAACCCCGGTCCCCACCAGCCGACTGCAGGGAGGATGGGGGCCGCTCACCCTCCTTTTGCAGGCCTCCCCCACGGCTGCAGTGGGGCTGGGGTGTCATTCACCCACCTACCACACGCCCCCGCCAGGCTGTAGCGGGGCTGGGGGCCACTCACCCTCCTTCTGCACAACCCCCCTGGAAGCACTTCTTGAGCCAGCAGGACTGGCACTGGTCACACTGATGTTGGACCATCTGACAGTCCAAATTGAACCTGCAGGTGTAGCAGTGTTAGGAGCTGATTGTCTAATGAATATACAGGGTGTGTGTTTTTAAAGCCTGATAATTTTAGACATAACTTTCTCCACGTTTTATATTTCTATATTTTAGTTTTCATGTATCCATTTGAAAGGAAGAGAGTAATTCTACTGTGTGTGTGTGTGTGTGGCAGGAACCCAATTCCTTGAGCCCTCCTGTGCTGCCTCCCAGCGTCTGCGTTAGCAGGAAGTTGAAGACAGAAGTGGAAACAACACTCAGATGCCCTCATTCCATTGTAGCAAGGTTGTCTCAAGGGGATTCTTAACCACTTGGCCAAATGCTCACTCCTGCTTACTACTTTTTAAACACCACTCTCTTACATTACATTACATAGGCCCAGGATCACAAAAATTACCAATTCCAATGTTGGCAAAGCCAATGAAAATGGAGCTCTCACAAAGAAAATGAAAGCCAAGCAAATTATTTAATTAGAAGTATTAGCTTGAATAAAATAATAGTTTGAGTTTCATGTTTCATCAGGTTAGATAAGTGATGGATTTTCAATATCAATATACACTGAACATAAAAAAGATGTAAAAATATTTTCAACCATCAATATTACACATTTGCAAAAGCAGTGGATGCTTGACTAGTTCTACAAAAATGTGTTCCAAAATCATGTGATTAGTGTTTAAATAAAGGAAATGAATGTTTATCTCAATGAACCATTTCCAAAAGGGCAGAAATACAAAATAAAGCCCCTAACAAAACTGGATTTGACATGATTATCTTTGAAAATTCATTTTTTAAAAACTTTTATTTAATGAATATAAATTTCCAAAGTACGGCTTATGGATTACAATGGCTTCCCCCCATAACGTCCCTCCCACCTGCAACCCTCCCCTTTCCCACTCCCTCTTCTCTTCCATTCACATCAATATACATTTCCATTCTCTTTATAACAGAAGATCAGTTTAGTATACATTAAGTAAAGATTTCAACAGTTTGCACCCCCATAGAAACACAAAGTGAAATATACTGTTTGAGTACTCGTTATAGCATTAAATCTCAATGTACAGCACATTAAGGACAGAGATCCTACATGAGGAGTAAGTGCACAGTGATTCCTGTTGTTGACTTTACAAAATGACACTCCTGTTTATGGCATCAGTAATCTCCCTATGCTCCAGTCATGAGTTTCCAAGGCTATGGAAGCCCCTTGAGTTCTCCGACTCTTATCTAATTTAGACAAGGTCATAGTCAAAATGGAGGTTCTCTCCTCCCTTCAGAGAAAGGTACCTCCTTCTTTGAAGACCTGTTCTTTCCACTGGGATCTCACTCACAGAGATCTTTCATTTAGGTGTTTTTTTTTTTTTTTGCCAGAGTGTCTTGGCTTTCCATGCCTGCAATACTCTCATGGGCTCTTCAGCCAGATTGGAATGCCTTTAAGGCTGATTCTGAGGCCAGAGTGCTGTTTAGGACATCTGCCATTCTATGAGTCTGCTGAGTATCTCGCTTCCCATGTTGGATCACTCTCCCCTTTATTTATTCTATCGGTTAGTATTAGCAGGTACTAGACTTGCTTATGTGCTCCCTTTGACTCTTAGTCCTTTCATTATGATCAATTGTGAACTGAAATTGATCTCTTGGACTAGTGAGATGGCATTGGTACATGCCACCTTGATGGGAATGAATTGGAGTCCCCTGGTATGTTTCTAACTCTACCATTTGGGGCAAGTCAGCCTGAGCATGTCCCAAATTGTACGTCTCTTCCCTCTCTTATTCCCAATCTTATGTTTAACAGGGAGCACATTTCAGTTAAATTTCTACACTTAAGAATAACTGTGTATTAATTACAGAATTAAACCAGTAGTATTAAGTAGAACACACAAAAAAACTACTAAGAGGGACAATGTATTAAGTTGTTCATTAACAGTCAGGGCTATGCTGATCAAGTCACCATTTCTCATAGTGTCCATTTCACTTCAACAGGTTTCCTTTTTGGTGTTCAGCTAGTTGTCACCGATCAGGGAGAACATATGGTATTTGTCCCTTTGGGACTGGCTTATTTCACTCAGCATGATGTGTTCCAGATTCCTCCATTTTCTTGCAAATGACTGGATTTCATTGTTTCTTACAAGGTATAGTATTCTAAAGAGTAAATATGCCATAATTTCTTTTTCCAGTCTACCATTGTTGGGCATTTAGATTGGTTCCAGGTCTTGGCTATTGTGAATTGTGCTGCAATAAACATTAGAGTGCAGACCGCTTTTTTGTTTGCCAATTTAAATTCCTTTGGGTAAATTCCAAGGAGTGGGATGGCTGGGTCGAACGGTAGGGCTATATTCAGGTTTCTGAGGAATCTCCAGACTGACTTCCACAGTGGCTTGACCAGTTTGCATTCCCACCAACAGTGGGTTAGTGTCCCTTTTTCCCCACATCCTCGCCAGCATCTGTTGTTGGTAGATTTCTGTATGTGAGCCATTCTAACCGGGGTGAGGTGAAACCTCATTGGTTTTGATTTGCATTTCCCTGATTGCTAGTGATCTTGAACATTTTTTCATGTGCCTGTTGGCCATTTGGATTTCCTCTTTTGAAAAATGTCTATTGAAGATCTTGGCCCATCTCTTAAGTGGGTTGTTGGTTTTGTTTTTGTGGAGTTTCTTGATCTCTTTGTAGATGCTGGTTATTAACCCTTTGTCTGTTGCATAGTTGGCAAATATTTTTTCCCATTCTGTCGGTTGTCTCTTCACTCTCCTGACTGTTTCTTTTGCAGTACAGAAACTTCTCAATTTGATTCAATCCCAATAGTTGATTTTGGCTTTGACTACCTGTGCCTCCCAGGTCTTTTCCAGAAACTCTTTGCCTGTGCCAATATCTTGAAGGGTTTCTCCAATGTTCTCTAATAACTTGATGGTGTCAGGTCATAGATTTAGGTCTTTAATCCATGTTGAGTGGATTTTTGTGTAAGGTGGAAGGTAGGGGTCTTGCTTCATGCTTCTGCACGTGGAAATCCAGTTTTCCCAGCACCATTTATTGAATAGATTGTCCTTGCTCCAGGAATTGGTTTTAGATCCTTGATCAAATATAAGTTGGCTGTAGATGTTCTGGGTTGTTCCATTGGTCTATCCATCTGTTTCTGTACCAGTACCATGCTGTTTTTATTACAACTGCCCTGTAGTATGTCCTGAAATCTGGTATTGTGATGCCTCTGGCTTTGTTTTTGTTGTACAAGATTGCTTTAGCTATTCGAGGTCTCTTGTGCCTCCATATGAATTTCAGCATCATTTTTTCTAGATCTGAGAAGAATGTCTTTGGTATCCTGATTGGAATTGCATTGAATCTATAAATTGCTTTTGGGAGAATGGACATTTTGATGATGTTGATTCTTCCAATCCATGAGCATGGAAGATTTTTCCATTTCTTGGTATACTCTTCTATTTCTTTCTTTAAGGTTTTATAATTTTCATCGTAGAGATCTTTAACATCCTTGGTTAAGTTTATTCCAAGATATTTGATTGTTTCTGTAGCTATTGTGAATGGGATTGATCTTAGCAGTTCTTTCTCATCCGCGGCATTGCTTGTGTATACAAAGGCTGTTGATTTTTGTGCATTGATTTTATATCCTGCCACTTTGCCAAACTCCTCTATGAGTTCCAATAGTCTCTTAGTAGAGTTCTTTGGATCCTCTAAATAAACAATCATATCATCTGCAAAGAGGGATAGTTTGACTTCTTCCTTCTTGATTTGTATTCCTTTGATTTCTTTTTCTTGTCTGATGGCTCTGGCTAAAACTTCCAGAACTATGTTAAATAGCAGTGGCGAGAGTGGGCATCCCTGTCTGGTTCCAGATCTCAGTGGAAATGCTTCCAACTTTTCCCCATTCAAAAGGATGCTGGCTGTGGGTTTTTCATAAATTGCTTTGATTGTATTGAGGAATGTTCCTTCTATATCCAATTTGCTTAGAGTTTTCATCATGAAAGGGTGTTGAATTGTATCGAATGCTTTCTCTGCATCAATTGAGATAATCATATGGTTTTTCTTTTGCAGTCTGTTAATGTGGTGAATCACATTGATTGATTTGAAAATGTTGAACCATCCCTGCATACCAGAGATGAATCCCACTTGGTCTGGGTGGATGATCTTTCTGATGTGTTGTTGTATTCTATTGGCAAGAATTTTATTGAGGATTTTTGCATCTATGTTCATCAGGAATATTGGACTATAATTTTCTTTCAGTGCTGCATCTTTCTCTGGCTTAGGGATTAAGGTGATGCTGGCTTCCTAGAAAGAATTTGGGAGGATTCCCTCTTTTTCGATTGTTCTGAATAGTTTGAGAAGAATTGGAGTCAGTTCTTCTTTAAATGTCTGGTAGAATTCAGCAGTGAATCCATCTGGTCCTGGGCTTTTCTTTGTTGGGAGGGCCTTTATTACTGTTTCAATTTCTGTTTCAGTTATGGGTCTGTTTAGGTTTTCCATGTCTTCATGGTTCAATTTTGGTAGATTGCATGTGTCCAGGAATCTATCCATTTCTGATAGATTTTCCTGTTTGCTGGCATACAAGTCCTTGTAGTAATTTCTGATGATTCTTTTTATTTCTGTAGTGTCTATTGTTACGTTTTCTTTTTCATCTCTGATTTTTATTGATTTGGGTCTTTTCTCTTCTTTTTTTAGTTAGTTGGGCCAATGGGGTGTCAATTTTGTTTATTTTTTCAAAAAACCAGTTCCTCGTTTGGCTGATTTTTTGTAATGTGTTTTTGATTCAATCCTGTTAATTTCTTCTCTGATTTTAATTATTTCTCTTCTCCTACTAGATTTGGGTCTGGTTTGCTGTAGGTTTTCTAGGTCCTTGAGATGCGCTGCAAGTTCATTTATTTGGTACTTTTCCAATTTCTTGATGTAGGCACCTATTGCTATAAACTTGCCTCTCTGTACTGCTTTTGCTGTATCCCATAAGTTTTGATATGTTGTGTTGTTATCCTCATTTACTTCCAGAAAGTTTTTGATTTCTCTCTTGATTTCTTGAATGACCCAGTGTTCATTCAGTAGCATGTTGTTCAGTCTCCATGTGTTTGCATACTTTCTGGGGTTTCTATTTGGGCAATAGTGTCAATTAAATCTGCTGTTTCCTTGTTGATCTTCTGTCCGGTGATCTGTCTGTTTCAGAGAGTGGAGTGTTGAAGTCCCCCAGTACTATCTAAATCTCCCTTTAAGTCCCTTAACATATCTTTTAAATAGACCGGTGCCCTGTAATTAGGTGCATATACATTTATAATAGTTACATCTTCCTGCTGAATTGAACCCTTATTCATTATATAGTGTCCCTTTTTGTCTCTCTTAACAGTTTTTGTATTAAAGTTTATTTTGTCTGATATGAATATGGCTACACCTGCTTTTTTTTGGTTTCTGTTGGCATGGAATATCTTTTTCCAACCTTTCACTTTCAGTCTGCATGTATCTTTGTTAGAGAGATGTGTTTCTTGTAGGCAACAAATAGTTGGGTTGTGTTCCTTGAGCCAATCAGCCAATCAGTGTCTTTTAACTGAAGAGTTAAGACCATTAATGTTTAATGTGACTATTGATACATAGTGACTTTACCCTGCCATTTTCCCAGAGATATTTTCTAGTATATGCTTTGAGCTTCCCATGCTCTTTTACTGGTGGTTTTTCTTCCTTTACCTTCTTTGATATTGATGGCCGTGTTTCTGAGTGTAGCACATCTTTAAGTATCTTTTGCAGGGCTGGATGAGTGGCCACAAAGTCTTTCAATTTCTGTTTGCTATGAAAGGTCTTTATTTCACCTTCATTCACAAAGGAGAGCTTAGCAGGATATAATATTCTGGGCTGGCAATTTTTCTCTCTTAGCACCTGTGCTATGTCTCGCCATTCCCTCCTAGCCTGTAGTGTTTCTGATGAGAAGTCTGCTGTGAGTCTAATTTGAGATCCTCTGAGAGTAATCTGACGTTTCTCTCTTGCACATTTTAGGATCTTTTCTTTATGTTTCACTGTGGTAATTTTAATTACCACGTGTCGTGGTGAGGATCTCTTTTGGTCATGTTTATTGGGGGTTCTATGACCTTCCTGTACTAGGATGTCTCTGTCCTTCTCCAAACCTGGAAAGTTCTCTGCTAGTATCTCACTAAAAAGGGCTTCTAATCCTTTCTCTCTTTCCATGCCTTCAGGAACGCCTAGAACCCGAATGTTGGTTTTTTTAATAGTATCCTGTAGATTCCCAACAATATTTTTTAGATTTCTAATTTCCCCTTCTTTTCTTTGGTTTGACTGTATGTTTTCCTGTGCTCTATCTTCTAAGTCCGATATTCTCTCTTCTGCTTCACCCATTCTGTTTTTAAGGCTCTCTAATGTGTTTGTCATTTGATCTATTGAGCTCTTCATTTCATTTTGATTTCTCTTCACTATCACACTTTCCTACTCTACTAGTTTCTGCGTTTCATTTTGATTCTTCCTTAAAATTTCATTTTCACGAGAGAGATTTTCAATCCTGTCCAATAAGCATTTCTGTAGTTCAAGGATTTGCTTTTGAAAACTTCTAAATGTTCTTATCATAAATTTTTTGAAATCCATATCTTGCATTTCTTCTATCTCATCATCTTCATAATCTTGGCTTGGGGTGTTTTGTTTATTTGGAGGCATCATAGTGTCATCGTTGATCTTGTTCCCTCAATTTCTGTGTTTGTTGCTTGGCATAGTTAATTCTTCTTTCGTCACTGTGCTTTTTTTTTTATACTATGTCTGTGTTAAGTGGACTGCCTGCTGTTGGAGGAGCCTTGGAGGTTTGAGATGGGTGTGGCCTGAGAGCTCTGCTTGGTTCTTCCGGTTACGGGTGTGCAAAGATGACACCCTCAGGTTATGCGTGGTAAATCTCTCTCTTTATTTATTTATTTATTTATTTATTTTATTCATTTTTTCAGGAGGTAAGTAATACCGCACTGCACGGCTGTGCAGAATTGATGGTATTTAGCTTCCAGTCTCTGGCTTCTACCCAAAGAGTCTGTGCAGGCTCTGTTTCTCCTCTGGACTCCCACTGGGTTGCCTAGGCTACTGAATTGTAGTGACTCAGTTCCTTAGCTCTCTCCTGTTGTTATGTAAATCCAGAGTGGGGGCCTGCTCTTTGTCTCTTGAAAACCTTAGAAACTCTTGCAAACTCTTGCAAACCTTGCAGCCTTGCAACCTTTGCAAGGTTGATGGAGATAGAAACCCCCCACCTTTTTTCCTTCTTTCCTGTAGTCAGTCTGGTGCACTTTCCCGCTCCCCTCTAGATTCTGACTGCCGTTTCCCCACCAATGTCTCGGGTTACTGAGCTCACCTCCCCTTCCAGCGCCAATGTGTGGACTCGGAGCCCTGGGCGTCCCAACTCTCGCTGCTCGTGTCTGTGTGACATCCACTCCCCTTCCTCCACTGGCGCGCAGACCCCGCGGCTCCCGCGGCTCAGCTTCCACATGGTGGGCGACCTTGTTCTCCCAGTAGGTCCTCCAAGTCACAGCCACTAGATCCAGAAGAGTTTCCTCTGCAATTTTTTCCTGATCCTTTTTCTGAGGCTACCGTAACTCCACTTTTATTAAACTAAATTTTCCCAGACTATCGGTGTGCGCCCTCACTATTCCGCCATCTTGGCTCCACCGAAAATTCATTTTGTTTTAAGAACTGTTTCTGAAAACTGTATTTTTAAAAAGTAAACAATATTTTAATGGGGAATTACTAACCATGATATAATAAAATATTTTCTGGAATTTTTGATCACAGTTTGAAGCCAGATTTAATTTAAAAAGTTACTAAAGGTGGGAAATAAGGCATACAAGAAAAACTATTTTTAATTTTTAAATGTATCTATATCTTTAACCATATCAAATGCCAAAATGAGATTATTGAGAAAACACATGGTAATAGAGAATTATTAGATTTATTTCAAAAATTCTTATTGAAATTTTTATAGGCTCTCAAAACTTGATGTAGCAATCTATTTTTTCTGGGACCACGTTTGTTCCTTTGTCCATTCCTGTTAGCATTATTTGGCAAAAGTTGAACATTGAGGTACACGTGAGAGAATTATTACTCAATTTTCCTGGCCAGTTTTAGGTAAGAAATCAGGAAATAACCACAACCACCACAACAAACACCACTTTCTCAAGAGCATTTGCAGATCAGTTCTGCAGACTTCAAACGTTTTCAGGTTTGGAATGTTTAGACTACTGCTCTCATGCTAAATTCTCTGTGGCTTTCTTTCTATTTCTGAATTGCTTTTTACAAACAGAATGCAGCATAAGGGACTGACAGCAAAATACACTGTTTCCCAGATGGTTCAAATAATAACTATGCCAGTTGTTTGTATTTATATTGCAAACATCATATTTTCACCTAAGTATCACTTACCTCAAATGTTAACTGAATAGTTTTATAGAATTGTTTTTTAAGATTTATTTTCTTTGAGAGGCAGAGTTATTCTACAAAAAGAAATAGATATCTTCAATACAAGCATAATTTTTATTCCTTCAAGTGACTGATAGTAAAGTATGTTTTGTATCTTCAATTTGAACAGGATCTCCCCAAAATTAAATTAGATATATTGTTTACCAGTGTGATAAAATATATCTCACAAAGAGAAAATATGATACAAAAATATAATTTACTTTATTTCTTGAATATTCATATATGTCTTGCTAGACTAAGTTAGAATAGAATCAACATGTTTTTGTCAATCTAATCATTCTGAAACAAAATCAAATGATGAGTAATTTGGAAATGTTTATGAATTATTTTTCTGTTTATTTCTATGGAGGAAGGAAGAATGATGGTAATGTTTCCAAATTATTCTGGTTAAGTGTGGAACAGTTAAAAAATAACATGATATAGTTGTAAGTAGGTCTTAGGCATCCAATGCATGTGCAACCATGCATGACACAAAATGTATTAAGTTAATACAATCCTTGACTTTTTTTTTGACAGGCAGAGTGGACAGTGAGAGAGAGAGACAGAGAGAAAGGTCTTCCTTTTGCCATTGGTTCACCCCCACAATGGCCAGGATCCAGGTGCTTCTCATGGTCTCCTAGGCGGGTGCATGGCCCAAGCACTTGGGCCATCCTCCACTGCTTTCCTGGGCCATGGCAGAGAGCTGGCCTGGAAGAGGGGCAAACGGGACAGAATCCAGCACCCTCACTGGGACTAGAACCCTGTGTGCAGGCACCGCAGGTGGAGGGTTAGCCCATTGAGCCATGGCACAGGCCTATAATCATTGACTTCTGATACCTGTGGTGTCCATTCCAATGAAGATTCTGATTTCCTAGCTCATGGTAACATCAAGGACTCTGGTTGGTGTGACTTTAAAACAACTATTGGATTGATTCACATATGTTAAACATAAATTTTAAAATATATGACTACTTTACTTAGTAGTCATGGCAGTTAGTGTTACCTTTTCCCTTTTATCTTTGCTTTGTAAAACACACAAAAACATTCATTTGCCATATTCTTCAAATTAAGAAAATGGTTTACTGTATGATGATGTTTAGATTCTCTTTGATCACCCAAGGATTGATTTTTTTTCTTGCCATAATAAATCTACAAATGAAAAACTGATTCATTAATGATCTTGATCTGAATTAGCACAGAGCAGATGAGTCTGGGGCACTCTTAGATATGAATATTAAAATCTATAGAAATTAAGGAAATCACAATGGGGAGACTAAAATTATTTATAAAGGATCATTTATTAAACATTTTTCACAATTTTTCACAAAATTCTGCAAGAATACATCACATATTAAAAAATAATGTGTTTTTACTGAATTTAATTTGAAGACATTCAGAATTGTTTTGTCTATCCCCTTGGGGAGCCCATTTGGCTTTGCTCCTTGTCTGACACCATTTTAAGAAGGAAGAAACATTTTATTGTTAATTAAATCATATTCATAACAGCTTAAATTTTATAGAAATAAAATCAGACAGTGTCTGCCACAACAAAGCTCTCTCCACAAAGTAACTGATTTGCCTATGATCCTATTTTTTTTTTCAAGCTACAAGATAGGACGAATCAAGGAGGAGCTAGGTAACTTGTATAATAACGTATTAGCACCAGTTGATAGTAAATGCAGCATAACATTTGTTTTGTCTGTGGTACAAGAATATGTCATATCAGACTCTATCTACTGTATTTTTCTCTACTTGTACACAAGAAAGCACATACGGATTGTTTCAGAATGACACATGCATAAAAAGGCAGGAATCTGGCCTGGCTGGCATTATCAGTGCCTATTTTCATCAGCTAATATGAATGAATAGCTAAAATTAGTGAAGACAGGAAAATGATTTAAGGAAAATATATACAGAGTTAAACTACATCCTTTTAAAAATCTATTTGAGTGATCTCAGGCACTTTGGTTGTTCAGGATAAAATGTCTTATGTTTTATTCTTGATAGTGATTTCTCAGTGCAAGCAAAAGCAAATACCTGCCCACTGTCATAAACATGAACTCGTACATTTGAGAATTTAAAGCAAGTTCATCTTCAATGTTTTCACTCTGGCGGCATCTCGTGTAGAAATGTGTCATAATTTGTTCTTGGTCCCCATTTAATTTTTCAGTGCAAGCAAAGGCAAATACCTGCTCACTGTCATACACACAACCAAACATCTCTGGACTATTCAAAGCAAATTCACCTTCTGATTTTCATCATGGAAGCATCTTTGATAAGTGGCACTTAGTAATCACAATAAATTTATGTATGAAAACCTGTCAAAGACTAGTTTTGATTTTAAAGTCAGTTGTCATTTAAGAGAAAATTATTTCTCTTAAACAATCCTACCATGGAGCTAGATGAGTTAACACTTATTGTTTTTCCCATTTGCAGGATAGAATTTCTTTGTACTTCAATCTTGAAAAGCTTTGGCAAAGTCAAGACAAGCATTTGTTAGATTTAGAGGATCCTATTTAAGTGACGGAAAACATTGATCAGTATGAGGTTTGATACAATATTCCTTTGTGAGTATGTGTAAGTTCCTGTACTAAATCACAGTATTTCAAAGTGTGCATTGAATAATGCAAATGAAAAGAATGCATATATGTAGTTAGATTTTTTAAAGATTTTTTAATTTATTTGAAAGTCAGAGTTATGGAGAAGGAAAGAGAGAGAGAGAGAGAGAGAGAGAGAGAGAGATCTTGCACCCTTTAGTTAGAGCATTTAATATGTGGAAATCCTGCAAAACAGTATCACTCAAGAACAAGATGAGGATTACATGATAAGCATGTATGGCATTAGTGAAAAATTAAAGTAATTGAATAGCTATACTGTAGTTTGAACATTTGTACCTACCAAAATCCAAATGTTAGCATCCTGTCTGTGAAGGTGACCACATTAAAAGTGAGGTCTGAGACCCACACACTGGTGCAGTGGGCTAAGTATCTGCCTGCAACACTGTCATCCCATATGAGCTCCAGTTCAAATCCCAGCTGCTCTACTTCCAATTCAGCTCCCTGCTGAAGGGCCTGGGAAAGCAGCAGAAGATGGCCCAAGTTCTTGGGCTCTGCCACCCACCCACACAGGAGACCTAAATGGAGTCCTGGACTCCTCGCTTCAGTCTGGACCAGCCTGAGGCAGTTGTGACCATTTGGAGAGTGAACAAGCAGATGGAAGATCACCCTATTTCTCTCTACTTCTCTCTCTCCTCTCTCTCCCTCTCTCTCTCTCTCTCTCTGCCTTTCAAAAAATTATTTTTGAAAAAATAAGGACTTTTGAGAGTGATTAGCTCATGTGGGCAGAGCGCTTGTGATTGGGCTGGGTGCCTTGTAGAACAGGCCCCAGAGAGCTCAGCCAAACCTCTCACCCATGTGAGACAGTTGCTGTCCAGGAAGAAGCAGGCTCTCACCAGACAGGAACTCTGCTGGTGTCTTAACCTTGATCCCAGTCTTCAGCTGTGAGCAACTAGTTCATGCTGTCTGTAAACTACCCAGTCTATGGGATTTTGCTCTGGTAACCCCAATTGACTAGGACAGGCAGCTTCCCAATTTAAGAAGGTAGGATTCTGTGTATAACTCTATAACTTTAAGAGCCCAATCTTCAGAAAATAAATTTAAAATATTTTACTGGATGAAAGCCCTGGCATTTTGGAGAAATACGTCTTTGGGTCACTAATAATAGAAAAATTGATGGTTGAAATCTACAATATTTCTTCTGATAAGTTCAGCACAGTAAAATTCAGCCCAGAGAATAAAAATAAAGCCTTTAGAATCGTAAGATGCTGTACAGGTGCAGAAGGATAAGAATAAATAAACATTTGATAAAACCAGGAACATATTCGTATATGATCCTGTCATTCTTCTCTTGTGACATTCAATGCTGACCACAGTGTTGTTACTAGTTCAGTTTTTGCCTCTTCTGTGTGTTCAGAAAGTTACTTTTCTAGCTTAATGTAATAATATTTTACATCTAACACCTGGCTCAATGTATATTTGTATTATAAAATAATTAGTTGACATGTATATCAAAGATTTTCCTCCTGTGGTTGATGGTTAGGTTTTGTACTTTATGCTAAACACTCTTTCATATGCATTATAATATAGACTTCTAAGGAAAAGAAAGAGCATGCAATTTTAATCTCCATGTTGTGTCTTGAAAAGATTGTTACTTACCTAACAAAACACAATTCTGAATGGCAAATCTCAGAATTCTAATCAGAGTTTTGCATAACAATTCAATTCTTTCTGAGGAACCCTGAGGACTTACTTTTACTTAGGAATTTACATTCCACACACATTCATCTCCTTTTCATGTTATCTTGCAAAACTGCACCTAAATATTTGTGGAATAAATATAATCTGCATAATATCAACTGTTCAGTTCTTTGAAAACACAATTATTACTCAAGTGTTTTGCTGTTTGTTTTTTTCCACCAAGGCCATGCTTAGATTATTCTAGGAATGTCTGGCAATGACATAATCTCCTTCTCCTGTCCACACTGAGTTTGATTGTATGACTTTCTCTGGACAATGAAACTAAATTAACAAATATGATCCAAGCAAAGACTTGAGAAACCTTGCATGTTGCAGCTTTCCCTCTCAGAGCTCCTGGAAATGCTTCTACAACCACCTGAAGATTGGGATTCCAGCCTATCCTGGTAGAAGTTGGAAACACACGCAACAGAAATGCGTTGTTTTAGTGGAGGCCCAGCCAGCTCATAGTCAACCCACAAGCCAAGTGCAGATTCATGAGGAAGCCAGGTACTGCTGGCAATAAAACTGGCCAAGTAATTCCAGTCCAAATCTGATGCACAAGATTGTGAGTGAATTACAGCTCGGTATCCATTAAGATCCAGCAATGTGTGGAGTGGTTTGTTATACAGCATTGCCTTAACGTCATGGCATTGAAAAGGGACTTCAAAGAAGTGAAGAAAGTTGTGTGTGCATGTATGTGACATATGTAGATATATCATATTTACATATCATTATTTTTCAATAGTGTTAAGTCATTTAGGAAAAAAAAAGAAAAAATATCCAAATACCTTCAAAACCTCTCAAACTAGGCTTATAGAATTACTTTTCAAAAGGAATTACACTCATACAAAAGTGAAACCTCTGTTGAATGCCTAGATAGCTGGGGAAAACCAAGATCCCCAGGTTAGTAAACACAGAGTTTCTACTTTGTTCTTCACTGAAGGCTCAGTATTACAGCCATCATTATGAACACTGGAAGCAAACTCCAATTTCCGACTTCCTTCATGTATTATATAAAACACAGTTAGCTTTCCTGGAGTTCACTGTCTCTCTATAATGAGAGAAATTTGTGGTTCCCCCTGCCTATTGTCCTGTTCCCAGTTATAGAAATAATTAAACAAGCCGGCGCCGCGGCTCACTAGGCTAATCCTCCGCCTAGCGGCGCCGGCACACCGGGTTCTAGTCCTGGTTGCCCCTCTTCCAGGCCAGCTCTCTGCTGTGGCCAGGGAGTGCAGTGGAGGATGGCCCAGGTGCTTGGGCCCTGCACCCGATGGGAGACCAGGAAAAGCACCTGGCTCCTGGCTCCTGCCATCGGATCAGCGCGGTGCGCCGGCCGCAGCGCGCTGGCCGCGGCGGCCATTGGAGGGTGAACCAACGGCAAAGGAAGACCTTTCTCTCTGTCTCTCTCTCTCTCACTGTCCACTCTGCCTGTCAAAAATAAAAAATAAAAATAAAAAATAAAAAAAGAAATAATTAAACAAGAGCAAAACACAGGATAGGCTTTAGTCTAGCAGTTATGATGTTGGTTGGTTGCATTCCATGTTGGGTTCAGCTCAGCTCCTGGCTCCAGCTTCCTGCTAACATAGATCCTGGGATGTCACTGTGGTAGCCTCAGTCAATGAGTGCCTTACTACTCACAAGGGAGACCTGGATTGGATTCTTGGCTCCCAGCTTCAGCCCCCAGCCGAGGATCATCATGTACATTTGGGGTATGAGCAAGCAATAGTTGTATCCCCTCTCTCTCTCACTCTCTGCTCTCAAATAAGTAAATAAATAATAATTTTTTAGAAATTAAAAAACAATAAAACAAATGCCCCCTCTCTTTCTCTCTGCCTCTCAAATAAGTATATAAATTTTTAAGTAAACAATTTTTTAGAAATGAAAACATAGTGAAACTATTGTCTGATGATATAGATTTTGGAACAGGCTTTCTTGCATGCCAGAAGCTGTACAGTTATAGATGAAACTTTGTGAAGTTCCAGGGAAGGAAATGTTATGCTCCATAAGTTAGGTACTAGTCATGATTAATAAAACACAAACTGGCAATGTATAAAAACACATGAAAGTGTTCCTGTATGCATTTTCCCCACCCAGAAGTAACCTAACAGGGTTGAGATGTAAAATTAACAGAGGAAAGAAGATGATTTAAGAAATTAGATGAACAGTTTGCTCCCCTAAGATATGCATTCATATGTCCGCTCCCTGTTGATATTTCCTTGGTTCCAGTGGGATCCCGGAGGAGGTGTGTACAGTGAAAGAGGAAATGAGACTCCAGCCCTGCAAGTGCCAATAATAACTGCACTGTCCATAAAGATCTTTGCATTTGACTTTCAGGAATGTTTATCTGAAGCTGAACAACTGGTAACCGTAAGTCGGCTAGATTCTCCCAGGGCAAGTCACAGCCCTTACAAAGAGTGTGCTGGGAGCATCATAAGAGGAGACCATTTGTCATCCAAATAAAATTCAAGAAGGGGATCTAGGAAGTAATTAATACAAAATTAATGTAATAGTACTCTTTAGGTCTTACTATTTGAGATCCGCAAATTTTTAATAATTCTAAAGTGTTCTCTGAGTTAGTAGCATAATTTTGCATTACCAAGACCAGCAGAATTTCAAAAATATTTGGAGTAATGGGACAAAAATATTCATGAGTGGTCTACGTGCCCTTGTATTCCATCATTTCCTTTATGTTGCACCATTTGATGATTTCTGAACCTGAAACATTAATGCAGGTCATGGCCCATGCAAGCATTCAAGGGCCAGTGCATGAACTCGCAACGACTGCTCACCTTCCACGGTTCCCAGTGACATCATATGTGGAGATGCCAGAGAGCCACCATGCTGCGAGTGTTTATTTGGAAGCCTGGACTTAGGAGACTCAGTATGGAGAGTGAGCAAATGAGCACTTTTGTATCATGCCATTGAGGTTCGGAAGCTAATGTGTTAGCGCAACATAACATACCCTATTCTGACCAATACAGGAAACTACTCAGGGGTTGTCAACTTTCTAACATGCCAAATAGGAGATTTTGAAAGGATACAAAATTCCTCACCACATTCCATCATTATGTCAAATAAATATTTTCACACACACCTCCCCACCACCAACAAATACAGAAAGAATGTTATTGCAGAACAAGAGTTCTTCTTTAAACTCAATAAATGTAGGATTTTTCCCCCATAAAATCACTCACTGATTTTTAATTTTTTCATTTTGCTGGGTAAAAATACTTAATCATTAAATAGCACACCTTTCTTCCTTTTGATAATTAAGAACAATGATTCCAGATATTTTAAAAATGGTACAAGAGGGTTATTGAACCAAAGCAATGAAAACAATCCCTGGCAATGCCCAGCTTTACCTGTCTTTTGGTGAGATTCAGATTCTCTGCTATCTTGTATCTCCTCAGTCTAGTCACATAGTTGTGATGGGCAAATTCTGCTTCTAGTCCTTGGATTTGCTCTTGGTAAATGCTGTCCTTTCCTTCCTGGGTTTGCTGTTGACTTCAGACTTGTAATTTCCTTCTTGGGATCTGAAAAAAAAATAGTACCAACTCATTCATTCAAATATATGTAATCATGTGATTTACTGTATTCATCATGGATGAGTTACTGCTTTCCCAAGTGCTGTGCTAGTCTTGGGATAAATGGAGAGCAGAAGCAATAAAATACTCTCACCTCCATCATGCGCAACACATCCTTGGTTTTTCAATCTGCCTTCAAACAACTGATGACCTAATTGGAGATGTGTCAAATTTTCTCCGTACAAAACATGAACTGTATATAACCACTCATCATACGATATTATAATAAGATGGACAAAATCCTCTCTAGAAGACAATTTTAGATATGAAATTTAGTAAGTTCTTAACACACAGGCTTGAGGTCTAAGTATGTACAGAATGATTCTCCATTTTTTAAGCATTATTTATTTATTTGAAAGGCAGAGCAAGTGATAAAGTGAGAGGGAGAAACAGAGAGAGAGAGAGATCCTCCACCCACTGGTTCACTCTCCAAATGACCACAAAGGTCTTGGGCTGGGTCAACCAAAGCCAAGAGCCAGGAACTCCATCTGCATTCTTCTTCTGCTTTCCCAATAGAATTAGCAGGGAGCTTGTTGGGAAGCAGAAGAGCCAAGAACTTGGGTCCCTGCTGCCATGTGGGAGACCAACTGGAGATCGAGCTTGTTGATTCAGCCTGGCTCAGCCCTGGCCATTGTGGCCATTTGAGGATTGAACCTGTGGATGGAAGATCCTTTTTCTAGTTTCTCTCCCTCTCTATATAGCTCTGCCTTTCAAATAAATAAATAAATCTTTGAAATTAAAAATAGAAGAATTAGAATATACCTCTATTTAATTATGATACTAAGTATTGCTATGATAACTAAGACACACAAGCAGACTCTTGGTTACTCAAGAAGCCACATTCATCTGATGTTAAGAGCACAACCTCTGCCACTCACCTGCTTATTTAACCCTACTTCCTTCGTTTCCTAACCTTTAACCCAGAATCCATGTGAAGATGGTTAAATTAAGTAAATAATTTAGATAAATGCCCGCATATTGTAGGGATTCAATGATTAATTGTAAACTCTAACCTTTAAGAGAGGGCTGTAGCCTAAGGCCTTAGTATTTGGAAATAATACATTTAATACAATGAAGAATTAGAAAACTTTAAAAAAAATAGGAAAAGTTTGTTCTTAAAATGGAGCTCAGTCTAAAATGTAAGAAGTTTAGAATTCACACAATGGGGCCGGCGCCGCGGCTCACTAGGCTAATCCTCCACCTTGCGGTGCCAGCACACCAGGTTCTAGTCCCGGCCGGGACACTGGATTCTGCCCCGGTTGTCCCTCTTCCAGGCCAGCTCTCTGCTGTGGCCATGGAGTGCAGTGGAGGATGGCCCAAGTCCTTGGTCCCTGCACCCCTTGGGAGACCAGGATAAGTACCTGGCTCCTGCCATCAGATCAGCGTGGTGCGCCAGCCGCAGTGCGCCAGCCGTGGCAGCCATTGGAGGGTGAACCAACGGCAAAGGAAGACCTTTCTCACTTCTGTCTCTCTCACTGTCCACTCTGCCTGTCAAAAAAAAAAAATTCACACAATGGATAAATGTGTTCTAATTCACAGTGAAAAATAGCTGAGCTCCTATAAGGAGCTGTATGTTATTTTCTGCCAGCCCACAATGAAACAGAAGGTGTAGCTATGATTTCCAAGGCCCAGTGGCATCCAGAGATGAAATTTTTCCCTCTGAAAGGTTTTTTTGGAAAGTTTGATGAAATATAACTAATCTTAGTCTGCCCAATTAACTAGAATCAGATAGTATAATTGTTTGTGTGTGAGTGACTAAGTATGAGTGAGTGTGTGTATGGGTGTGTGTATGAGTGAGTGTGTATGTGTGACTGTGAGAGTATGCGTGTGATATGTGTGTGACTGTGTAAGTATGGGTGAGCATGTATATGAGTGTGTGCGTGAGGGTGTGTGTGTGTAAGTATGGGTGACTGTATATGAGTGTGTATGAGTGTGAGAGCATGTGTGTCAGGATGTGTGTGTGTGTTTCTTCTCCTTTAAAGAGTCCCAGTAAACAGATACATGGATTTACTAAGAAGAATCACATCATGCCTAACTGTTAGAACATACAAAATACTATAACTTGTACTCTTAAATGATTTTAATCAAGACAAAATTTACTAAAAACATTCCTTAGCCCATTCTTTAAAATATTATGCCTTTATTATTTACTAGGATGTATAATTTTCTTCATTTGGAGGGTTTGAGAAGCAATAGCTCAGGTATTTCTTTTTTATTTCTGGATGATTAAAAGTCAATAATCTACCTATTTATTTCACTTGCCTTCACAGTAGAAACTGTAAATTATAAAAAATAAACAATACATAAAAGTAATGATATAAAGATAATCTTAAAATCTGAGACAACCTGAGTTTCCAGCTCATGTATTATACAGCAGTTTGCTTGCATCTGCTGCTGGAAAGAAATGCCTTGTGATCATTCCCTACTGCAGTCGCACTGGCAAGAAAGATCATAGTCTTTGGGTGAATCTTCTGCAACACATTTCTGATTGCTTTTCTAAAAGGACTTCCCCAATATGAGAAGTCAAAAATCATAGAAGTTCCATTTGTAGGACACTGCTTAAATACCCTTCACAGATAGAATTCTGTTCACATTCACTAAGTAGTACTTGCTTTCCAAAAAAGTAAAATCAGCCAAAGAGAAAAATCAGTGCTCTGCAATAAAGTCAACTTGTTGTACAACATAATGATTTCCTCAAATAACAGGGAAGCTCTGATGTAAACATGTTTGAGCAAAATAACATGCAAATGACAAAGAAAGGCTTCCTCTTCCCAAACTGTGTAAATCATATCTCCATTGTCTTCTTCATCATTCTTACTATTACTTTATATAGGGAGAGGCTGTGTGCAGGAGGGAGGAGAGAGAGAGAGAAGAAAACATTAAGTGACATTTACTTAGAAAACATACTGAGGCCAGTGCCGTGGCTCACTAGGCTAATCCTCTGCCTGCGGTGCCGGCACCCCGGGTTCTAGTCCCGGTTGGGGTGCCGGATTCTGTCCTGGTTGCTCCTCTTCCAGTCCAGCTCTCTGCTGTGGCCCGAGAAGGCAGTGGAGGATGGCCCAAGTCCTTGGGCCCTGTACCCACATGGGAAACTAGGAGGAAGTACCTGGCTCCTGGCTTTAGATAAGTGCACCGTGCCAGCTGTAGCAGCCATCTAGGTGGTGAACCAATGGAAAGAAGACCTTTCTCTCTCTCTCTCTTTCTCTCTGTCTCTCTCTAACTCTGCCTATCCAAAAAAAAAAAAAACCATACTGAATGTGAGATCCTATGAGAGGAATGAAATGATCATCAAAAAATTTCTGAGTGTAAAATGTGAAGAATTGCTGGCCTAGCCTGTGCAGAGTACACAAGCAAAGAAGATTGGTAACAAGACTGGTGAAGGCAGAATGGATACAGTAGCAATGATTATGAATAACAGCAAAAGAGGCTTGCATGTGGTGCATAAATGCCTTTCTAGAAGAGGAAGAAGAAGGTGAGGTCATAGGCGCTGATCCTAGTGCATTTCTTGAACAAAAGAGGCTATGAAAGGCAGTGAGTGTAGGATTGGCTTTTGTGTGTGGAGAAGGGGGAATGGGGAATTGACTATCTTGCTGAAATAGGAAACTCAAAAATAAAGTATCTTTTAAATACCCTTTGATACTATCATCCCTTTTAGAAATCTGCACACATAACGTATACCCTATGGTGAAAGTGTGATATGTGATGTATGTGACATGTGACAATCACGAGTAGTTTGCTGTGCAATGTATTATGAAATACACAGATTAATATGATATACTACCTATCTAGAAGTACCTTACAATCAAGTTTTGGATAGAAGTGACTTAAAATTAACCATAAATAATTATAAATAGTAGTCCTTGGGGTACTATCAAGCTATCATGCATTAAGGGTTAATACTTTGGGATACATAACCTTTTTCTTTGATAAATCAATTTATGGGAAATAGCAATGATAATACCATGAAGTGGGTATTTTGTTAAGCAGTTAAGAAGCTGCTTGGGACACCCACATTGCATATTGGGGGGCTTGAGTTCAAGACCTGGCGCTGCCTCCAATTTCAGCTTCTTCTGACTCCTATGCTGGGAGGCAGCCCCATGTGCTTGGGGCCCTGTCTCCTACATGGGAGATGGAGTTTAAATTCCTAGCTTGAGGCTTTGGTTTGATCCAGCCATGGCTACTGTAGGCATTTGTAAGTGTATCAACAAATGGTAAGTCTCTCTCTTTCTCTTTACCTTTCAAATAAACAAATAAATAAAAATTTTAAACAGGAATTTTAATTCTGTTATTATGTATGCATTTCAGAGACTAACCTGAATATTATGTTAAACAAATTTTCCTAGGACAGTAGCTTTAACTGAAATCTGATATATTTTTTAAAAGCCAAATTTTAGATTAGATACAAAAAAAATTTCTACACCTACTTCTAATTTCTCCCAAATGGCATATGAGTAAGTTTATGTGAATGTAAGTAAGTTTATGTGAATCTGAAGATTTTACCTTGCAGATAATCCAAGGGTACTAATTGTGTATTGGATCAAGGCACTCCATCCAAACCCATACTTTGATATTTTTTCATATGTCATATATCATGGCTCATAACATTTGAAATATTTAATAAGTTTTTAGAATTATATACTAGATAGAAGATAGCATTTCATTACACTGAGGGGAGAAATGAACTGGGATTGTACATTTTTCTTGTACTTAACATGTAAGCTGTCACTCTCAAAAAGGGACATGATTTGTTCCTAAATGTTATTTACCAGCATCCCTACCCTTGCATACACACAGCACACAGAAACACGAGTGAAGCACATCATTTGTTTCATATGGCAATAACTGTCAGAATAGAAAATAAATCTTAGTAGTCGTACATGTTTTTAAATTTCTGCACTGATTAACCAGAACTCTGGTTAAAATTAGTTTGTAATGGGCATATTTTTGCTTAAAACATTTACAGATTCAGAAAAGAAGAATGACTTGGGGGAAATAGCAGAAGGTTTGACACCTGAAGACTTGAGTTGAAAATCATTGCAATTTGCCGCTTCCATGGTCTTGTAAGCCAATTCTCTTTTCAAGTTCAGATTCCTAATCTATAGAATCCATGCATGATTGTTGCAAACAGAAAATTGAGAGAATTTAAAGTACAGATGTGGGAGAGAGAAAATAAGTTTAGTAATAATACTTACTATTGATAATTTCAAATAAAATGTACCATGAGTGAGATTTAATTAACTGAAAACATTTTTTAAGGATTTACCTTAGTTTTTTTTTGAAAGGTAGAGTGACATAGAGAGAGGGAAAGATAAGGAAAAAGACATCTTCCATCTGCTGATTCACTCAGGAAATGGTTCACTCCCCTCAATGGTTGGGCCAGGCCAAAGCTAAGAGCCTGGAACTCCATCCAAGTTTCCCATGTGGGGAGCAGGCGGGACCCAAGGACGTAGACCATCTTCTGCTGTTTTCTAAGGCACATTAGCAGGGAGCTGGACTGGAAGAAGAGCAGCCATGACTCGAACTGGGGTTCAAATGGAATGCAGGCTTTGCAGGTGGCAGCCTAACCTGTCACACCAAAATGCTGGCCCCTCAACTGAAATTTTTACTGACACATTTACTGGTATTTTAATTCCACTTAAATTACTTCACTGTCACTTGACATGTAGCATTTAGTAAAATGCATCTTTCTTTTCTTAAAAAATGAAATTCATTTTATAAAGGAGATGATGCTCTTTCTACTAATACATATTTTTAAAAACGTGGCTGTGCTCACAATTCCTTTGGCCCATCAGTTAGGGTTAAGTATGCTTGCTTTTAAGAAATAAAAGTGTTTTAGCAGGTCTGAGTGCTTTTATTTCTCTCATACTATCTTTTTATAGCTCTGTTACTAAAAACTCCTCAAACTGAAGCATAAGTCAGTTTTTAAACATAATTTAATGACATTGTCATCTACTTTCAAAGTAAGTCAAACTAAAAAATGTTTATATATATTTTATGTATGTGTGCAAATAATTCAGGGAAAATGAAATTAAAAGATAAGTTTCTGGGGTTGTGACACAGTCTCCTTCTGCAGCACCAGCATCCCAAAACACCAGTTCATGTCCCAGCTGCTCCACTTCCAAACAAGCTCTGTGGCCTGGGAAGGCAGCAGAAGATGGCCCAAGTGCTCTCCATGCACTTGCATGGGAGACCTAGAAGAAGCTCCTGGCTTTTGATCTGCCCATCTCCAGCCATTGCAGGCATTTGGGGAGTGAACCAGCAATGGAAGACCTCTCTCTCTCTGTCTGTAACTCTGCTTCTCAAGTAAATATATAAATCTTTTTAAAAAGTAAAAGTATAATCTGAAGAAGTACTTTTTCTTTGTAATTTATGTTCAATAGCATTTATTTTGAATGCATGATAACTTCCTAATCTGAAGAAAATAAGCCTACATTTGAAACTCACTATATTTAAAATATCTTTCTGAGCAGCCTTAGCTATAGAGAAATATGAAGAGAAATTTTGTTGTTAATCATTGTATACAAAATAAACTTGAATGTTTATAATTGCTACCTAGAGTAATTTAAATATATTGATATAATCACCTCTACCTCTCAAAACTTATCTTAAAAAAGATAAGTTTATGTCAGTGTGAAGAGCTTTTAAAACTATATACACTTATTAAATAATATGCAATTTTCATGAATTTAAAGATTTCTAATATGCATAGCTCCAAATATTTTGTACCCCAAAATAAAATTACACTTTAATTCCATTTTCCATGAACCTTTTGAAATCCTCTCAGATTTATAGTTTAAATATTTTAAATGTTTTAAATTGAATCATCATTTATCACAGATGAATTTAGTCAAATGTATGCAAGTTTTTTGGTACATATATAAAAACACTTCTAGAATTTTGATCATCACTCACTAAAGAAATTTCAGAATCCTCTTTATTTAAAACTAATTTGTGTGGTGCAGAATGGGGAAATTGCTCTGACTTGTACAATTGGCCACGTTCCATGGGACATGTTCCCTGCACACAGGGAATTTCAAAGCTGAAAGCTAAGATGACATCAAACAGCTCTTGAACTTCTGGAAATTTTCACAACTGGCTACCTGAAGCCCCTATTAACCTGTTCCAGCACACTCAAGACTGCCACACATTACTATTTCAAAAAAATGAAATCCTGGTGTTCAAAAGCTGTTATACAATGTTGGATAGTGAGAACACGTTAAGAGAGAAGTTTGATGAGTCTAAGAGGATAGGATTACTTCTTTCACAAGTGATGCTAATGATCAGACACTAGTATTTAGAGTGGTATTCTATTTTTTTTTTTTTTTACATTTTAAGCTTTTATTTAGTGTGAAAGATACATAGGAGAGTGAAGGCTTTATTTATAGGAGAGAGATAGATCTGCATTCATACCAAGTACCAGGAACCAGCCACGTGGAAGAGCATCCAGGCCAGGAAGCATAGGGCAGGTTGGCCCAAAGGCCATGTGCCCTGAAGGCACAGGGCTACAGCCAGCCCCCTACTGGCAAGAGGCCAGGGTGACAAAAAGGAATAAAAGGGGGGATAGACACACTGTGTCACAGATTTTTAATCCATTATCAAAGGGGAGTGGCTAATTAACCTGATTGGCCAGTGGGTGCTCAGATGTGGCCAGGTAGGGGAATGAGGTCACACAGGGGCATGGCAAAGGCATGGTCTTCCAGCTCACAAGCCTAATCAATTTTAACCTGTATGCCTGTCTACTTCATTTCCCCCTCAGAGACTTCATCCCTTAATCCTAAGGGAAGTTGATAGGTGTAGAATTATCTCTTCTGTAAATGCTTCCTGCTTATGGGGCATAGTGCAGGCCCTGCCTATGGGTCTGGAATTCTCTGCATAGCCTACCTAACAAATTCGCTTTGTGAGCGGGAGCAGTCTTGGTCATTGCCAATGTCTGTGTCCCCTGCAAGGTCAGTTACTCCCAGAAGTTTAGTTCTGAAACATATGTTTGCTGATTAGCATAAACAAAACTGGAAAAAAACCAATTATAAGTGGGGTGCCCCTTAAGATGAAAACAATGTATTTTTCAGATTCCCAGATACTGGGTAGTGATAGGTTACCCTTATGTAGATTATAACCCATTTAGCTTGAGTATAGAGAATTATAATAGCATAACTCATTAGGTAGCTTTATGATCAATAACAGTTCCCAGAGATAATGAAGAAATGCAGGTACAGCATTTTTGCCTTAAGGTACAGCAGCCTTGATGTGACAAAGGCAAAACTTTACTTATCCTTATTGCTTTGAAGAGGTACTAAGGTCTCTGATTGGCTTACAAGAATAATCAAGCATGTCTTTTGCATTCACCTGTGAATATGTAAGAGGCAGAAGTTTAATCCTAATTTAACGGAGGTAGTCATGCTCAATATCACCTGGTAAGGTCCCTTTCACTTAAGCTGAAACTGATCTGAAGAGAATCTTATGAATGGTTTGCTCAGGAATTGTTAATGTTGGAGTTTTTGTTAAAAACGCCTTGATTCCTTGGAACAGCTTTTGTAGCTCCCATGCCCAGCACATTGTGTCTATGTCAGAGGCTTTTTAAGCAAACACACAGCTTAGAATCCAAATCCTGGAATCCATAACAACTTTTGTTGCTATATTTTTCAGTACAGAGTCTGCATCAGGGCCTCTTTAAAGCTATATACAAAAGCATGGAATCCAAATCTTGGAATCCAAATTCCATAGAATCCTGTCATCAGCAGTTCCCAATACTGGAGTTTTTAGTTAGACGCTCCTTAGTTCTCTGGAACAACTTTAGCAGCTACACTTTTCAGTACAGAGTCTGCATCAGGGCCTCTTTAAAGCTATATACAAAAGCTTGGAATTCAAATCTTGGAATCCAAATTCCACAGAATTTTGTCATTCTCAGAAATCTCCCCAGCTGCTTTTAAGCTGACCCAATATTAAAACATATGAGACAGAAATTTCACAGAGAGACATGTATCCAAGATTTTACATTTGAGGCACTTAATAAACTTTAAATAAATACCTAAGAATACAGGCAATGGAGCCTGACACTTAGCCACAACTAGAACTTATGATGAATAATATCACACAATAGCACAAAGTAAATTTTTGGATTTAAGTTTTACCATTAATGTTAATACTGTAGCTCTTTTGAGAACAGAGGTCCTACATGGGAAGTTAGTACGCAGTGACTCCTGTTGTTAATTTAACAATTAACACTCTTATGTGTGACATCAGTGATCACCCGAGGCTCTTGACATAAGCTGCCTAGGCCATGGAAGCCTTTTGAGTTTCACAAACTCCATCAGTATTCAGACAAGGCCATAAGCAAAGTGGAAGTCCTCTCCTCCCTCTGGAGAAAAGTACATTCTACTTTGATGACCACTCCTTTCCACTGGGGTCTCACCCAGGGAGGTTCTCCACATAGGGACACTTTTTCCACGAGTGCCCTGGATTTCCATGCCTGAAATGCTCTTGTGGGCTTTCTAGCCAGACCAGAATGCCTTCAGGGGCGATTTTGAGGTCACTGAGTGCTACTTAAGGAGATTGCCACTCTGTGAGTCTGCTGTAAGGACTCCCTCCCATATTGGAGCATTCACTCCTCTTTAATTTTATTTACTATTAGCAGTTAATACTTAATCCTATAGACAGGATCACTTTAAAACTTAAGATGTTAGCATTACCATCTAGCCTGAGGGGATTTGCGATCCCATATCAAGTTTTAAACTGTACCCTTAGAAGTAAGTCTGTAGGAATGTATGCAGAGCTATACAGCTTTACAGTCTCTGTAGGACCTGAGAAAATAAAGACAGACACAGGTCTTCATGAGCTTAATTATTCTTGAGCATTTTACATGGATACATTGCATTAGCTATAATTTCTTAATCCTTCTAGTCAAAGGGCCTCCCAATTATTAAGTGTAGATCTGTCATGGAGTCTCCAAAGGAGCAGATGTAGAACTATCCATAGTTAAATCACCTTGTGGGGCCAGCGCTGTGGTGCACTAGGCTAATCCTCTGCCAGAAGAGCCAGCATCCCATATGGACACCGGATTCTAGTCCTGGTTGCTCCTCTTCCCGTCCAGCTCTCTGCTGTGGCCCAGAAAAAACAATGGAGGATGGCCCAGGTGCTTGGGCCCTTGCACTGCATGGGAGACCAGGAGGAGGCACCTGACTCCTGGCTTTGGATCAGCGTAGCTCCAGCTGTTGTGGCCATTTGGGAGGTGAACCATTGGATGGAAGACCATTCTGTCTGTCTCTCTCACTGTTTGTAACTCTACCTGTCAAATAAATAAATAAATCTTTTAAAATCACCTTGTAACCTGGGGAGACAGGAGGTAAATAGGGCTAAGCTTTGGCCCAGTTATATCTCTGATCATCTTCCTTAACACTTAATCTGACATCTCAGAGCTACTATACCTATTATAGAGCTTAATGTATAAAATCACACTCAGAGAGAAAAATAAGGAAATAACATTGTAAAATCTCATTCAGAGGTGAAAATAACAAACTAACATCATAAAATCCAGCTCAGAGGTGAAAGTAACAAGGTAATATAATAAAATATGATTTAATATACATTGCTCTATTAATCAGCCATGTAGTATGTGGTTGGTCATGGGGGCCACCACCTTGGGGTGGAGTCTGTTGCCCATCTTACTATGAGGGTGGAAGTTCCCATGGTGGGTCTCCATCTTGGGGCATAAGTCCCACCCTCCACGTAGAGTGGTATTCTAAAGTTCAACTGTAATGCTCAGAACATTTTTCTGATTCATTATTTATATTTCTTGCTGTGTTGATCTGACAAAGAACCCATTGAAATATATAAATTGCTCTGCTGAAGCCATCGTATACAAAGAAAATCCTCAGCACTATTGTACATAGTGAAATATATTTCTTTTCAATCATATGTAACACAAGTGTACATGCATTAACAATTGCTACTCATAGATTATTGGGATATCCAGCAATGATCACCACATCCAAATGTTTTGTTCTTTAAATTAAATAATAGATATGTCCATCCCAAAGCATAGAAAAAATTATAGCACAAAGAACTTCCCTTTGAGATCTCAATATTAGAATGTAAAAGTAGAGAAATGGTTTCACACCAGTGGGAAGAAACTGCACATTTCTCCTGATTGTAAGAACATGTTTCTTTCAGGATAGATATTGGAATCATTATAATAATTCTACACTGGTGTTACTTGAGGGATTGGCAACTCAGCTTTGGAAGTAATAGAGAATCCAAATTGGCAAGACTCTACTCAAAAGAAGCCTTGCTCAAATCTCACTTGACCACACTTTGAAGCACTGTACAATGTACCTGAAGCGTACAAGTACCTGCTCTCTAGAAAAGAGCTGTCTTACACGGGGTGAACAGAAGGGAAGTTGCCACAGGAATACACAAACACATCTTGTCTTCTGGGTAGTGTGCATGGGTATTTTTGAGTAGTCAAGTTTTGTGTGTTTCTACGCATGTACTGTGGCATTCCTAAAGATAAGTTTTCCTACTTTATACCTAATATTAATTACAATATCAAGGGGAATCTTCCCTACATGGGCACTTACTGCAAAACACTAAACATGAATAAGAATGTTTTTATGATTAAACTCCCCATTAGTAGCCACACAGCATAATTAATCTGCCCTGCAGCTCTATTGTGTGGTGATAGCTATGGGAATGTAAATGGCAACAGCCTTGTCATTTTGTTTGCTACCTAACAGTTGTAATCCCTCTATTTTCTATATATTGCCAGCTTCCTAGATTCCTTAAATGGCCAAATGTGATAATATCCAGGAAATCACTTTACAAGCTGTCCCATAAATAAATATGGAATGTCATCCGAGAAGTGACTATGGCATATTGAAAACATATTTTCACAACACGGTTGTACTTTATTCCAACTCTTATATTAGATTAAGTGACATCCGTTCTCTATTCTCATCTCTCTCATATACTTACACAACCAACTCCTTCTACTCTGGAATATACTACCCCTCAATTGAGGGAGAGGCTCCTCTACAACACAGAAGACTTAAGTGTGAGGAGGTATGTCAAACTTGGTAAAGTTCATGCCAGTGAAGGCCTGGAGTGTTAGAGATACTGTTCCTTACTTGATTATATTTTAATGCCTTTATTTTGAAAGAGCTCTGTCATATACTTAGCTATAAAACAATGTCACATGAAAAAAGAGTACTGCATGGAACATGATAAGGTTTCTATAACGAAGAGTTATATAATTCAAAATTATATCTAATAACAAATTTGGCAAGGTTGCAAGGATTTTTCACTTAAAAAAATCACACTGACATACAACTAAAGTCCAGAGTATCAAAAAATGATGAACGAGTTAGCAAATCTGTGTCCATTCTTCCTTTTGAAGGTAGTAATTTATTTCAATGGTGTTTTCTCTTTATATTCCATTATTATCAATTACTATATTGACTGTGTTCAAGTGCTTACTTCAAAATGTATTTGCCACATTAAATGAAATTCTTATATAGTATTATCCATGTATCCAGTGTGTTTAAATGCATATGCACTGAAAAATAAATATAGCATATGTATTTATCACAATAAATAAATCATAGGTAAAGCTTACACTTCAATATTCACAAATGAAATTCAATATTTCAGGGGGAAAGCCTTAATATAGGTATTTAATTTGTTCTAAGAAAAAAAGGTTTTTTTTCAAATTAGGAGAAACATAGATTTCTGTTCAGAAAAATGAATAATCATGCAATTTTCATAAATCTTTAACACTCAAACATACACAGAGTGGGTGTTGGAAGAACATTCTCAATGAGAATATTTACCTATAATGTAAGTTTGCCTCATGAGCTCATCAGGACAGTGTCTCAAAGACATCCTGTACTTTCAAGATTAATGGTAAGGCTGGCACCATGGTTCACTAGGCTAATCCTCCTCCTGTGGTGCCAGCACCCCAGGTTCTAGTCCCAGTTGGGGCACCGCTTTCTAGTCCCAGTTGCTCCTCTTCCAGGCCAGCTCTCTGCTGTGGTCCGGGAAGGCAGTGGAGGATGTCCCAAGTGCTTGGGCCCTGCACCTGCATGGGAGACCAGGAGGAAGCACCTGGCTCCTGGCTTTGGATCAGCACAGTGCACCAGCCAGAGCAGCCATTTGGGGGGAATGAACCAATGGAAGTTAGACCTTTCTCTCTGTCTCTCTCTCTCACTTTCTAACTCTGCCTGTCAAAAATTAAAAAAAAAAATTAATTGGTAAGATAGTCCAGACATGCAGGTCATAAACAGATTTTAGTAAATTCTACAGCTAAGCTCAAAAGGCAAGGGTCTACTTTGATGGTACTATTTCTTTGTCTCCTCATGTTACACTATTTCCTTTCCTTAGCAATCTTACGTACTCATGGAAATTCTCAAGGATCATATTCTAGGTTCCAAAAGGTAAAGAGAGGAAGCTCAATTTTATGGAACATGAAACTAAAGCTTCTGTGAACAGTCCCTATATATTAGCGGAACTTTCTAACTGTAGGAGCCAACAACAACAAGTTATGAAAAATTTCATTACAGCAACTTTCCCAAAATGTCTAGAATGTAAATTTCTCATTTTAAGAGATAACCATTTAATACAACATAAGACTTTGAAATTTTAATCAACTTTAAGAAAATAATCAATTTTCCTAGGATTACCATGAGTGCATTAGCTCATCTTATAAAGAAATGACTTCAGAATTCTTTTATTTTTGAACTTCTCATTTTACACACTGTTTTGAAGGGCTCATAAGACAAACTCAACTAATGGAAGCAGAATAATGTCAGAAGAATGTCTTTTACTCACTTGTTGAAGTAAGGGAATCTAGTCTTCAAAATTATGACTATTACTTTGTTGATTGCATCAGGCTAGAGATACTCCTGTGGCATTCAAATCCTTCCTTAATGATGTCCGCTATTTATTTTAAAAACTAATTAATATTAATTTAATTATGTCATGATATAATATCATTATATTTATATATCAATATGATTGTAATATTTAAGAAGCCATTAGGACTTAGTGTAATACTTGCTTCTCTGAATTATTATTAACTGCATAACTAATGAGTATTCATATAAAAAACAGCTACTTTGGAAAAGAAAGCTGTATTAGCATTCTTTAGTTGAATAAAAAGACAAGTTTGAGCAGTGCACTCCAGATGTGGGGATCGCTTTGTTTCTTTAAAATGGAGCCAGCTACACAGGGACAATAATTGGAGAAAGAAGGAGAAATCACATCACCAGCCTTTGCAGGAGGGACTGTGCTTGTGAGGCTCAGACGCCCCCCCCCTTTTTTTTTTGGAAGCTGCATCATCCTTGCTGGGACACAGAGGCAGGCAGGTCAGGCTAGAGAACTGATCTGGGTCCTTCACTGTCACTCTCAAAGTCTTACATAAAATTGTCTCCACATTCCATAGAAATGCCATGGTTTTTCAGGAAAAATACAGACCTGAGACAATAGTTTATTTTGGCTGGAACTACAGTTCCCAAACTGAAGAGTTACTGCCGGAAATAGAAATGAGTTTGGAAAAAAGTTTCTCTGAACTGAGATGCAGGAAAGTGCTCCTGCATTAATTCTCTGGTGCTCTGGGACCCCAATCAAGGGTCCTTTGTTAAGAACCTCTCAAAGTGATGAGTCACTCACAGGAAGTGGGAATCTTTGGGTCTGCAGTCTACTTACCAAGGGAATTCCCTTTTCCTTGGGCACCCCCTTGCCAGCAGAGGTATAAAAAGGCAGCAGCAAGGCCTACCTGGTGATGATGAGGCATTGCCCAAGTGTGGGCAGCCAGGTCATTCACTCACTAAGGTACAACCGCCCTGGGCTCTGGGCAGGGCTCTCAATTCCTTGAGTCCCCCAAGCACCTGCTGCTCCTGGGCATCCCCATCTTTGTTTCCCTGTACTCTTTCCTTAAGCATGGCAACTGCTCCCTGGGCTGATCTCCTCTAGGATTCATGCCCATGTCTTCCACAGTTCGCCATTGTCAACATGTTACTTACCAAGTGACTTCCACTCAACCCATATTTATTGAATATTTGCAGTGGGAGGTATTCTGTTCCTCACTAGGAAACTGATGAGTAAATAATATACCATGTGATTTAATTAAGTAGCTTATGGAAGTAGTGGGCTTGTGTTGGGTGGAGGGTGGGGTGTTGGGGGTATGGGAAGTGGGGGTGGTACAGGAGGGCAAATCATGAACAAGAATAAAAATAAGTTCATAAATATCTAGTAACATCAAAGTACTGATTGAGTGACTGAAGAGAGATGCAAGCATCCATTGGTCATCAAAGAAGAAAAAGGCACATGCAACTGGGGAACCATGAAAAGCTTTCATGAGCAGATCAGGTGTACCTCGGCTCTTAAAGAAAGGACAGAGCCTCTACAGTGGCAGAAAAGGGCTTTCCAGGTGACAAGAAATATAAAAGCAAAAAACATGAGCAGGAGGCATAAAACAGTATCTGGAGTACAAAATACAGATGGGAGCGATGAGAAACAGATTGCAGAATGATAGGTTAAGGCCATGCGGGGCCTTGAATGAATGACAAGCTGAGAGAGGCAGTTGTTTGTGGGCTGAAAAAGTGTTGTCACAACAGAGAGGAAGGGGGATGGCAAAAGTACAGGCATCCGATCTAGGGGACCATGGGCCCTGAAGACTAAACAGGGACATGGTGATGCTGACAAGCTATCATGAAGTCAGGAACGAGCTGAAGTCCAGCAGAGAGTCCAACATTCCGGGAAGAGTAGGGATAAATTTCACTCACCTAAAAAGACTAAAATGTTTTCCTGCCCCTTTTTTTCTACACTGCCAATAAAACTTAACTGCATATTATATTTGGTTTGGATTTTTTTTTCTATTCCAAAACCTCTAACAAACAATGAGTTGCCTATACACTTATTTGTTTTGTTTAGTGCTGTACTATATATACATATTTCTTTCCTGGGCTTCTAAAATATCCTGAATCTAATCATTAACATTTTTCTACATTTCCATACTTTTAATAAGCAATCTCAACTCATATATTCTAACATAATTGCACCCAGGGATATCTTTGCTAATGTTCAGTAGTAATAATGCCTTTTCCACCACACAAGGCTTACAGAGCAATCCTCAATTAATTCCCAACTAATCTTTATTTTAAAAAATTCACAAGTGAATAGTCCTCCTGCTTCCCACATCCTCATGCCCTTTGTTGGGGCAGCTTCATTGCACAATGTATGGCTGGAAACCCAGCAGGCCCAGATGTTTTCATGGGAGAGACGCTGCACCCCCTCAAAATTCTCTACGTCGACTCTCCACAAATCCAAGATGAACGCTTTATCCCCACTGTCCTGCTAAAAGTGCTTCAAATGTCCTTTAGGAACTCCTTCTGCTTGTCAGCTACCTGACTGGCAATTCTGGAATTCAGACTGGAAATTCGAATAGACTGAATCTTTCATGAGGCTATGAAGGTTAATGATTCTATGTTGTTAATTGCCACTGTCTGATTCTATTAAGCTTTCTTACTTTTCCCCTAGAAATTCTAGCCTAGTTTCTGGCATGTTCCCCAACCTTTCCCAGAAAAAATGGTCTCCTCCCTGTTCCTCTAGGGGCCTGGAACTCTTCCTAGTTGACCTTACATTTTTGAATATGTTTTATTGTTTGCCTTCTCACTTCCACAATACCATTCTCTGACACTCATATCCATTGTTATGGTGCATTTGACTGTATTTTAATTGTGGATCTACAACTTAGTGATCTAACATCTCAGTATCTCTGAGTCCATTTGTCTTTTGATAACTGCCCAAATTCGATGTTTATACATTGTCCTCAATTAAGAATGACTTTAAGATGCATATTTGTCCTCAAATCTATGCTTGCATTTTCTTCTAAAAAACAGCTGGTTGATGCAAGTGTCTATTTTTAAAAAGTTCTTTTGTAAAATCATGCTCTTTTATGTTTCACTTTTAAAGATGCTTCATTTTTTTATCATATTTAGTTTCTCTTGGTGTTGGAGTTCTCATAATTTCTTGTTCTATTGAGAAGGTCCCTCTTTCAGCAGCTGAAGATTAAGAAGGTTGGTCCTTATGTCTAAACCCACAGGACACTTTAGTGGAAGGAAGGGTTCTGCACTTGCATTATCCCATACATTAGCCACACACAGATATGGTGTGCATGGAATGTGGTTCACTGAATCAATGGATTGCATTTTTAAGTTTACCTAATTAAAATTTAAAAAGCCTTAAGTGGCTATCAGTTCCCTTACTACACAGCATGAAAGAGCATTATAATGGAACAGGCAGGAATGTTTGTGTCCCATGTGGATTGAGCACCTGGTTTGCAGTCACTGTTGCAGTCCTGGCTTCACTTCCAATTACAGCTTCCTGCTAATGTATTGGGAGGCAGCAGGTAACCAATGAAAAACTTAAGTCAGGGCCACCCACACAGGAGACCTGGATTGAGTTCCAGGCTTCTGGCTTTGCCCTGGCCCAACCCCAGCTGTGGCAGCCATTTGCAGAATGAATCAGCAAATAAGAGATCACTTTCTGCCTGTGTCTGTCTCTCTGTTCCTCTGACTTTCAAATAAATAAAATAAAACAAATATTTTTATAAAAGGGAATATTACAATTATCTCTGATAACCACAGATACAAGCCGTGCATTGTAGTAAATCTGTAATGCCTTGTTGGGCAGACATGTCTGAAAAGAATGACATCCAGAGGACAAGTGCTTGTCCTCTCATTGAGAAAAGAGACTCTTCTTGTCTTGGAATTCTCAACCCTGATGGTGTGTAAGAATCACCTGGGGACTTTTTGTAGGCTGACAGTGTCCCGATGAAATGATGAGACACTTGGGACTTGCACCAAATTACTGGGAAAAATGAGAACAGAGACTAGGATGGCAGAAATGAGCTGTCATTTGTCATGTGCTGAGGAACACTGAACAGGACGTGCACATATCCCCTACCCCATTCTCCCATTTCATGCTATGATTTCCATGGATTGTCAAATTTAACACATGGCAGCTCTACTCTAGATGAACTTAATGTAATCCAAGAGGCTTCTGTATCTTTCGAAAGGACTTGTATTACTCCAGTGCTCACAAAATTTGAGAATCACTGGTTTATGAAGAAGTCCTGCTGCACAGAAAATATGAACTGTCTTTCCTTAAGATCCAAAAAGATCAGGAAAAAGGAATCAATTTAATAAACAATATTTATTTAAAAAAAAAAAAAACACTCAGGCCGGTGCCGCAGCTCACTAGGCTAATCCTCCGCATTGCGGCGCTGGCACACCAGATTCTAGTCCTGGTCGGGGTGCCAGATTCTGTCCCGGTTGCCCCTCTTCCAGGCCAGCTCTCTGCTGTGGCCAGGGAGTGCAGTGGAGAATGGCCCAATTCCTTGGGCCCTGCACCCCATGGGAGACCAGGAGAAGCACCTGGCTCCTGCCATCGGATCGGCGCGGTGCGCTGGTTGCAGCGCGCCCGCCACGGCGGCCATTGGAGGGTGAACCAATGACAAAGGAAGACCTTTCTCTCTGTCTCTCTCTCTCACTGTCCACTCCTGCCTGTCAAAAAAAAAAAAAAAAACACTCATCAAGGAGCAGGCTTTGTGGCATGGCTGGTTAAGCCACTGCTGGTGACATCGGCATCCTGTATCAGAGTGCAGGTTTGAGTCCCAACTGCTCTGCTTCTAATCCAGCCTTCTGTTAATGCACCTGATGGTCCAAGTACCTGGGCTCCTGCTACCCATGGGGCAGACTAGAAAGGAATTCCTCAGCAGAGCCAAGATGGTGGAATAGTGAGGGCGCGCACTGATAGTCTGGGAAAATTTAGTTTAATAAAAGCTGAGTTACGGTAGCCTCAGAAAAAGGATCAGGAAAAAATTGCAGAGGAAACTCTTCCGGAGCTGTTCACTGTGACTCAGAGGACCTACTGGGAGAGCAGGGTCGCCCACCATGTGGAAGCCAAACTGTGGGAGCTGCAGAGTCTGAGAGCCAGTGCGGGAAGGGGAGTCGATGTGACACAGACACCAGCGGGGAGAGGAGGGACACCCAGGGCTCCGAGTCCACACATCGGCGCTGGAAGCGGAGGTGAGCTCAGTAACTGGAGACATTGGTGGGGAAACGGTGGACAGAATTTTAGAGGGAAGCGGGCATTGAAGCGGGAAAGTTCAACAGACTGACCACAGGAGAGAAGGAAAAATTAATAAATAAATAAATAAAAAGGTGGGGGCATACTGGTGCAGACAAATTCCACTCTCTGCCAACCTTGCAAAGACAAGCAAGAGACAAAGAGCTGGGATATACATAATAAAAGGGGAGAGTTAAGGCTACAATTCAGTAGCCTAGGCAACCCAGTGGGAGTCCGCAGGAGAAAGGAAGCCTGCACAGACTCTTTGGGTAGAAGCCAGCGGAAGCTAAATACCATCCATTCTGCTCAGCCTTGCAATATTACTTACCTCCTGAACAAAAAATAAAATAAAATAAAATAAAATAATAAATAAATAAATAAAGAGAGATTTACCACACATAACCTGAGGGTGTCACCTTTGCACACCTGTAACCCTGAAGAACCAAGCAGAGCTCTCAGGCCACACCCATATCAAGCCTCCAAGGCTCCTCCAACAGCAGGCAGTCCACTTAACGCGGACACAGTATAAACAAAAAAAAACACCTCACAGTGAGGGAAACAGAATTAACCATGCCAAGCAACAAACACAGAAATCGAGGGAACAAGATCAACAATGACACTATGACACCTCCAAATAAACAAAACACCCCAAGCCAAGATTATGAAGATGATGAGATAGAAGAAATGCAAGATATGGATTTCAAAAAATTTACGATAAGAACATTTAGAAGTTTTCAAAAGCAAATCCTTGAACTACAGAAATCCTTAATGGACAGGATTGAATATCTCTCTCGTGAAAATGAAATTTTAAGGAAAAATCAAAATGAAACGCAGAAACTAGTAGAGTAGGAAAGTGTGATAGTGAAGAGAAATCAAAATGAAATGAAGAGCTCAATAGATCAAATGACAAACACATCAGAGAGCCTTAAAAACAGAATGGGTGAAGCAGAAGAGAGAATATCGGACTTAGAAGACAGAGACCAGGAAAGGATACAGTCAAACCAAAGAAAAGAAGAGGAAATTAGAAATCTACAAAATATTGTTGGGAATCTACAGGATACTATTTAAAAAACCAACATTCGGGTTCTAGGAGTTCCTGAAGGCATGGAGAGGGAGAAAGGATTAGAAGGCCTTTTTAGTGAGATACTAGCAGAGAACTTTCCGGGTTTGGAGAAGGACAGAGACATCCTAGTACAGGAAGGTCATAGAACCCCCAATAAACATGACCAAAAGAGATCCTCACCACGACACATTGTAATTAAACTCACCACAGTGAAACATAAAGAAAAGATCCTAAAATGTGCAAGAGAGAAACATCAGATTACTCTCAGAGGATCTCCAATCAGACTCACATCAGACTTCTCATCAGAAACACTACAGGCTAGGAGGGAATGGCGAGACATAGCACAGGTACTAAGAGAGAAAAATTGCCAGCCCAGAATATTATATCCTGCTAAGCTCTCCTTTGTGAATGAAGGTGAAATAAAGACCTTTCATAGCAAACAGAAATTGAAAGACTTTGTGGCCACTCGTCCAGCCCTGCAAAAGATACTTAAAGATGTGCTACACTCAGAAACACAGAAACATGGCCATCAATATGAAAGAAGGGAAAGGAAGAACACCTACCAGTAAAATGAGCATGGGAAGCTCAAAGCATATACTAGAAAATATCTCCGGGAAAATGGCAGTGCAAAGTCACTATGTATCAATAGTCACATTAAACGTGAATGGCCTGAACTGTCCAGTTAAAAGACACAGGCTGGCTGACTGGCTTAAGGAACAACACCCAACTATTTGTTGCCTACAAGAAACACATCTCTCTAACAAAGAGGCATGCAGACTGAAAGTGAAAGGTTGGAAAAAGATATTCCATGCCAACAGAAACCAAAAAAAAAAGCAGGTGTAGCCATATTAATATCAGACAAAATAAACTTTAATACAAAAACTGTTAAGAGAGACAAAGAGGGGCACTATATAATGATTAAGGGTTCAATTCAACAGGAAGATGTAACTATTATAAATGTATATGCACCTAATTACGGAGCACCAGTCTATATAAAAGATATGTTAAGGGACTTAATGGGAGACTTAGATTGCAATACAATAGTACTGGGGGACTTCAATACTCCACTCTCAGAAACAGATAGATCATCCAGACAGAAGATCAACAAGGAAACAGCAGATTTAATCGACACTATTGCCCAAATGGATCTAACAGATATCTACAGAACTTTCAACCCTACATCTACAGACTTCATATTCTTCTCAGCAGTGCATGGAAACTTCTCTAGGACTTAAAGGAATACAAATTGAGAAGGAAGAAGTCAAACTATCCCTCTTTGCAGATGATATGATTCTGTACTTAGGGGATCCAAAGAACTCTACTAAGAGACTATTGGAACTCATAGAGGAGTTTGGCAAAGTGGCAGGATATAAAATCAATGCAAAAAAATCAACAGCCTTTGTATACACAAGCAATGCCATGGCTAAGAAAGAACTGCTAAGATCATTCCCATTCACAATAGCTACAAAAACAATCAAATATCTTGGAATAAACTTAACCAAGGACGTTCAAGATCTCTACGATGAGAATTACAAAATCTTAAAGAAAGAAATAGAAGAGGATACCAAAAAATGGAAAAATCTTCCATGCTCATGGATTGGAAGAATCAACATCATCAAAATGTCCATTCTCCCAAAAGCAATTTATAGATTCAATGCAATTCCAATCAGGATACCAAAGACATTCTTCTCAGATCTAGAAAAAATGATGCTGAAATTCATATGGAGGCACAAGAGACCTTGAATAGCTAAAGCAATCTTGTACAACAAAAACAAAGCTGGAGGCATCACAATACCAGATTTCAGGACATACTACAGGGCAGTTGTAATCAAAACAGCATGGTACTGGTACAGAAACAGATGGATAGACCAATGGAACAGAATTGAAACACCAGAAATCAACCCAAACATCTACAGCCAACTTATATTTGATTAAGGATCTAAAACCAATTCCTGGAGCAAGGACGGTCTATTCAATAAATGGTGCTGGGAAAACTGGATTTCCACGTGCAGAAGCATGAAGCAAGACCCCTACCTTCCACCTTACACAAAAATCCACTCAACATGGATTAAAGACCTAAATCTATGACCTGACACCATCACGTTATTAGAGAACATTGGAGAAACCCTTCAAGATATTGGCACAGGCAAAGAATTTCTGGAAAAGACCCAGGAGGCACAGGCAGTCAAAGGCAAAATCAACTATTGGGATTGCATCAAATTGAGAAGTTTCTGTACTGCAAAAGAAATAGTCAGGAGTGTGAAGAGATAACCGACAGAATGTGAAAAAATATTTGCCAACTATGCAACAGACAAAGGGTTAATAACCAGAATCTACAAAGAGATCAAGAAACTCCACAAAAACAAAACCAACAACCCACTTAAGAGATGGGCCAAGGACCTCAATAGACATTTTTCAAAAGAGGACATCCAAATGGCCAATAGGCACATGAAAAAATGTTCAAGGTCACTAGCAATCGGGAAATGCAAATCAAAACCAATGAGGTTTCACCTCACCCCGGTTAGAATGGCTCACATACAGAAATCTACCAACAACAGATGCTGGCGAGGATGTGGGGAAAAAGGGACACTAACCCACTGTTGGTGGGAATGCAAACTGGTCAAGCCACTGTGGAAGTCAGTCTGGAGATTCCTCAGAAACCTGAATATAGCCCTACCGTTCGACCCAGCCATCCCACTCCTTGGAATTTACCCAAAGGAATTTAAATTGGCAAACAAAAAAGCGGTCTGCACCCTAATGTTTATTGCAGCACAATTCACAATAGCCAAGACCTGGAACCTACCTAAATGCCCATCAACGGTAGACTGGAAAAAGAAATTATGGCATATTTACTCTTTAGAATACTATACTGTAGTAAGAAACAACGAAATCCAGTCATTTGCAACAAAACGGAGGAATCTGGAACACATCATGCTGAGTGAAATAAGCCAGTCCCAAAGGGACAAATACCATATGTTCTCCCTGATTGGTGACAACTGACTGAACACCAAAAAGGAAACCTGTTGAAGTGAAATGGACACTATGAGAAACAGTGATCAGCATAGCCCTGACTGTTAATGAACAACTTAATACATTATCCCTCTTAGTAGTTTTTTGGTCTGTTCTACTTAATATGACTGGTTTAATTCTGTAATTATCACACAGTTATTCTTAAGTGTTGAAATTTAACTGAAATGTGATCCCTGTTAAACATAAGAGTGGGAATAAGAGAGGGAAGAGACGTACAATTTGGGACATGCTCAGGCTGACTTGCCCCCAAAGGTAGAGTTAGAAACATACCAGGGGACTCCAATTCAATCCAATCAAGGTGGCTTGTACCAATGCCATCTCACTAGTCCAAGTGATCAATTTCAGTTCACAATTGATCATAATGAAAGGACTAAGAGTCAAAGGAAGCACATAAACAAGTCTAGTACCTGCTAATACTAACCGATAGAATAAATAAAGGGGAGAGTGATCCAACATGGGAAGCGAGATACTCAGCAGACTCATAGAATGGCGGATGTCCTAAATAGCACTCTGGCCTCAGAATCAGCCCTAAAGGCACTCGGATCTGGCTGAAAAGCCCATGAGAGTATTTCAGGCATGGAAAGCCAAAACACTCAGGCAAAAAAAAAGAAAAAACCTAAATGAATGATCTCTGTTAGTGAGATCCCAGTGGAAAGAACAGGTCTTCAAAGAAGGAGGTACCTTTCTCTGAAGGAGGAGAGAACCTCCACTTTGACTATGACCTTGTCTAAACAAGATAAGAGTCGGAGAACTCAAGGGGCTTCCATAGCCTTGGAAACTCATGACTGGTGCATAGAGAGATTACTGAAGCCATAAATAAGAGTGTCAATTTGTAAAGTCAACAACAGGAGTCACTGTGCACTTACTCCTCATGTAGGATCTGTGTCCTTAGCGTGCTGTACATTGAGACTTAATGCTATGAGTACTCAGTGTATTTCACTCTGTGTTTCCATGGGGGTACAAACTGTTGAAAGATTTACTTAATGTATACTAAACTGATCTTCTGTAAAAAAAAAAAAAAAAAAAAAAAAAAAAAAAGAAGAAGAAGAAGAAGAAATTATCAATTCCGAACTTGACTCTCACTGGGATTAAACATGACAATAGGTCTGATCTGATTTCATCATCATTTAAAAAATCATCTATTATTTTTCACTTTATGTTTCTGTGTGGGAACAAACTGTTGAAATCTTTACTTAATGTATGCTAAACTGATCTTCTGTAGATAAAGAGAATCGAAAATGAATCTTGATGTGAGTGGAAGGGGAGAGGGAGTGGGAGAGGGGAGGGTTGCGGGTGGGAGGGACGTTATGGGGGGGAAGCCATTGTAATCCATAAGCTGTACTTTGGAAATTTATATTCATTAAATAAAAGTTAAAAAAAAGAAAAAAAACAAACCAATGGAGAGGAAATTAAGTAACAACCTATATAGATTCAAAATGAGGGAGAAGAGGAAACTACTAAAACAGGAAACAAAGTAAGATGCTAAATTCAGGTAAAACATATCACAAAATTTTAAATGTAAATTAACTAAGTGATCCAGCTAGAAATCAAAATTTTCTTATTTAATGGAAAAACAGTTAATTATTTGCCATTTAGGATACAATCCTTAAATGTTTAAGAGTAAAAATGTTGAAAATATACCTACACATTTTGAATAGAAGACTCTCTTGAGATCTGACAAGACAGACTTTCATGCAGGAACTATTACTAGATATATTCAGAGAGATTTCATAATGATATAGTTATCAATTCAGTGGGAAGATATAGAATTCTAAATTCTTATGTAGGTTAATATGGGAAGAGTTTTAGCACTTGTCTTTTTTTTTCTTAAAATTTTAAGCTTTTTATTTAGTGAGAGAAAGAACTTACCTTCAGAAACAGTAAAGATTCAGGTGAAAACAACAAAGAAAATTAAGAACATGCTCATAATTCATATTCATATGAATTGAACATGAGTTTTGCTGCACATAGAATCTTTCATAAAATAAACTTTATTAGGGTGAGCGTAGTGGCACAGTAGTTAAGTCAACACTTACAGTGCCCATGTCCCGTATCAAATGCTTAGTTTGAGTCCCTGCTACTCTTCTTTTCCAGCTTTTATGAATGTGCCCAGGAGACACAGAAAATGGTCCAAGTCTTTGAGTTCCTGCCACCCTTGTGGAGTGAGTTCCTGGTTCCTGACTTTGGCCTAGCCTAGTCCCAGCTGTTGCGGGTATTTGGAGTGTGAACCAGCAGTTGGAAAATCTCTCTCTTCCTTTTTTCTCTCAATGTTGCTTTTGATCTGCAATACAAAGAAATAAATTCAATTTTAAAAAGATACACTTGATCAGCAGCCACTTCCCCTCCCAGGTGTAGGTTAGGCTTGACTAACTTGTGTTGACTAATGAGAGCCATGTGAGGCAGAAGTTGAAAGGGATAGGTTTTGTGTTACCATGTTCCCTTTTCCTTGTGCTGTCATGGGACAGGATTCTACTATTCTTGCTTGGCACGCCTGGGTAACAAAGATAGTATGACTTCTGTGAGGAGAGTCCCCTGACACAAATGATGGACCTGTACAGTGAGTAAACCAGCAATCTGTTACTATAAAACCCTGCGAGTCACAGTGTTAACCTAGCCTTCCCACCTTGACCTCGTCAACTCTCCCTCCATCCCCTACCCCATGGCCACTGTCCAGCTCATGTTTTATTCACATTCACATTTTATTCAGATTCATGATAGGAGGAGGAAACCATATTAGATGATTTATATTTTCAAGATTTATTTATTTATTTAAAAGTCAGAGTTACAGAGAGGCAGAGGCAGAGGCAGAGAAAAAGAGAAAGAGAAAGAGAAAGAGAAAGAGAAAGAGAAAGAGAAAGAGAAAGAGAAAGAGAAAGAGAAAGAGAAAGAGAAAGAGAAAGAGAAAGAGAGGTCTTCCATCTTCTGGTTCACTCCCCAGATGAACACAATAGCTGGAGCTGTGCTGATCCAAAGCCAGAAGCTAGGAGCTTCTTCTGGGTCTCCCATGGGAGTTCAGGAGCCCAAGGACTTGGGCCATCTTCTACTTCTTTCCCAGGCCATAGCAGAGATCTGGATCAGAAGTGGAGCACCCAGGACTCAAACCAGCACCCGTATGGGATGCCAGTACTGCAGGTGATGTGTTTACCTGCTACATCACAGTGCTGGCCACAAGATTATATACTTTTATGAATGCTATAAGCAACTAGCACTGAAAGAAATTATAAAAAGGAGATTTAATAGGTAACACTTGTATAGAAACTACTTAGTGACTCTGTTTCCAAATAATTCAGGAGCATATTGTTATGATCTGTTTTCATAGGTTAATATTAAATAGAAATTTATTTTTAGATACATCCATCAGGAATGTCATATGTGCATACATCTGTATGTTCTCTGAATGGTTGAGAGCGAAATAAAATAATTGCTTACATCTGAATCGATAGATTTGGTGAATAGTGATAGGTTTTAAGAGGGATATAATTTTTTCTAGTTGAAAATTGCTCTTCTCACACCTGGTAGGAATGGCTGGCAGTGAGGCAAGATTGTTGCAGATTCTCTATCTTAGGAGAGTAGTGGGCTGGAGGGCTCGGGGGGGGGGGGGGGGGGAGGGTAGAGCTCATTAACGAGGTAGAGTGGGAGGAAATTAAAATCAGCTGTGGCTCAGAACAACTTTAAGAAGCAGGAGAATTGTGGCAGTGACTGCATGGAGTTCCTGATGAACAGATTGCAGAGTGAAGCAGTGCAGCCTGAACAGGCTGTATTTGCATGGGCGTTCATTGAGGCCTTCAGTATGGGGAGTCAGAGCAGGTAAAAGGAAAAAGGGCAAGGAGGGGAGCAAGGCCCAGGACTTGGAGGGCGAGGAGGGGAGCGGGCTTCGGACCTGGAGGTCATGAGTAGAGCAGGGCCCAGGCCCTGGAGACTGAGGAGGGGAGCAGAGTCTGCCCCTGGATTGCAAGGAGGGGAGTGGGGCCCAGGCCCTGGAGGGCCAGAGGGGAGCAGGGCCAGGCCCTGGAGGGCAAGGAGGGGAGTGGGCCCAGGCTCTAGAGGGCCAGAGGGGAGCGGGGTTTTGCCCGGAGAATGAGGAGCAGAGCTGAGTCCGGCTCTGGAGGGGGAGGATGGGCGCTGGGCCCAGTGCCTGGAGGGCAAGGAGGGCAGCGGGGTCTGGCCCTGGAAGGCGATGAAGGGAGCTGGACCCAGACCCTGGAGGGTGAGGAGGGGAGCAGGGCCAGGCCCTGAAGGGCGAGTAGTGCAGCAGAGCTTGGCAAGAAGGCGAGGAGTGGAGAAGGGCCCAGGTCCTGGAGGGCGAGGAGTGGAGCAGGGCCCAGGCCCTGGAGAGTGAGGAGGGGAGCAGGGTCTGATCCTGGAGGGCTGCAAGGGGAGCAGGGCCCACTCCCAGGAGGGTGATGGGGGAGCAGGGATCAGGCCCTTGAGGGCCAGGAGGGGAGTGGGGTCTCTCCCAGAAGGTAGAGAAGTGGGGCAGGGCCCAGGCCCTGCAGGGTGAGGATGGAGTGGGGTCTGGCCATGGAGGGCAGCGAGTGGCGCCTGGTATAGCCCTGGAGGGTGGCTAGGGGAGCAGGGCACAGGCCCTGGAGTGCGAGGTGGGGAGTGGCACCCATCCCTGGAGAGCGAGGAGGGGAGCAGGGTCCGGCACTGGAGGGCAGTGAGGGGAGCACAGCATCGGCCCTGGAGTGTGAGGTGGGAGTGGTGCCGTTCCTGGAGAGGGAAGAGGGGAGCGGGGCCCAGACTCTGGATAGCGAGGAAGGGAGCAGGATCCAGCCCTGGAGGGTGATGACATGAGTGGGGCCCATTCCCTGGATGGCAAGAAGGGGAGTGGGGCCAAGCCCCTTGAGAGCGAGCAGAGGAGCAAGGCCCAGGCCCTGGAGTGTGAGGAGGGGAGCGGGGTCTGGACCTGGAGGGCTGTGAGGGGAGCATCCTTCAGCCCTGGAAGGCAGCAAGCTGAGCTGGGCCCGGCCCTGGAGGGCGAGGAGGCCTGCACCTTAGGAGAGCCTTTTCTGGCCCTGGAAGGCAAGGAGGGGAGCGGGGCCCAGTCCCTGGAGGGCAAGCAGAGGAGCAGGGCCAAGGTCCTTTAGGGCAAGGAGGGGAGCTGGGTTTGGCCCTGGAAGGAGCTGAGGGGAGCAGGGCCCAGGCCCTGGTGAGTGAGGAGGGGAGTGGCGTCTGGCCTGGAGGGTGGCTATCAGGCCCAAATAACAAGATGGAGGCCCAGTCTAAAATAGGTGAACCGTGATCCAGGCTCAGATCTCTCACCTCCAGGGCCGGGCCCAGCTCACCTGTTGCCTTCCAGGACCTGGGCCCCGTTCCCCACGCTGCCCTCCAGTGCAGGACCCCACTCCCCTCCTTGCCCTCCAGGGCAGGACCCCACTCCCCTCCTCGCCCTCCAGGGCCTGGGCCCTGCTTCCCTCCTTTCCTCCAGGGCCGGACCCGCTCCCCTTGCTGCCCTCCAGTGCAGGACCCTGCTTCCCTCTATGCCTTCCATTGCCCTGCCCTGCTCCCCTCGCTGAGCTCCAGGGGCTTACCCTTCTCATGTCCTTGCCCACCAGGGCCTGGGCTGTGCTCCTTTTGCTGCCCACCAGGGCCATGCCCCGCTCCCCTCCTCGCCCTCCAGGGCTATGCCCTATTGCCCTCCTCACCATCCTGGGCCAGGCCCTCCTCACCATCCTGGGCCAGGCCCTCCTCCTCACCTCCGCCTACAGGGCCTAGGACCTGGTCCCCTCCCAGCACTCCAGGGCCAGGCCCTGCCCCCTCTTTGCCCTCCAGGGCCAGCCCCCCCTCCCCTAATCACCCTCAAGGACCAGGCCCAGCTCCCCTCCTCACAGTCCTGGGCCAGGCCCCCATCCTCTCCTTCCCCTCACAGGCCACTGAGTTCACTTTGTCACCCTACAGGGCCTGGTCCCCATCCCTACCTTGCCCTAAAAAGCCAGGTCATGCTCCCCTCAACGCCCTCAAGGGCTGGGCCCAGCACCACTCCTCATTCCACAGGGTCAGGCCTTGCTCCCATCCTTGCCCTCCAGGGCCTAGGCACGCCACCCGCATCGCCCTCCAAGGCCTGACACTGCTCACCTGCATGCATTCCATGGTCTGGGCCCCGATACCTTCACTGCCTTCCAGGGCCTAGAACCGTTCCCCTCGCCAACGTCCAGGGCCTGGCTCCATTCCCCTCCTCGCCCTCCAGGACCTGACCCCACTCCCCTCCTCGCCCTCCAGGACCTGACCCCACTCCCCTCCTCACCATCCAGGAACTGTCCCTGCTCCCCTCCTCACCCTCCACATCCGCGCCCTCCATGGCCTGGCCCCCATTCCTTCCTAGCCCTCCAGAGCCTGGGCCAAGTTCCCTCCTCGCCCTCCAGGGTTGGGCCCTGCCCCAACCTTGCCCTCCAAGTCTGGGCCCAGCTCCCCTCCTCACCCTCCAGGCCCTAACCCAGGTCCCCTCCATGCCCTCCAAACAGGCCCCGCTCCCCTCCTCGCCCTCCATGGCCTGGGCCCAGCTCCCCTCCTAGGCCTTCAGGGCTGGGCCCTGCTCCCCTCCTCACAGTCCAGCACCGGGCCCCACTCCCCTCAGGAATGGCCATCACTGCCCACCAGGTCATGGGCCCCACTCCCCTCCTCACCCTACAGGGTCAGGCCTTGCTCCCATCCTCACCCTCCAGGGCCTGGGTCTCACTCCCCTCACTGCCTTCCAGGGCTAGGGTCCACTCCCCTCAGGAAGAGCATCACTGCCCTCCAGGGCATGAGCCCCGCTCCCCACCTTGCCCTCCAGAGCCGGACCCTGCTTCCCCCGCCACCCTCCAGAGCCGGACCCTGCTTCCCTCGCCGCCCTCCAGTGCAGGACCCTGCTTCCCTCCTTGCCCTCCAGGACCTGGGTCCCGCTCCCTCACTGCCTTCCAGGGCTTGACCCCATTCCCCTTGCCAGCCTCCAGGGCCTGACACCGCTCCCCTCACTGCCTTCCAGGGGCTGGCCCTGCTCCCCTCGCGAGCCTCCAGGGCCTGACCAAGCTCCCCTCCTTCCTATCCAGGACCTGGGATCCGCTCCCCTCACTGCCTTCCAGGGGCTGGCCCTGTTCCCTTCGCCAGCCTCCAGGGCCTGTCCCCTCACCCCTCCTCACCCTCTGGTTCCTGACAACACTCCCCTCCTCGCCCTTCAGGACCTGACGCCACTCCCCTCCTCACCTCCAGGCCTAGGCCCTGCTGCCCTCCTCACCCTCCACGGCCAGGCCCTTCTCCCCTCAGGAACGGCCATCACCGCCCTCCAGGTCATGGGCCCCACTCCCCTCCTCAACCTCCAGGGCCAGGCCCCGATCTCTTCCTTGACCTCCAGAGCCGGGTGAACTCATCACCCTACAGGGTCAGGCCTTTCTCCCATCCTCGCCCTCCGGGGCCTGGGACCCGCTCCCCTCCTTGCCCTCTTGGGACTGGGCCCTGCTCCCCTCCTCACCCTCCAGGGCCTGGGTCTCACTCCCCGCACTGCCTTCCAGGCTAGGGCCCACTCCTCTCAGGAAGGGCATCACTGACCTTAAGGGCGTGGGACCTGCTCCCCACCTCACCCTCCAGGGGCAGGCTACACTCCTTTTGCCACTTTGAAGTGCCAGACCCTGCTCCCCACTCCACCCTCAAGTATAGGACACTGCTCCCCTCCTTGCCCTCCAGGACCTGGGTCCCGCTCCCCTCCTCACCCTCCAGGGCCTGGCCCTGTTCCCCTTGCCACCCTCCAGGGCCTGACCCCTCTCCTCTCCTCACCCTCCAGGACCTGGGTCCCGCTCCCCTCACTGCCTTCCAGGGCCTGGCCCTGTTCCCCTTGCCGCCCTCCAGGGCCTGACCCCTCTCCTCTCCTCACCCTCCAGGACCTGGGTCCCACTCCCCAACTCACCCTTCAGGTCCAGGCCCAGCTCCCTTCCTTGACCTCCTGGGCCAGGCCAGCTCCCCTCATCACCCTACAGGGTCAGGCCTTGCTCCCATCCTTGCCCTCCAGGGCCTGGGACCCGCTCCCCTCCTTGCCCTCTTGGGACTGCGCCCTGCTCCCCTCCTCACCCTCCAGGGCTTGGGTCTCACTCCCTGCACTGCCTTCCAGGCTAGGGCCCACTCCCCTCAGGAAGGGCATCATTGCCCTCCAGAGCATAGGCCCTGTTCCCCACCTTGCCTTCCAGTACCTGGCCCTGCGCACATCCATGCCATCATTGGCCTGGGTCCCAATCCCCCCACTGCTTTCCAGGACCTGGCCCTGTTCCCCTCTGTAGCCTCCAGGACCTGCCCCCACTCCCATCCTTGCCCTAGAGGGCCTGACCCTGTTCCCTTCCTTGCCTTTCAGGGCCTGGCCCTGCTCACATTCACGACCTCCATGGCCTGGGCCCCGTTTCTTCGTAGCCCTCCAGAGCCTGGGCCGAGTTCCCTCCTCATCCTCCAGGACCGGAACCTTCTCCCCTCAGGAACAGCCAACCCTGGAGGGCCCAGGCCCTCCTCACCCTCCAGGGCCTGGGCCCCATCCCCTCCTTGCCCTAAGGGGCTGGGCCACACTCCCCTCAACTCCCTCTAGGATTGGGCCCAGCACCCTCCTCACCCTCCAGGGCCAGGCCACGCTGCCCTGCTCACTCTCCAGAGTCTATGCCTGCTCACCTTGATGCCCACAGAGTCTGGCCTCGCTCCCCTCTCATATTCCATGGCCCAGCACTGCTCCTTTCTTTGCCCTGCAGGGTCAGGCCCCACTCCCCTCAGGCACGGCCATCACTGCCCTCCAGGACATGGGCCTGCTCCCCTTCTTGTTCTCCAGGGCCTGTGCCCCATTCTCTCTCCACTTCCTGTTCATGGACCGTTCCACTTGCCACCAAGCAGGGCCTGACCCCGCTCCCCTTCTTGCCCTCCAAGTTCTGTCCCTGCTCCCCTCCTCACCCTCCAAGGTCAAGAACTACTCCCCTCAGGCATGGCCATTATGCCCTCCAGGATATGAGACCTGCTCCATTCCTTGCCTTGGAGGGTGAGGAAGGCAGCAGTGCCTAGGCCCTGGAAGGCAAGGAGGGGAGCAGGGCCTGGTCCATGAGGGCGATTAGGGGAGGGGGGGCTGGTCCTGGAGGACAACGAGAGGGCAGGGCCTGGCCCTAGAGGGCAGCGAGGGGATTAGCTCCCAGGCCCTGGAGGAGGAGGGGAGTGGGGCCTGGCCCAGGATGGTGAGGAGGGGAGTAGGGCCTGGCCCTGGAGGGCGAGGAGGGGAGCGGGGCATGGCCCAGGTGGGCAGCAAGGGTAGCATGGCCCAGGCCCTGGTGGGCAAGGAAGTGGGCAGGGTAAGCCCCTGGAGTGCAGCAAGGGGAGCAGGGCAGGGCCATGGAAGGCATAGAGGGAAGCAGGGTCCCGCCCTGGAGGGCAACAAGGGGAGTGGGGTCCAGGCCTGGAGGAAAGGAGGGGAGCAGGGCCCAGTCCTGGAAGGCTAGGAGGGGAGTGGTATCCAGCACTGGAGGGTGGTGAGGGGAATGGGGCCAGGCCCTAGAAGGCAGTGAGGGGATTGGGGCCCAGGCGATGAAGGGCATGGAGGTGAGCAGGTCTAGGCAGGAGAGAGGGGTGAGGCCATGGAGGGCAAGGAGGGGAGCCAGGCCAGGCCCTGAAAGGCAGTAGGGGGGGGGCGGGTTCAGGCCCTGAAGGGCAAAGAGGGGAGTGTGGTCAGGCCTTGGAGGGCAGCGAGTGGAGTAGGGCAGGGCCATGGAGGGCGAGGAGGGAATGAGGCCCAGGCCCTGGAGGGCGAGGAGAGCAGGGCCCATTCCCTGGAGGCCAGTGATGGCCATGCCTGAGGGCAGTGGGTCCTGACCCTGGAGGGCGAGGAGAGTAGGGGGGCCTAGCCCAGTATTTTAAGGAGGGGTGCAGGGCCTGGCCCTGGTGGGTGAAGAGGGGAGCAGGGCCGGGCCCTGGAGCATAAGTAGTGGAGCCAGGTCTGACTCTTGTGGGCATCAAGGTGAGTGGGCCCAGGCCCTGGAGGGTGAGGAGGGGAGCATGGCCAGGCCCTGGAGGCCTAGGAGGGGAGCTGGACCTGGCCCTGGTGGGCAGCAAGGGCAGCTGGGCCTGGCCCTGGAGGGTGGCAGTAGGTGCGGGGACTGGCCATGGAGGGCGAGGAGAGGAGCGGGACCAATATCCTGGAGGGCAGTGATGTTCCTGAGGTGAGTGGGGCCCGGCCCTGGACTGTGAGGATTGGAGCAGAGCCCAGCCCTGGAGGGCGAGGAGGGGAGCTAGGTACAGGCTGTTGAGGGCGAGGAGGGGAGTAAGGCCTGGTCCTGGAGGGCGTAGAAGGGAGCTGGGGTCAGGCCCTGGAGGGTGATGAGGGGAGTGTGGCCCTGCCCTTTAGGGTGAGAGGGGATGGGGGCCAAGCCCTGGAGGGCAAGGAAGGGAAACTGCCTAGCCATGAGGGCAAGAAGAGGAGTGGGGCCTTGCCTAGGATGGTGAGGAGGGGAGCAGTGCCTGGTCCTTGGGTGCAATTAGCGGAGAGGGCCCAGCCCTGGAGTGCAAGGAGGGGGCAGGGCCTGGCCCTGGAGGGTGGCGAGAGGATCAGGGCCAGGCCATAGAGGGCATGGATGTGTCATTGCCAGGTCCTTGAGGGTGAGGAGGGGAGCAGGGTCAGGCCCTGGTTGGTGGCGAGGGGATCCGGGCCAGGCCCTGGAAGGTAAAGGAGGGGAGCAGGACCCAGGCCCTGGAGGTGAGGAGAGGAGTAGGGTCCAGTCCTGGAGGGTGAGGAGGGAACTGAGACCAGGCTCTGGAGAGCTAGGAAGGAACGGGGCCCAGGACATGGAGGGCATGGATGTGAGAAGGGCCACATCCTGGAGAGCAAAGAGGCGAGCAGGGTCAGGCCCTGGAAGGCAGTGAGGGGATCGGGGCCCAGTCCATGGAGGGTATGTAGGTGAGCATGGCCAGGCCTTGGGGGTCAAGGAGAGGAGCGGGGTCAGGCCCTGGTGGGCAGTGAGGGGATCGGGGCCCAGTCCATGGAGGGTATGTAGGTAAGCATGGCCAGGCCTTGGGGGTCAAGGAGGGGAGCGGGGTCAGGCCCTGGTGGGCAGTAAGGGGAGTGGGGCCCAGGCCCTGAAGGCGTGGAAGGGAGCAGGGCCCAGCACTGGAGGGCTAGGAGGGGAGCAAGGCCCTTCCCTGGAAAGCAAGGAGGGTAGCAGGGTCCAGGCCCTAGAGGGCGAGGAGGGGAGCAGTGCCCGGCCCTCTGGGGAAAGGAGAGGAGTGGCGTCCTGCACAGGAGAGAGGCTGGGGTGGTGTAGGGTCCTGCCCTGGAGGTTGGCAAGAGGAGCAGGCCTGCCCCTGGAGGTGAGGAGGGGAGTGGGGCCCATGCCCTGGAGGGCAGTGATGGCTGAGGAGAGAAGGGACTGGCCCTGGAGGTGAGGAGGGCAGCAGGGCCTAGGCCTGGAGGTCAGGAGGGGAGCAGGGTCTGTTCCAGGAGGGTGAGGAGGGAACTGGGCCCAGGCTTTGGAGGGCTAGGAAGGAACAGGGCCCAGGCCATGGAGGGCATGGATGTGAGCAGGCCCGGGCGCTGGAACGAGGAGGGGAGCGGGTCAGGTCCTGGAGGGCCAGCAGGGCAGCGGGGTCACTCCCTGGAGGGTGTCGAGGGGAACAGGGCCAGGCCCTGGAAGGAAGTGAGGGGATTGGGGCCCAGGCCATGGAGGGCATGGAGGTGAGCAGTGCCAGGCCCTGGAGGGTGAGGAGGGAATGGGGCACAGGCCCTGGAGGGCAAGGAGGGGAGTGGGGCCCATGCCCTGTAGGGCAGTGATAGCCATGCCTGAGGGGAGTGGGGCCTGACCCTGGAGGGTGAGGAGGGGAGCAGGGCTGGGCTCTGGAGCCTGAGTAGCATAGCAAGGTCTGACCCTGATGGGCATCAACGGGAGAAGGCCCAGGCCCTGGAGGGCAAGGAAGGCGGCAGGGTCAGGCCCTGGAAAGCAGTGAGGGGAGCGGGACCCATGTCCAGGAGGGAAGTGATTGTCATGACTGAGGGGAATAGGGTCTTGCCCTAGAGGGTGTAGAGGTATGCAGGGCAAGGCCATGGAGGGCTAGGAGGGCAGCAGGGTCCAGGTCCTAGAGGGCCAGGAGGGTAGCAGGGCGTGGCCCTGGAGGGCAAGGAGGGTAGTGGGGTCCTTCACTGGAGGGAGGCGGGGGTTGCAGGGCCCAGTGGGTGGCAAGTGGAGCTGGGCCCAGCCAGCCGTGGAGTAAGGAGAGTGGAGCAGGGCCTGGCCCTGGAGGTTGAGGAGGGAAGTGTGGCCCGGCCCTCATGGGCAAGGAAGGGAGCAGGGTCCTGTAATGGACCCTGGAGGGCATGCTGGTGAGCGGAGGCTGGCCCTGGAGGGCAAGGAAGGCATCAGGGTCAGGCCTTGGAGGGCGAATAGGGGAGCAGGGTCAGGCCCTGGTTGATGGCGAGGGGATCTGGGCCAGGCCCTGGAGGGAGTGGAGGGGAGTGGGGTCAGGCCCTGGAGGGCATGGAAGGGAACTGGGTCAGGCCACGCAGGGCAGCGAGTGGAGCTGGAGTGGGGCAGGACCTTGAGGGCATGAGGTTGAACAGAGCCAGGCCCTGGAGGGCAAGGAGGGAAATGGGGTACAGGCCCAGGAGGATGAGGAGGGGGGCGGGGCCCATGCCCTGGAGGGCAGTGATGGCAGTGCCTGAGGGGAGTGGGGCCTGACCCTGGAGGGCAAGGAATGGAGGGGGGCCTAGCCCTGATGGTAAGGAGGGCTGCAGGGCCCAGCCCTGGAGGATGAAGAGGGGAGCAGGGCTGGGCCCTGGAGCCTGAGTAGCGGAGCGAGGCCCGACCCTGGTGGGCATCAAGGGGAGTGGTCCCAGGCCCTGGAGGGTAAGGAGGGAAGCAGGGTCTGGCCCTGGTCGGGGGCAATAGGAGCAGGGGCCAGGCACTGGACGACTAGGAGGGGAGCAGGGACCAGCCTTGGTGGGCTGCAAGGGGAGTGGGGCCTGGCCCTGGAGGGTGAGGTGGGGAACAGGGCCTATGCCCTGAAGGGCAGTGTTGCCCTTCCTGACGGGAGTGTGGCCAAGCCCAAGAGGGCAGGGAGGGAGTCGGGCCTGGCCCTGGAGGGTGAGGAGGGGAGCAGGGACTGGCCTTTTAGGTTGAGGAGGGGAGAGGCCCTGGCTCTGGAGGGCAAGGTAGGGACCAGGGTTTTGCACTGGAGGGTGGCAGGGGGAGCAGGGCCCGGCCCTTTTTGGCAGCAAGAGGAGCGGGGCCTGGCCCCGGAGGGTAAGGAGGGCAGTGGGGCTCAGGCCCTGGAGGGTGAGGAGGGAATGGGGCCCAGGCCGGGGAGGGCGAGGAGGGGACTAGGGCCTATGCTCTAGAGGGCAGTGATAGCCATGCCTTAGGGGAGTGGGGCCTGACCCTGGAGGGTGAGGAGGGTAGGGGGGCCTAGCCCGGATGGTAAGGAGGGGTGCCGGGCCTGGCCCTGGAGGGCAAGGAAGGCAGCAGGAAAGGCCCTGGAGGGCGAGGAGGGGAGCAGGGTCAGGCCCTAGAAGGCAGTGAGGTGAGCAGGGCCCATGTCCAGGAGGGTAGTGATGGCCACAACTGAGGGGAATGGGGCCTTACCCTAGAGGGCATGGAGTAATGCAGGGCAGGGCTATGGAGGGTTAAGAGGGGAGCAGGTTCCAGGCCCTAGAGTGCCAGGTGGTGAGCAGGGCTTGCCCTGGAGGGCAAGGAGGGGAGCTGGGTCTAGGCCCTAGAGGGTGAGTTGGGGAGCAAGGTGCAGCCCCGAAGGGCAAGGAAGGGACTGGGGTCCTGCACTGTAGGGTAGTGGGGGAGCAGGGCTCTGCCCTGGAGGCAGGCAAGAGGAGCGGCCCGGCCTTGGAGGGCAAAGTGGGGAGCAGGGACCATGTCCTGGATGGCAGTGATGGCCATGCCTGAGGGTAACATGGCCTGGCCCTGGAGGGTGAGGAGGGCACCAGGCCCCAGGCTCTGGAGGGTGAGGTGGGCACCGGACCCCAGGCCTTGGAGGGCAAGGAGAGGAGCATGGTCCAGCCCTGGGGAACGAGGGAGGGAGCGGGGTCAGGCCCTAGAGGGTGGCAAGGAGAATAGGGCCAGTCCCTGGAAGGCAGTGAGGTGAGTGGGTCCTAGTCCATGGAGGGCATGGAGGTGAGCAAGGCCAGGCCTTGGAGGGTGAATAGGGAAGCAGGGTCAGACCCTGGTTGGTGGCGAGGATTTCTGGGTGAGACCCTGGAAGGCAGTGAGGGGAGCGGGGTCAGGCCCTGGAGAGTGTGGATGGGAGTGGGGTCAAGCCCTGATGGGCAACGAATGGAGGGGACAGCACCATGGATGGCAAGCAGGGGAGCAAGCATGGATGGCAAGGAGGGTGAGGAGGGCAGCGGGGCTCAGGCCCTGGAGGGTGAGGAGGGGAGCAGAGCCCATGCCCTGGAGGGCAGTGATGGCCATGCCAGAGGGGAGTGGGGCCTGACCCTGGAGGGCGGGGAGGGGAGGGGGGCCTAGCCTGGGATGGTAGAAGGGATGCAGAGCTGGCCCTGGAGGGTGAGGAGGGGAGCAGGGCTGGGCCCTGGAGCCTGAGTAGCAGAGCGAGGCCCGACCCTGGTGGGCATCATGGGGAGTGGGCCCAGGTCCTGGAGGGTGTACATGTGAGCGGGGCCTAGCCCTGGAGGGTGAGGAAGGCAGCAGGGTTGGCCCTGGAGTGCAAGGAGGAGAGCAGGGTCAGACCCTGGAAGGCAGTGAGGGGAACATGGCCCATGCCCAGGACAGAAGTGAGGGCCATGAGAGAGAGGAGTGGGGCCTTGCCCTAGAGGGCATGGAGGTATGCAGGGCAGGGCCATGGAGGGCTAGGAGGGGAGCAGGACCTGGCCCTGGTGGGCGGCAAAGGGAGCGGGGCCCAGCCAGCCATGGAGGGAGGAGAGTGGAGCAGGGCCTGGCCTTGGAGGGCGAGGAGGGAAGTGGGGCCCGGCCTTCTTGGGCAAGGAGGGGAGTGGGGTCCTGCACTTGAGGGCAGCGGGGGAGCAGGGCCCTGCCCTGGAGGGCAGCAAGATGAGCGGGCCTGGCCCTGGAGGGTGAGGAGGGGAGTGGGGCCCAAGCCTTGGAGGGCAGTGATGGCCATGTCTGAAAGGGGCAGGGCCTGGCCCTGAGGGTGAGAATGGGAGCAGAGTCCAGCCTTGGAGGGCGGCATGAAGAGCGGGCCTGGACCTGGAGGGTGAAGTGGGGAGTGGGGCCCATGCCCTGCAGGGCCCGATGGCCATGCCTGAGGGGAACAGGGCCTGGCCCTTAGAGGGTGAGGAGGGCACAAGGCCCCAGGCCCTGGAGGGCGAGGAGGGGAGGAAGGTCCAGCCCTGGAGAAAGAGGAGGGGAGTGGGGTCAGGCCCTGGAGGTGAGGAGGGGAGCAGGGCCCATGCCCTGGAGGGCAGTGATGGCTGTTCCTGAGGAGAGAAGGGCCTGGCCCTGGAGGGTGAAGAGGGGAACAGAGCCCAGGCCTCATAAACAGGCATCGCTGCCAATCAGGGCATGGACCTCGCTCCCCATGTTGCCCTCTAGGGCCAGGCCTTGCTCCTCTTGCCGCCCTCCAGGGCCGGCCCCTGCTCAACCTGCCACCCTCCAGGGCAGGACCACGCTCCCCGCCTCACCCTCCAGGGCCAGGCCCTGCTCCCCTCCTTGCCCTCCAGGGCCTGGGCCTGCTCACCTTGATGCCCACCAGGGTCGGGCCTTGCTCCCCTACTCACGCTTCAGGGCCCAGCCCTGCTCCCCTCTTTGCCCTCCAGGGCCCTGCAGCCTTCCTTACCATCCTGGGCTAGGTCCCCCTCCCCTCCTCACCCTCCAGGGTCAGGCCCCACTCCTCTTGGGCACTGCCATCACTGCCTCCCGGGCATGGGCCCTGCCTCCCTCCTAGTCCATCAGGGCCTGTGCCCCATTCTCTCCTTACCATCCAGGGCCTGAGCCCCAAGGCCCTCCTCACCCTCCAGGGCCTGAGCCCCACGGCCCTCCTCACCCTCCAGGGCCTGGCCCCGTTCCCCTTGCCACACTCTAGGGCCTGGCCCCTCTCCCCTCCTTGCCCTCCAGGGCTGGGCCCTCCTCAACTCCTTGCCCTCCAGGGCCAGGCCCCATTCCCCTCCTCAACCTCTAGGGATTGGACCCTGCTCTCCTCCTCACCCTCCAGTGCCAGGCCCTGCTCCCCTCCTCGCCTTCCAGGGCATGGACCCCCCCTCCCTTCCTTGCCTTCCAGGTCCAGGCCCTGCACCTCTTGCTATCATCCAGGGCCAGGCCCTGTTTCCCCTGCCACCCTCCAGGGCCGGGCCCTGCTGCCCTCCTTGCCCTCCAGTGCCGGGCCCTTCTCCCCCAGCTGCCTTCCCGTGCAGGACCGCGGTCCCCTACTCACCCTCTAGGGCCGAGCCCTGCTACCCTCCTTGCCCTGAAGGGCCAGGCCCCATGCCCCTCTTGAACGGGCATCGCTGTCCTCCAGGGCATGGGCCCCGTTCCCCTCTCTCCTTCCAGGGCCAGGCCTCGCATCTCTTGCTGCCTTACAGGGCCAGGCCCTGCTCCTCCTGCCGCTGTCCAGGGCCTACTCTGCTCCCCTCCTTTCCCTCCAGGGACAGGCCCTGCTCACCTCCTCACCTTCCAGGGCCTGGGCCCTGCTCCCCTCCTCGCCCTCCAGGGATTGACCCTGATCCCCTCCTCGCCCTCCATGGCCTGGGCCCAGCTCCCTTCCATGCCCTCCAGGGCCAGGCCTCGGTGCCCTCCTCGCCATCCAGGTCCAGGCCCAGCTCACCTCCTTGCCTCCAGGGCTGGGCCCCACTCCCCTACAGACCTCCATGGGCAGACCTTCCTTCCCTCCTCAACCTCCATGGCCCTGCCCCACTCCCCTCTGCACCCTCCAGAGCCTGACCCTGCTGCCTTCCTCACCCCCCAGGGCTGGGCTTTGCTCACCTCCTCGCCCTGCAAGGCCTTGCCCTGCTCCACTCGCTGCCCTACTGGGCCTGACCCTGCTTTCCTCCATGCCCTCCAGGGCCTTACACTGCTCCACTCACTGCCTTCCATTTCCTTGCCTGGATCCCCTTGCCACCAACCAGGGCCTGACCCCACTCCCCTCCTCACCCTCCAAGGCCTGGCCCTGCTCACCTTTATGTCCTCCATGGCCTGGGCCCTGATCTCCTCACTACCTTCCAGGGTCTGGCCCTGTTCCTGTTGCCCTCCTGGGCTTGACCCCGCTCCCTTCCTCAACCTCCAGGTCCAGGCCCCCCACCTCTCGCTGCCTTCCAGGGCCAGGCCCCACTCCCCTCCTTGCCCTCCAGTGCCTGGCCCTTCTCCCCCAGCTGCCTTCCAGTGTAGGACCCTGGTCCCCTCTTTGTTCTTCAGGGCTGAGCCCTGCTCCCCTCCTCTCCTTCCAGGGCCAGGCCCTGCATCTCTTGCCACCACCCAGGGCCAGGCCTTGCTCCCCCTGCCACCTTCCAGGGCCTACCCTGCTCCCCTCCTTGCCCTCCAGGGCCAGGCCCTGCTCACCTCCATGCCCTCCATGGCCTGGGCCCAGCTCCCTTCCATGCCCTCCAGGGCCAGGCCCCAGTGCCCTCCTCACCATCCAGGGCCAGGCCCCGGTGCCCTCCTCACCATCCAGGGCCAGGCCCCGGTGCCCTCCTCACCATCCAGGGCCAGGCCCCGGTGCCCTCCTCGCCATCCAGGTCCAGGTCCAGCTCACCTCCTTCCCTTCAGGGCCAGGCCCTGCTCCCCTCCTCACTCTCCATGGTCCTTCTCTGCTCCCCTCCTCACCCTCCAGGGCCAGGCCCTGCTCCCCTCCTCACCCTCCATGGTCCTTCCCTGCTCCCCTCCTCACCCTCCAGGGCCAGGCCCTGCTCCCCTCCTCGCCCTCTGTGGTCCTTCCCTGCTCCTCTCTCCACCCTCCAGGGCCAGACCCTGCTCACTTCCTTGCCCTACATGGCCTGTCCGTGCTCCCCTTGCCACCCACCAAGGCCAGGCCCCGCTCCCCTCCTCACCCCCCAGGGCCAGGCCCTGCTCCCCTCCTCACCATCCTGCACCAGTCTCCCCTCCCTTCCCCACCCTCAGGGCCTGACCCTCTGGCTTCCGTGCCCTCCAGGGCCTGGGCCCAGCTCCCCTCCTCGCCCTCTCAGACTGGACCCTGCTCCCCTGTTGCCCTCCAGTGTGGAACCCCACTTCCCTCCTCGCCCTCCAGGATCCGGCCCCACTCCCACACTTGCCCTCCAGGGCCTGGGCCCTTCTCGCATCCTCGCCCTCCAGGGCCTGACCCTGCTCCCCTAGCCTCCCTTCAGTGTGGGACCCCACTTCCCTCCATGCCCTCCAGGGCCTGCCCCTGCTCCCTCTAATATTTCTAAAACCTATATTAAAGTTGATTTCTGAACTCTGGAAAATTGAAATTGTGTTAAGTAAAATGCAGATCATGCATTGGGGAGATCATGTGCATTTGGTCATAAAGTTTATAATCACTGTCTAGTTACAGTGGAGAGTGAACATGATGCATACAACTATGGTAAAGTCTGAACGCCTGAATCTAACACTGAACTGTACATGTAGTGTTAATGACCATGCTAAATTCTAACAGCATTTGAATCACTAGAAATATTGAAAAGCACCACAAATATTTATAAATCTCACATCTGTATTCACAGTAATGATGCTAAAAGTACAATGTGTAACATTTCCCAGTACGCGCTTATATGCATTTCCCTTTCACAAACACACATGAATGCACACACGTACAAATCATAGAAGCTTAGGGGTTCAGAAACAAATATTTATGGACTTTAGGCCTTCATTATAGTTTATTGACAATTGAAAATAACCAAGTTTAATACTAATTTATATGTGTTGAAATTTTTGTAACTTTGAACCCACTATGCTTTCCAGCATGATTAGCAAGCCGACATCTGCTACATCTTCAAAGGGACTCTTAAAAATTGAAAGTTTACAGTGGTGCTTAAAACAATCAATACAAAGTAGGTGGTTCTGAGAATGTCTATAAATAGTGTCAATTGCTTGGCTTCCAATGCATTTGATTGTTCTCCAAGCAGTGTGGGAACAGGGTATAAACTGCCCACTTTCAGTTAAAATAACTAAAATTGATTAATTGGTGTAATGCTAGTTTTTTTTTTTTTGTGGGGGATATACAATATATATTTTAAGTATGTTCTTTCAAATTAGTGAATATAAGTATGTATTTCCTAAAAATCAGAACTTAATCCAAAACACGACATGATTTGGGGACATGAATTTTATTAGATGTTGCATTATATTAGATTTTTGTAGAATGGCAAATATTTTATTTATAGCTACCAACTCATAAAACATTTGTTGTGGAACAGTGTTTGTCTATATGCCTGGCATTGTAGAATGACAGGTACACAGAGCACTTAATAAACTGAAAGTTAAACTCTAAGTTACATCTTACTCAAACTGATTGTGCATCATATTGTAATTTTTCCTAGATATTCCATCATTGTGTTTTACTATTCATTTCTGTGTTACTGAGTTGTGTATTTTAGTATTTTCTTTAGAGTAGAAAAAAATACTATGTTGCATCTCAAAGATTAAGGATAATGTTGAACAATTTAAAAGTCTCAAAACTATAGAATCTATTTCTTGGAGTAGTAGATTAATTTTGGGGTAAGAACGCTTCGAAATGAAGATGCTTTATTGTTGAAAGCCATCAATAAATTAAAGGAAAAATGTAAATAAAAATGGGAATATTTTCCAGTTCTGTGTAAATCTCTAAAATATTTGAAAAGGAAAACCATTAAGTGCAAGATATGACAATATATAAGTTTTCCTTCAGATTAGAAATTTGATGCTAAATATTTAACATTTAATCTTTATTTAATAGTAACTATGAATGGAGGCCATTATGTTGACACCCTGTAAGCTGATTTCTACTCTTAAACTGAAAAAAAAATATGTTTTGTTCATTACCCCTTTTCCCTCTGTGCTTGAAAACATTGGCTTTTATCACAACACTGGAAGTATATGGAAGCCAGGAGCCAGGAGCCTCCTCCAGGTCTCCCACATGGGTGCAGGGGCCCAAGGACTTGAGCTGTCTTCTACTGCTTTCCTAGGCCATAGCAGAGAGCTGGATCGGAAGTGGAGCAGCCAGGACTCAAACCGGTGCCCCTATTGAAACCTTAAGTTTTAGCCTTCCCAATAAAAATAAATCTCAGCATCATTTAAAATGTTGGCTACTGCCATTGAGTGAACACAATGAAATTTGACAAAACGTTTTACTTGGGTGTAAGATACCATTCTCTGAATCAGGTTTTATGATTACCTAAGTCATTTTTCATCCTTGTTTTATGAATATAAACATCGATACATTTTCTTAGCTTCAGATTTTGAACATTCCAGTGATGTAGCTCCTGCTAACGAAGTGCCTGAATATTTTGGTACCTCGTAGCCTTTAATGTGTGATATCTGGTCATATACACATGGGATCTATTATAAGTTAGAGATAGTTTCCATAAATAGAATAATATTTTGGATAACCACTGATGAATTGAAGAATCTATTTCCTCTTCAAATTTTTTTATTTTAAGGCAATTTTGAGAAATTGAATTTTACCTATAGTTTTATTTGTCTTTGTGTCCAGGTAAAGTAATAAATAAAATAGCTCCAGTTATACCAAGCACCTGCATATGTTTCTAACTCTACCGTTTGAGGTAAGTCAGCTTGAGCATGTCCCGAATTGCACATCTCTTCCCTCTCTTATTCCCACTCTTATATTTAACAGCGATCACTTTTCAGTTAAGTTTCAGCACTTAAGAAGAATTGTGTATTGATTACAGTATTCAACCAAAAGTATTAAGTAGAACAAACAAAAAAAAATACTAAGAGGGATAACATATCAAGTTGCTCATCAACAGTCAGGGTGAGGGCTGATCAAGTCACCGTTTCTCATAGTGTTCATTTCACTTTAACAGGTTTCCTTTTTGGTGCTCAGTTAGTTGTCACCTATCAAGGAGAACAAGTGGTATTTGTCCCTTTGGGATTGGCTTATTTCACTCAGCATAATGTTTTCCAAATTCCTAACAGGGATCACTTTTCAGTTAAAATTTAAACACCTAAGAATAATTGTGTGTTAATTACAGAGTTCAACCAATGGTACTAGAACAAAAAAAAATACTAAAATGGATAAAGTATTACATTGTACATCAACAGTCAGCACAAGAGCTGTTTGAGAAACAGTGACTTGACCATGCTTGTATATTTTCACTAAAAATCATTAGAATACTTATTTTGAAAAGCTGAAGTCTTAGGCATTTGGATGAATATACAAAGGAATTTCAAAAAGTGGAAAACAAAATTAAAAGTTCATCTTGGTGCAAAAAGTTTTGAACACAGTGAATAATTTTTTTCAAAACACACACTTTCCCTAAACAGTTTGAAGACACTTCATACTTCAGCTGCCATCAAAACAAAAGTAGAAAAATAATTTTTTTCATTCCAGTCAATGAAGCTGGATTAATACAGTGATACTAACTTGGACTATAAAAATTTTTATGTATAAGTCTATCATGATGACACTATTTTAATAGAAATATTTATAATCTGGAATTATTTTTTCAGATTGTGTTTGCTCATCTTGAGATGAAGATAAAGAAACATGTCTCCCCCAAATCTTCCTCTTATTTCAACTCACTCCAATCTTCTTAGTATATTTGAATGGTAATGGAAATGTGTTGACTTTTGGAGTTCTGTACTTGTCCTTCCATTTTCTACAAGATGTGTCCATTATGTATCTGTTGTCTTTTTTGTTCCATTACTAAATTTGTGGAATTTTGGTATGAAATATGCAGTGTAACTCTCAAAGAAAATAGTATATAAGGCATTACAATTACTATGAAATCATCAAAGATTTTTCCCACATAAATATGTGTATATAACTTTATATGCATATATTTATATGTGTAAATGTGTATTACTATTTATAGGTACATGGCTCTTATTTTCCACTATGATGTCTATTTTAAAAATTAAAATGGAAATCATTTGTTGTGATGCACCTGTTAAGCCATTATTTGGGATGTCCATGTAGTGAAAAGTGTCTGGATTCCAGTAACACCTCCACTTCCTATACAACTTCCTGCTAATGCTCACCCTGGGAGGCATCAGATGATAGATGAATTACTTGGGTCCCTACCACCCAGGTGGGAGACCCAGGTGGAGTTCTTGGCTCTTGACAATGGTATGGCCCACTCCTGGCTCCTGTGATTATGGGGAGTGAACCAATAGATGGAAGATAATCTCTTTCACTCTCACTGTCTCATTCTGCCTTTCAAATGAATAAAAACAAATAATATTTTAAAATTAAATGGTAAAATATCATATGGTGAGAAAGAAAACCAACAGACATACTTTCTCTTAAATACAAAGTGGTATTCCTAAAATCCGCACCTTCTTCTTAGAATTTTCTCATGTGAAATTGCACATGACAGATGGATGCTGGTATTACAGAATTACTGTACCTCCTCTCCTAGAGAAGAACATAAGCATGGATTTCAATAACTCTATTCCTCCCATTTTTTGTTTCCTGTCAAGATTATTTTGCATGAACATTTCAGTCTTGGTGACAGTGATTATGATGATGACTTACGTTTTTTTTTTTTTTCCCCATCTGGAATGGTCAATGGAGAAAATATCCCTATGGAGAATCTTGAAAGCCTCATTATTCCAATATCACAAATATGAAAATTGAGACACAGAAAAGTGTGGTTTTCCCAAATTCACACAAAAACTCAGAAGTGAAGCCAAGAGTAGTACCCAGCTCATGTGCAACAAATCTAATGCAACCTGCACTGTCAAGCTACACAGTGATTAGGTTGAGTAGTGTAATTACCTAAAGTACAGGGCAGGAAAATAGCGCCCCATTTACCAACCCAGTCACAGCAAGTAGAGGAATTACGTGAATGAGAGTCACCATATGGATGGTGCTCACACATTTCACAATCCTGTACTTTACCTTCTTATCCTGAATGCTCTAAAAACAGGAGTTTGAGATAGAATTCGAATAAAACATACAAACAAACAATCTCCAATTCTGGAGCCAGATAAAGACATAGGTGTTTAAATCCTGGGGTTAGAGTTTCCATCTGTGTCATGTTCATGTAAACTTTACCTCAATTGTCTCATTTATAACACAGAAATAATGTTCACAACATGAGGGGAAAGTGTATTAGAAATAAAGCACAGGTAGCACATATGCTGTAACATGATGCATGCAGTGATCCTTATGAGTAGTAAGCAGTAATAATATGTCAGTTCTCATCAAATATTTTTTAAAGATTTATTTATTTATTTGAAAGGCAGAGAGTTACAGAGAGACAGAGGCAGAGAGAGAGAGAGAGAGAGAGAGAGAGAGAGAGAGAAAGAGGAAGAGAGAGAGAGAGAGAGGTCTTCCATCCGCTATTTCACTCCCCAAATGGCAGCAATGGCCAGAGCTGAGCAAATCTGAAGCCAGGAGTCTGGATCTTCTTCTGGGTCTCCCACATGGGTGCAGGGCCCAACAACTTGGGCCATCTTCCACTGCTTTCTCAGGCCATAGCAGAGAGCTGAATTGTAAGTGGAGTGACCAGGACTTGAACTGGCACCCATGTGGGATGTTGGCACTTCAGGTGGCGGCTTTACATGCTATGCCATAGTGCTGGCCCCTCACCACTGAACTTTAAATAAAATTTTTACTATATTGTATTATTTTTGTCAAATGGACTAGTGTATAGATAGGTAATAAATGACACATGATGTTAATTGAGCCCAGCAGTGAAATCAGTGACAATCCCTAGTTAAGAATCATCTCAATTTCAGTATTGAATTGTGTAAATGTCTAAGGAATTTATACTAACTTTTATGAATCATGTGATTTGAAGGTTACAGATATAAATATGTCTTTGGAAATTTGAGTTATTTCTCATCACATTCCCATTGGCACTGTGTATTCACAGAAATTGAGATTATTTCAAATATGAAAATGCAGAACATTCAAAATATATTTGGTGTAAAGAATGAAATATATTTGGTGGTGAAGCAGACCTGTCCCTATCAGATACAAAGATCTGGTATAAAATTACAGCAAGAATGAAAATATGATGTTCTCACAGGTAAAAACTGACCCAGGGACAGAACAGAGTAGAGCAGAAAGCTGTGCATATGAGGGGCCTTCAAAAGCTCACGGATGGGGCCAGTGCTGTTGTGCAGGGCACTGAGCCTCTGTTTGTAACACCAGCATGCCATGTGGAGCACCAGTCTGAGTTCTGGCTGCTCTGCTTCAGATTCAACTCCCTTCTAATGCACCTGGGAGAGCAGCAGACAATGCCCTGAGTACTTACTCCCTGCCACCCACATGGGAGACCCAGATGTGGTTGTGGGCTCATCTGACTGTTTGGGGGAGTGAACCAACAGATGGAAGATTTTTCTTTCTCTGTTTCTCTTTCTGTCTCCATTAGCATAACTTTCAAATAAATAAAATAAATCTTGAAAAAAAAAAAACCCTCAGAAACCTCTTGGAACACAAGAAGTTATCATTTAATTCCATTTTCTGTGAGCTTTTTGAAGCCACTTTCTACAGGGAAGCTTTATTGATGATGGAATTGAAACAGTGATCACTGAGAAAATGGTGACTTTTGTAAAAAGCTACCTAGAACAACTTGTTCTTTTTAAATATTTACTTATTTGAAAGAGTTACACAGAGAGAGGGGAGGGAGGGAGGGAGGGAGGGAGAGAGAGAGAGAGAGAGAGAGAGAGCTCTTCCATCCACTGGTTCACTTCCCAGTTGGCTGCAATGGCTGGAGCTGCACTGATTCAAAGCCAGGAGCCAGGAGCCAGGAGCTTCTTCCCAATCTTCTCCATGGGTACAGGGGCCCAAAGACTTGGGCCATCTTCTACTGCTTTTGCAGGCCACAGCAGAGAGCTGGATCAGAAGTGGAGCAGCCAGGTCTCGAACTGGCACCATATGGGATGCTGGTGCTTCAGGCCAGGGCGTTAACACACTGCACCACAGCACTGGCCCCAAGAATAACTTGTTATTCACACAGAATAAATGGAAGCAATTGCTTTCCTCTGTATACTAAAATCAATACTTCCTGGTTTGACAGGTTCAATTTGAAATGCAAACCTTAAACTCTTGGAAGATGTAGAATACATTTGTGGCCTCAGCAGAGAGTATCCTTCAATAGCTCTAACCATTAAAGAAACAGTGTGTAAATATAAATACATTAAGAGCTTCTGATCATCAACAAATACTCCAAGAAAAGGGGAGGGCACAAACAGAGAAGATAGTAGCTTCCATACAACTGAAGGTATTAAATTAGGACTCAGACATTTTAAAGTCCATAAAGAGCAAGATTAATTTTAAAAAGAATTCATATCAGATACATGGAGGTATTTCATAGAAGCACTACAGTGGGCCATTATTTTTTTAAAAAACAAAGTTAATTTATCTATGAGAAATGAGAGAGAGAGGCCTTCCATACACTGGCTCACTCCCCAAATGGCAGCACTTCCCAGATGCAGCAGCAGGGAGTGAATTGGACACAGAGCAGCCAGGACTCCTGGTGCTCCAACATGGGACATGGACACCAACTCTGGATCCTAAACTCTTCAAAGATACTTGACTCCATTAGAAAACAGGAAAGGCAAAATAAAAGCACAGTAAGATAACATTTATTGTCATTGTGTTGTAAAAAAAAAGTTGAACCTGGTAAATCCAAATGCCGGCAAAGATTTGGGTGAACTTGAACCTTTATGCCCTGGAATGAATAAGAAAACTAAACTGATACAACCTTGGGAAACATTTTTTTTTCACATTAGTGTGTTAAGATGAACATTCACATAACATTCAACCTATTGATGCAGCTCCTGGCTACGTATCCACATAGGTCCCATCACAGGTTTATCATGCAAGAGCAGAACCAAATACCTTGGAGACATCTTGAATGATAAGCCCTTTCTTGTCTACTTCTCTTTATTATTGTGATTTTTAATTTTTAAATCCACAAAGCAAAAACTGGGAGGTAATACAATGAATTCCCTTTGTTGTTAAATATGAAAGGTAATCATTTGTGTGCATCTTGTGAATGTTTATAAATTATTATCATGAACATGCAACCTGACTAAACTCAGGGTGGGATTATTTTTATATTTACTCCTCTTCCATGGTGTCTTCGTGTAAGCCTTTGAGAATCTGGTTCTCCTAGGCAGACCAAAAGGAGAAAGCACTTGAATTTAATGTTCTGTTTTGCTTCGTGTGTTTCCTTTCTTTGTCCAAGGTGAAAGTGTGGTTCCAGAACAGGAGGATGAAGTGGAAGAGGGTAAAATTGGGCCAGCTGGGCACTGCTGCCCGAGAAAAGGAACTGGTGAACGTGAAGAAAGGAACCCTGTTCCCTTCAGAGATATCAGGGATCGGTGCAGCCATGCTCCAGCAAACAGGGGACTCTCCGGACAATGAAGACAGCCACAACAGCGACCACAGCTCAGAGCATGCACACTTATGATCCACACAGACAGGACCAACTCCATCCTCAGGAAAGAAGCACCGTGATGGCAAGTCTTACCCAACAGAGTTTTCACAGAGAGATGGCCATGGCCATGATTTTTAATATTATCAAATTCAGGCATCATGGGTCTGTTTTGCATGATTTATAGAGGATTTATACTAAGTGCCACTTATCAAAGATGCTTCCATGATGAAAATCAGAAGGTGAATTTTCTTTGAATAGTCAGAGATGTTTGGTTGTATGTATGACAGTGAGCAGGTATGTTTGCCTTTGCTTGTACTGAAAAATTAAATGGGTACCCAAGAACAAATTATGACACATTTCTACACGAGATGCCTCCAGAGTGAAATCGTTGAAGATGATCTTGCTTTAAACTCTCAGCTGATGAAAATAGGCACTGATAATGCCAGCCAGGCCAGCTTCCTGCCTTTTTATGCATGTGTCATTCTGAGACAATCCATATGTGCTTACTTGTGTACAAGTAGAGAAACATACAGTAGATAGAGTCTGATATGACATATTCTTGTACCACAGACAAAACAAACATTATGTTGCATTTACTATCAACTGCTGCTAATACGTTTTTATACAACTTACCTAGCTCCTCCTTGATTCGTCCTATCTTGTAGCTTGAAAAAAAAAATAGGATCATAGGCAAATCAGTTACTTTGTGGAAAGAGCTTTGTTGTGGCAGACACTGTCTGATTTTATTTCTATAAAATTAAAGCTGTTATGAATATGACTTAATTAACAAGAAAATGTTTCTTCCTTCTTAGAAATGGTGTCAGACAAGGAGCAAAGCCAAATGGGCTCCCCAAGGGGATAGACAAAACAATTCTGAATGTCTTCAAATTAAATTCAGTAAAAACACATTATTTTTTAATATGTGATGTATTCTTGCAGAACAACCATCTTTGTATTTTGTGAAAAATGTTTAATAAATGATCCTTTATAAATAATTTTGGTCTCCCCATTGTGATTTCCTTAATTTCTATAGATTTTAATATTCATATCTAAGAGTGCCCCAGACTCAAGTGCACTGTGCTAATTCAGATCAAGATCATTAATGAATCAGTTTTTCATTTGTAGATTTATTATGGCAAGAAAAAAAAGCAATCTTTGGGTGATCGAAGAGAATCTAAACATCATCATACAATAAACCATTTTCTTAATTTGAAGAATATGGCAAATTAATGTTTTTGTGTGTTTTACAAAGCAAAGAGAAAAGATAACACTAACTGCCACGACAAATAAGTAAAGTAGTCATATATTTTAAAATTTATGTTTAACATATGTGAATCAATCCAATAGTTGTTTTAAAGTCACACCAACCAGAGTCCTTGAGCTAGGAAATCAGAATCTTCATTGGAATGGACACCACAGGTATCAGAAGACAATGATTATAGGCTGGCGCCACGGCTCAATAGGCTAATCCTCCACCTGTGGTGCCGGCACATGGGGTTCTAGTCCCAGTCGGAGTGCTGGTTCTGTCCCGGTTGTTCCTCTTCCTGTCCACCTCTCTGCTATGGCCCAGGAAGGCAGTGGAGGATGGCCCAAGTGCTTGGGCCCTGCACCTGCCTAGGAGACCAGGAGAAGCACCTGGATCCTGGCCATTGTGGGGGTGAACCAACGGCAAAAGGAAGACCTTTCTCTCTGTCTCTCTCTCACTGTCCACTCTGCCTGTCAAAAAAAAAAAAAGTCAATGAGTGTATTAATACATTTCGTGTCATGTATGGTTGTACATGCATTAGATGCCTAAGACCTACTTACAACTATATCATGTTATTTTTTAACTGTTCCACATTTAACCAGAAGAATTTGGAAACATTACCATCATTCCTCCTTCCTCCATAGAAATAAACTGAAAAATAATTCATAAACATTTCCAAATTACTCATTATTTGATTTTATTTCAGAATTAGATTGACAAAAATATATTGATTCTATTCTAACTTAGTCTAGCAAGACATATATGAATATTCAAGAAATAAAGTAAATTATATTTTTGTATCATATTTTCTCTTTGTGAGATACATTTTATCACACTGGTAAACAATATATCTAATTTAATTTTGGGGAGAGCCTGTTCAAATTAAAGGTACAAAATATGCCTTTCTATCAATCACTTGAAGGAATTAAAATTATGCTTGTATTGAAGATATCTATTTCTTTTTGTAGAATAACTCTGCCTCTCAAAGAAAACAAATCTTAAAAAACAATTCTATAAAACTATTCAGTTAACATTTGAGGTAAGTGATACTTAGGTGAAAATATGATGTTTGCAATATAAATACAAACAACTGGCATAGCTATTATTTGAACCATCTGGGAAACAGTGTATTTTGCTGTCAGTCCCTTATGCTGCATTCTGTTTGTAAAAAGCAATTCAGAAATAGAAAGAAAGCCACAGAGAATTTAGCATGAGAGCGGTAGTCTAAACATTCCAAACCTGAAAACGTTTGAAGTCTGCAGAACTGATCTGCAAATGCTCTTGAGAAAGTGGTGTTTGTTGTGGTGGTTGTGGTTGTTTCCTGATTTCTTACCTAAAACTGGCCAGGAAAATTGAGTAATACTTCTCTCACATGTACCTCAATGTTCACCCTTTGCCAAATGATGCTAACAGGAATGGACAAAGGAACAAACGTGGTCCCAGAAAAAACAGATTGCTACATCAAGTTTTGAGAGCCTATAAAAATTCAATAAGAATTTTTGAAATAAATCTAATAATTCTCTATTTACATGTGTTTTCTCAATAATCTCATTTTGACATTTGATATGCTTAGATATAGATACATTTAAAAATTAAAAATAGTTTTTCTTGTATGCCTTATTTCCCACCTTTAGTAACTTTTTAAATTAAATCTGGCTTCAAACTGTGATCAAGAATTCCAGAAAATATTTTATTATATCATGGTTAGTAATTCCCCATTAAAATATTGTTTACTTTTTTAAAAATACAGTTTTCTGAAACAGTTCTTAAAACAAAATGAATTTTCAAAGATAATTATTGTCATATCCAGTTCCTGTTAGGGTCTTTATTTTGTATTTCTGCCCTTTTGGAAATGGTTCATTGAGATAAACATTCATTTCCTTTATTTAAAGACTAATCACATGATTTTGGAACACATTTTTGTAGAACTATTCAAGCATCCACTGCTTTTGCAAATGTGTAATACTGATGGTTGAAAATATTTTTACATCTTTTTTATGTTCAGTGTATATTGATATTGAAAATCCATCACTTATCTAACCTGATGAAACATGAAACTCAAACTATTATTTTATTCAAGCTAATACTTCTAATTAAATAATTTGCTTGGCTTTCATTTTCTTTGTGAGAGCTCCATTTTCATTGGCTTTGCCAACATTGGAATTGGTAATTTTTGTGATCCTGGGCCTATGTAATGTAAGAGAGTGGTGTTTAAAAAGTAGTAAGCAGGAGCGAGCATTTGGCCAAGTGGTTAAGAATCCCCTTGAGACAACCTTGCTACAATGGAATGAGGGCGTCTGAGTGTGGTTTCCATTTCTGTCTTCAACTTCCTGCTAATGCAGACGCTGGGAGGCAGCACAGGAGGGCTCAAGGAATTGGGTTCCTGCCACACACACAGTAGAATTACTCTCTGCCTTTCAAATGGATACATGAAAACTAAAATATAGGAATATAAAACGTGGAGAAAGTTATGTCTAAAATTATCAGGCTTTAAAAACACACACACCTGTATATTCATTAGACAATCGGCTCCTAACACTGCTACACCTGCAGGTCCAATTGGGACTGTCAGATGGGCCAACATCAGCGTGACCAGTGCCAGTCCTGCCGGCTCAAGAAGTGCTTCCGGGGGGTTGTGCAGAAGGAGGGTGAGTGGCCCCCAGCCCCGCTGCAGCCTGGTGGGGGCGTGCGGTAGGTGGGTGAATGGCACCCCAGCCCCGCTGCCTGCGGAAGGAGGGTGAGCGGCCCCCATTCTCCCTGCAGTCGGCCGGTGGGGCCTGGGGTTGGCACCTGCTAACCACAAGACCAGGGCCATTGCACCATGTACTGGCACAGGAATCCAATTACAGCTGTGGCCAGGGCCCGGTCCCCCTGCCCAGGCCTGGCCACTGCGTCCTGAAGAAATACACAGACACACACAGACACACACACATACATGCACACTCATGCACACACACGCACATACACACATTTATTTGGTTTCCGTTGCTCCCACCCCTGCCTCTGTTTGCTTAAGGCAGGAGCTGGGCAGCCTGAGCCCATGGGGACCCCACTCTTGTTCTCTCCCCAGGAGCCCTGGCCTGGCCCAGGGCAGACACAGTCCAAGCAGCACGGCCCTAAACTCCAATGCCCTGCAGTTTCTCCAGGCTCCACATGGGGGGGGGCGGTGGTCTTGGGGTAGGGGTAGAAGGGGTTCCAGCCTCAGGATAAATGCGCACCCCATACCTGCTTTCTGTCTGCCAGTTCCTCCCAGGGTCTGACTCCAGTCTCTCACGCTTTTGAAGTCCTCCCCCTCACTGTGTCTGTGAGGGAAGCTGATAAAGTCCGCACAGAGCCCCTTGGAAAAGCCACTCCCTTCAGCTTGGGGGGTTCACCTGTGCCCCTCTTCTCACGTGGCTGATCTGAAATCCCGCTGGCCCGGCCCTCAGGTTGGCGCGAGTACAGCCACGTGCTGCACCCCCCACCCCATGCGCGGCTTCCCACCATCACAGCTCACAACCCCTTACTTTGCTTTGGAACCCAATGACTTCTCCAGGGACTCTCTTTGTCTTGTGCACTGTTGTGCCCCAGGGTCCCTGCATACAGTTGGCCCTCAATAAATAGCCCATGGCTTCAGTTGCCACCAGGGTAGCTTTTCCTTCATGGCCAATACTGCTCTAAAGCAGATTTGTTAATTCGGGGGTTGGTGTTAAAGAGGGAGTTGTGGGTGGGATTTGAAGCCTATGCCCTAGCCTGGGCTGGAGGTGGGAGAGTTGGGGTGGGGGTTTGAAGAAGGGGGGGTGAGCAGGTGCAAAGGCCCTGGGGTAGGATGGGGGGAGTGGTGCAGGCGGGACTTATAACCAGCGCAACACTTTTGGGGCCCATTTGGCCACTCCTACTGGACAGCTGACTCCCACCCCCGCAGGACTCAGCCCCACCTCCAGCCCCGAGTCCCCTCCAGGGCTGGTAATGTGCCCTGCGTGAGGCCGGCCTAGGGCTGGAGCTCATGGATTAGATCAGGCCAGGTGGGCGGGCTCATTAAGGCTCCTTAATTTGCCCTGCCTGGCAGCCAGCCCTCCCTGCCTCGGTTTCCCTCCTCCCACCTCACCTGCTTGCTGAGGGCAAGGCCCCAGCTCCCAGTCCCACCTGGGGAAGACCCCAGGCTCCCTCCCCACCCGGGCTCTCCCGGAGCTGGGGTGGGGTGGGGACTCTGAGAGAGCCTAGCTCTGGCTGTCTTCTCCCTGCCCTTCTCTCTCTCCCTCCTACCGCCCCGCAGCGCTGCAGCGCGGCCATATCCCGCAATCGCTGCCCGGCGGCGCTGGCCGCCTCCTCTGGCAGCCCTCCTGGCTGGGCGCTGGCGCGGCGGTGGACAGAGGCTTGTTCCTGGTGCAGCTGCGGACGCAGCAGGTGCGGGCGGCGGCGGCGCGGCACTGGGCATGGACCAGGTGAGAATGCTGGCGGCGGGGCTGCTCTTAGCGCTGCCCCTGCCTGCACAGGGCGCCATCGCCGGCCGAGCGCACGTGGCCTTCCTGGACCAGGAGCAGGTGGACGAGCTGGGCCGCCTGCAGGGGGACTCGGTGGAGTCCGGTGCCTCAAAGTCATGGCGCTCTTGGCCTCCGTGGGCGCTGAGAGGCTGCAGGAGCAGTTCAGGTGGCTCTCATGGAGTATTGCGCGCCCAGTACCCGTCCCAGCCCCAGCGCACCCGGCCTTGAGCTAGCTCCAGGCGCCCCTCATTGCGCAGCTCCACTTCCTGCGCCTGGTGGGCAAGACGACCACCGAGACGCTCACCCGGGACTCGCTGCTGGTGGGCAGCCCCTTCAACTGGCCCTAGGACTCTGGCCGGTGAGCCACCGCGTCAAGAAGACACTCTGCTCTGATTTCGGTATCACAGATTGCACAACACCTGGAAATAGTTTCTTTAAATGTGAAGATCAGCCGGCGCCGTGGCTCAATAGGCTAATCCTCCACCTTGCGGCGCCGGCACACCGGGTTCTAGTCCCGGTCAGGGCGCCGGATTCTGTCCCGGTTGCCCTTCTTCCAGGCCAGCTCTCTGCTATGGCCAGGGAGTGCAGTGGAGGATGGCCCAGGTGCTTGGGCCCTGCACCCCATGGGAGACCAGGAAAAGCACCTGGCTCCTGGCTCCTGCCATCGGATCAGCGCGGTGCGCTGGCTGCAGCGGCGGCCATTGGAGGGTGAACCAACGGCAAAGGAAGACCTTTCTCTCTCTGTCTCTCTCTCTCACTGTCCACTCTGCCTGTCAAAAATAAAAATAAAAAAAAAAAAAAAAAAAAAATGTGAAGATCGGTTACAACGCAGAGAGGTTAAATGAAAAAGTGTCTAATCACGACCACATTCTTTCTTAGTAACTTCAGGCAGATTTAGCATCTCTACAGTATATTAAATAATGGCCAGATATTTCCCAGGAACACCATGTTTTTCTGATGGATTTCAAAATTTCATGGGAAATAGAAGGAGAAGATAAGTTTATGTTGGTGCATAACATTTGAAATATGTATTTCTCATAATACATGTTTTCCATGAACTTTTTAAATAACCCATGTATATATAAATTTCAACATGTTTTGAACCAAAATAAATTTAACTTTTAATTCCACTTCCACAATCTTTTTAAGGTACGCTTATGTGAGTCAAACAGATGGCTTCGCTCACATAACACAAGGCTTGAGGAAATATATCTGTATAAACATGTTTTTGGGGCTGGTGCTGTGGTGCAGCAGGTTAACGCCCTGGCCTGAAATGCTGGCATCCCAAATGCCACCAGTTCAAGACCTGGCTGCTGCACTTCCGACCCAGCTCTCTCCTATGGCCTGGGAAAGCAGTGGAAGATGGCCCAAGTGCTGCACCCGTGTGGGAGACCCAGGGGAAGCTCCTGGCTCCTGGCTTGGGATCGGCGCAGCTCTGGCCATTGCGGCCAACTGGGGAGTGAACCAGTGGGTGGAAGACCTCTCTCTCTCTCTCTCTCTTTCTCTCTGCCTCTGCTCTCTCTGTGTAACTCTTTCAAATAAATAAATCAATATTTAAAAAATAAATAAGCATGTTTTAGAAAAATAGTGGATATATATATATATCATACATCCTGCTCTGCAAGGGTTTTTTTTTTTTCTTAATAATGTAAATATATTTTATAGCTAAACTGTGTTTCTTCATATGGATTTATCATATAGTATTTAATGAATACTGTACTGTTAGATATTTACTTTTCTATCCTCAAGTTTCCCTAAGAAAAAGTTTCCATAGGCCCTTCTGAAACCTATTTTTTCCATAGAAAGATTTTTTTAGGAAGTGCTTATTTGGGACAAGAGTATATAATAAACATAATCTGTATTGCTAAGACTTTTGGTACACATCACCGATTTCTTTTGCAAATTCACATTCTATTCAATGGCCATTGCCTCATATATGTCAAAATGTCAACAGTTGCAATAGTTGTTTTGAATCTGATGAAAAACACATACTTTAATTTGTATTTATTCAATTTTTAAATAAATTAAACTTCTTACTGAGTTTGCTGATAATTTTATATATATTATATATAGTTATTATTATATTATATATTATATTATATTTAAGATATATAATATATAGTCTAATGTGATATATTCTAATATATAATTATGTTATAAATTATATAATTATGTTTATTATATATGTTATGTAACTATATAACTGTTATATAACTATATAATATATATAATATAATAATATATGCATATATATGTGTATATATATACACACACACACACTCATAGATTTATTTATTTATTTATTTATTTTTATTTTTCACAGGCAGAGTGGACAGTGAGAGAGAGAGACAGAGAGAAAGGTCTTCCTTTGCCGTTGGTTCACCCTCCAATGGCCGCCGTGGCCGGCGCGCTGCGGCCGGCGCACCGCGCTGATCCGATGGCAGGAGCCAGGAGCCAGGTGCTTTTCCTGGTCTCCCATGGGGTGCAGGGCCCAAGCACCTGGGCCATCCTCCACTGCACTCCCTGGCCACAGCAGAGGGCTGGCCTGGAAGAAGGGCAACCGGGACAGAATCCGGCGCCCCGACCGGGACTAGAACCCGGTGTGCCGGCGCCGCTAGGCGGATTAGCCTAGTGAGCCGCGGCGCCGGCCAGATTTATTTATTTTTTTTGACAGACAGAGTTAGACAATGAGAGGGAGAGACAGAGAGAAAGTTCTTTCTTCCATTGGTTCAACCCCCAAATGGCCCCCATGGCCTGGAAGCTGAGCCGATTCGAAGTCAGGAGCCTGGTGCTTCCTCCCGGTCTCCCATGCAGGTGCAGAGCCCAAGCACTTGGGCCGCCCTCCACTGCCTTTCTGGGCCACAGCAGAGAGCTGGACTGGAAGAGGAGCAACTGGGACAGATTTTTCATTCATTTCTGGAAATATTTTTTTAAGATTTATTTATATATTTGAAAGGCAGAGTTACAGAGAGGCAGAGGCAGAGAGAGAAAAAGGTCTTCCATCTATTGGTTCACTCTCCAGATGGCTGCAACAGCAAGAGCTGCCCTTATCTGAATTCAAGAGCTTCTTCTAGGTCTCTCACATGGATGCAGGGGCCCAAGGACTTGGGCCATCTTCTACTGCTTTCCCAGGCCATAGCAAAGAGCTAGATATGAAGGGGAGCACCTGGGACTTGAACTGGGGCCCATATGGGATGCCAGCACTGCAGGTGGTGGCTTTACCCACTATGCCATAGCATTAGCCCCAGGATATACTTTTTAATTTTAACAAAGTTAATAAACTATGAGTAAAAGTAATTGAGGAAACACAGGGAAAAGTAACACTAGTGTCCATTTTCATGTATTAAAACAATTGTTTACAGAGAAAAGAGCTTTGTCAAGATTAGAAAAAAATATTGTAAAACTCTTAGGGGTAAGGACGGTGCCGCAGCCCACTAGGCTAATCCTCTGCCTGCAGCACCAGTACCCAGAGTTCTAGCCCCAGTTGGGGCACCAGATTCTGTCCCGGTTGCTCCTCTTCCAGTACAGCTTTCTGCTGTAGCCCAGGAAGGCAGGGGAGGATGGCCCAAGTCCTTGGGTCCTGCACCCATATGGGAGACCAAGAGGAAGCACCTGGCTCCTGGCTTTGGAACGGTGTATCTCTGGCCATAGCGGCCATTTGGGGGGTCAACCAATGGAAGGAAGACCATTCTCTCTGTCTCTCTCACCATCTAACTCTGCATGTCAAAAAAAAAAAAAAAAACCAAAACCAAAAACAAACAAACAAACAAAAAAAACCTCTTGGGGTAAAAACTTGACTAGAGATAAAAATCCACTATACTTTGAAAATCAAATTCCCAAACACAAATATAAATTCCTAAAATCCAATATAAGAAGTATAAAATAGGAAAACTCCAAATTAAAACAAGCAAGTTGAATCCCAATTTGAAGGCCACCAGCCAATAAAACAGTTAGAGAAACAAAACTTCAGTTATAGAAACACAAAATATTTCAAACATTTAAGAAATAAAAAACACCTATATTTTTCAGATGTATCAAAGTATAAATAAGCAAAGCATACTTTCAGATTTCTTTTAGAAAGCCAGCATTACATTGATAATGATGCAAGGTTGACTAGAACTTTCAATATAAATTAAGTATAAACTCTCTTTCATATACAGATGTATAAATCCTTAGTATTTTTATAATAAATGAAATCGCATATGAAAATATAATGAATAACAAGTCACATATAATAAAAAATACAAGAGGTGGTTAACATTTCTTAACAAGTCATGTAAATTTTCCAGGTAGGTGACAAATTCAAGGAGAAAATCACATGACCATTTAATGTTCAAAAACATTTAAAAATCAGCATGTAATTTTTAAAAACTGCTTGCAGTATAGTAAAAAAGAGCAATGGCTTTCTTATTCAGATCAAAATTTTTAAAAGGATCCTACAACAAAAACCATGATTAATACAGAATCATTGAGAGCTTTTACCCTGGAAGTAAACCTAGACCAGGAAGTCTCCACTAGTGCCAACTTCTTATTGGAGGAGTAGTTGGGGGCGAGGGAGAGAGCAAAAAGAAATAAAATAAGATGTAAAGATCAATTTCTTAACAATAAATTGCCAATATATTGGAGATATTTATTTAGGGAGAATCCATAAAATCTAAAAACAAATAAACTGATAAATGAATTTAATGTTGTGGGAAAGATCGATGTTTAAAAATCCATTAGATTACCAAGTGCCAGCAAGAAATAACTAGAAAATATAAAAGATCAATAGGCAGAGTAGAAAACAGAAGAAAAGAAAAAAAAAAAGAGTAAATTATGTTACATCTAAGTGTTATTCAAATCAATAAGTAATACAAACGACCCAACAGAATGAGCAGAAATACAAGGAAAACGAAAGCGCCGGAAGCGGATAAACAGAACTGTAACTCACTGCAACAGGTTACCGCCAGCTCCAGGCAGCATCTCAGGGAGAAGGACGGGGACCCAGGGCGAGGCCAGTGGGTAGCAGGAGCTCGGAGGTGAGAGCCCTCCAGCCGCGGGGAGGCAGAGCCCAGGGGCGGCCATTTCAGACCTGAACCCAGGTCTGTCTCTCGCTGTTCCCATCCAGGACAACTTGAAGTTAGGGGTCCTTGCTATGGGGGATGCTGATTGGCTCCGTGCTTTGTGACGTTCCGTGCACTCAAGGCTGGCAAACTGTCCAATCAGGCAAGGTGACGTCCACAGTGCATCAGCACGCGGGGCCTGGACGTCACAATCTTCTCAGAGTTTTGCCTGCAGAGTGAACTCCTGGGAGACAGCTCCGCCGCCAGGAGTCTCCCAAGCGAAGTGGACCTCTGCAGCTCTCCACCTTCACTCACCGGGGACGCTGGGCACCTCGGAAGCTGACAACCACGACATGGTGAGTGTGTGGACCTGGTTGTACCGAGAGGGGAAAACGGAACCGAAGGCCAGGAGGACACAGGCCTCCGGCATCTGTGGGCTCCATATTGGCGCTGGCACAGGGCTTCCCCTCGGTCCCCTCAGACCCGTGGGTTGGGGGTTTTACCGGCACCCAGCACCCCCGAGGTCCTGCCCCTTCCCTGCTTGGGTGAGACTTCTCAGCCCGGAGTCATAGCAGGCCAGCTGTGTGGCAGTAGCTGCACGTCTCCCCCGATTGTGCAGTGGGGACTGGGCGGTCTCTAGGGAGAATGTGGGCTCTGTGTATGCGGTTCATGCAGGACAGGCGCTGTAGGTTCCTCCTTCCCTCCCCACAGGGACCTGGTTCCCCCGAGTTTTCTCAATATGTGGCCTGCAGGGTATTTTCCAGGGCATTGACCTCTTTACTCAGCTGTTTCTAGGATGTCTCACTCCTTCATATGTTTCCAATATCACAGTAACATAGACTGAGTAAGGTAGAAACAGAAGTTTTATTTGGCTTGGGGTTTTCGCCCAGGTTTTAGAGAAGCAGAAAGACCCTGTAATTTGGTACTTGGGCAACGTCTTAGCACTTGCACTTTCTCTGTACAGGGTGCCATCTCTATTTGCACTTTCAAAATAGAAATTTTGACCACTCAAATTTATGTGTGTTTTAAAAATGATTTCTCTTGCATGAAAGTCTTCCAAATCCTGTAGATATGTCTAGTTTACTAAGTTATTTTGGATTTATATTTTAATATAGGAGCCTGTTTAGTTTTGCTTGTTTTAATTTTCTTCAAGATTGTCAGAGTATGACTGACACAATTTGTGTATCATCAAGGTATGAAAACTGATGTTTTGCTATGTGAGGGACATTAAAAAGTTATGGACAATTCACATTATCTTTTGATTACATTTTTTCATAAACTTTCTGGAATCCTCTTGTACATATACATTATGAAATGATTAAGACAATCTAATATATCCATCACATTACATCCCTATGTTATTAAAGAATATGTAAGATATTAGCAAGTTGTGAGTATGTGATATCATAATCAACTATTTACTGTGTTGAATATTAAGGTCTTGAGGTGTTAATTTTGTTAATTTATCTCATAGCTGCAAATGTGTGTTCAGCTAACATTTTCCCATGTCCTTCACTCTCAGCCCATGACAACCACCATTCTAGTCTGTGATTAAGTGCGACTTTCTTAGATTACACATATGAGTGATATTGTGTGGCATTTATCTTTCTGTGCCTTATTTCAAATAGCCTAATGTCCACATTCATATTTTTGGATCCACATCCTGACAAAATGGAAGAATTTCCTTATTAAGGTTGTCTGTGATTCCTGTGTATGTGTGTTTATCACATTTTCTTTATTCATATGTTGACAGTGGGGTTGTCTCCATATCTTGTTCTTGTAGATAATGCTGCCAGTAATGTGGAGATAAAGGTATCTATTTGAGATACTGATTTGGTTTCCTTTGGATATACACGCAGTTGTGAGATTGCTTTGTCATATGTTCTATGTTTAATTTTGATTGAAGACCTACATAATGTTTTCTGTATTGGATGTACCAATTTACTTTCTCAGCAACAATTTTTATATTCCTTTTTTCCACCCTGGGCCAATGTTATATTTTACTTTTGGATAATTGTTTTAACACATATGAGATGATAATCACTGTGGTCTTAATTAGCATTGTAGTCTTCATTAGCTGTTTCTGAACCCCTTTTAAGTTACCTGTTGGCTACTTGTATATATTCAATGGAAAACTGATCAATCCTTTGTGCAATTTTTATTACAATATTTGTTTTTGAGTTGTTTGTGTTCAAACTCAGGTTGTCCAATGTTTTCTTCATTTCTTACTTCATCTGTTCTGTTTTTCCTATCACATGCAGAATATTTCTTAGATTTTTTTCAGTCTTTGCTTTTGTCACCTATGCGTTTAGTGTCATATCTAAACAATCATTGTTGAGACTAATATCAATGAATTTGCTTCCATTTGTAAGGGGTTTTATATTCTCAGAGCTTTTATGTAAGCCTTCAATTCATTTTGATTTGACTTTCATGCCTGGGGTAATATAAAGATATTATATTTCAGTTTTTGGCATGTAGATGAACAATTTTCCTCTGCTTCAGATGTGGTCACTAAACACTAAGTGGCAGGATCCAGGCAGAAACTGTCACAGTCCAGTTTTTCCCTAATCTGCCTTGTCTCCCAGACCCACTCTTCTGTGCTCTGCTGCTCTTCCCTGTCTGCATGAAGAGACCTCAGAAGTGAGCATGCACAGAGAGAGACACATGAAGCAGTGTGCAATGTTGGGGAGAAGCAGAAACTATGTAATAAAGGGGCAGGGCCCAGAAGGCTCTGTCTCCTTTCTCGGAAAGCCTTGGATATACAGAGGCATTTCAAAAATTCACTGAGGGATTGACATTTGGCATGTGTTACAACCCTGCTTAGTATGTCCACATCCTATATTGACATGCCTAGGTTGCAGTCACAACTCTCAATTCCAGCTTTATGCTAATATGCACTTTTGGAGGGAGTGATGGCTGAAGTATGTGGGTACCTGTAACCCACATGAGAGACTCGTATCATCTGGGAAGCAGAGCTGATGGGGTCCTCCATGCAGAGTGGATGAACATAAGGTGTTCCTTTGCTGCAATGTGTGTTGGTGATCTGGAAAATAACACTCCATCATGAACTTCGTATGTCAAACAATGATGCACAACTGAGAAAAGGAGGCCACTGAGGTATTCAGGCATTTTTTCAATTAGTCTGTGCTGCTGCCATCCCCACAGGGAAGGGGCCCAACTGGAATAGTCCCAGTCTGACCACATGCATGCAGGGGGTTTATTTAAATTTTGAAAATTAATTTCATTCACATTAAAGGCACAGCGATCTCTCATCCATTGTTCTCTCCAGATATTCACAATAGCTGGAATTCAGCCAGGATGTGATGTGAAAACATCAGGTTTTATGAAGTGAAAATCCCAGAACTCAGTGTGGATGGCACAGACTCAAGTATCTGAGCTATTATATGCTGCCTCCTAGGGTGCACTTTAGTAGGAAGCTGGATTGGAAGTGGAGTGAGACTCAAACCTACACACTCTAATATAGGATGTGGGTCTCGAAAGAGCCATCTTACATGCTGTTCCCCAATGCTCACCCCTCTGTTATTTTAAGAGGAGTCCTACAATAGTCCAAACCAACTCTCCTGGCCCTGATGGTCATAGCACCTGAAGTTAAGCTGTGCAGACCCTCAACACTCTAGAAAATACCCAAGTACATCCACGCAATGGAGTGTTCACAGCAGCAGCTTCCTGCTGTGCTTGTCACTCAGAACTATGAAGCTAAAGGTGTGCCATCAGGTGCTGTTCTGCCTGACACCTCTTCATCCACTTTCCACAAGCTGATAGCACATCTGGCCATCCACATCAAAGTGGTCACTATTAGATGCTGTGTTGAAGGGGGATCCCAAGTTGTCTCATTTCAGATAAACTTCATGTGTTGCTTCAGACACTCCTTGGCACTGATGTGGCTCATCCCCCCAGATAGTCTCCATAGCAGGTCCCTTGGCACAGTAGTTCATGCACCCCACAGGCACCTCTGTGGGTGACACTCATCTGTTTGCTGGGCTCATAGCCTAGATAATTGTGACCTGTGGGCACTGAATCAGGTATTACTTCATTAGTGTGGTGAACCAGCCTGCTGGGTCATTGGCAAAAAGGAGGACAAGTCCTTAGTATACCTGCATGGTCAACATATTAAGGCAGGACTCTTCCTTTTACCATGAACCCTGGTATTGTTTCTCCCCACTTCTCATTTACCGTTTCTCATCCTTGGTTGGCATGGACAGTCTGGAATATCTCTTCTCCACCAAGCCTAATGCTTTGTACAGGTGGGGTATGCTGACGAAGAGCCTGTACATTTCCCCAAGCCCCTCTGCACCATCAACACCAAGCAAGGCCGTAGTAGAATTTGCCTCAGTTAATCACATAGTGAAAGCATGTGGTTTGAAATTTGTATTTGTAACTTATCGCAGGTGGAAGCTTAACATCCTGCCTCACAATCATAATTCCACCCAACCTATTTTTACAGGTTAAAAAAAGAAATCATTTTCAGACTGCATTGATTTGCAAAAACGTGATAAAATAATTGTAGTGACATTAAGGTTAGATGTTTAATATGTTGGTAAATTTGCCTAGATAGAGTGCCTGCCTTCTAATTTTGTATTAGGAAGGAAGGCAAGTTAGGGGGTGACAACCATAGTATTATGTAGTGAGTAGTAGACAACTTTTCTGTTTGGTTCACCCCTTTGAACAGCCTGACATGAAATAGAAACTGCTCAAATGTTTGTTGAATGGGTAGAAATATCCAAGGAACCTGGAAGATATGAGAAATACCCAAAAACCTATATTTTTTCAGTGATTTACTGTATGCCCAGCTTTGGCTTCATGCTGTGGGAGCCAGTGCTGTGTCTAGGAATACTGATAGCAGCAGCAATTTATTGTGCTTCTTGTGAGCCAAGCATTCTGCACACATTTGTTTTTCATTCTCTCTGCTACTCTGTGAGTTGGACATTGTGGGTTTTTTTTATCCATAAGGAAACTGAGGCCAAAAGAGGCCAAGCAGCTGGACAACAAATAGGAAGGTGTGCCCTTAACTCCTGTATTCTAAGGCCTGCTTGGCTCAGAAAGCATACTTTCTTGTGGGAAGTAAACATAATTAGGACAATTACAAATTAGCATGCTAGGGAATAATTGTATAGTATGCCTCTCTTTCTACATATTTGTGTGCTACCAGCATTTCATAAAGTGTGGGGTTTTGTCATGATTAAGGCTGTATGCTCTGGAATTAGATGCATGGATTGGAATCATTCCTGTGTGTGTAAAACTGGACATGTAGCCATGCATTTAAACATTTATTACAACTTCTTATAAAGTGTGGATGATAAAGGCACCTGCCTCCTTGTTGTGAGGGATGTGTAACTTGTGTAAAATAATTCAGTGTGTGGTAGGCATTGCATCTCAGCAGGTTAAGCTACAGCTTGGAATGCTCACATCTCATATTGGAGTGCTGCTTTGAATGCTAGCAACCACCATTCAGCTAGCTATTGATGTACTTGGGAAAGCAGTAGAGGATGGTGCAAGGGCTTGAGTCCTGCCACACCTCTGGGAGGTTTGGATGGAGTTCCTGGCTCTTGACTTTGGACTGATTCAGTCTTAAAGAAGGGCACTTGATGATTGATCCAGTGGTTGGATGCTTTCTCCCTCTATTCTCCCTCATCACACTCTCCCCCATCTCTCTTTATCTCCTTCTTTATCTTTTACTTTGCCTTTTAAATAAATAAAAACAAAATGGTTCAGTGTCTGACAAACTGTGGTTCTCATACAATTCAGTGTCTGACAAACTGTGGTTCTCATACAATGTAGGGTTTACAAAGCCACTGATTTGTATCAGTTTTATTCATCTATCCTACACATCTCAAATGGTGATTTAAAATAGGTAAACAGTAAGTGTTTAATGAATAATATATTTTAATATGTAAATATCTAGGTCCAGTTACATTAGAAAGATCCTCATTCTATTTTCACATGTAAAGCAAGATTGGGATGGACTGAATATGGGGCAACATAAACCCAGAGGCGGAGGGGAACCAGAAGGAGTGGAGAAACTTTTGCAAAATGAATTATTGGAAAGTATGCTGGACAAATAGCTCATTTACATGTTTTATTACTAGTTTTAGAATGAGTATACTCTCTATGTTTTTCTTGGCAATCACAATATAATGTGACACACGTGTTGTGGCAATAGGACTCCATTCTAATGTTGATCCTACAAAGCTGTTTTACTGTTTCTTAGAATTAACACTGGATTCCACCTCACTTGCAATTTTCATTAGAGAGCTGCTATGGAAAATTTCTATACCTCTCAAGAAAGAGTAATACTGTCATGTAAGGCCAGGTGCATCACACAAATCATCCCAATCAGATTTCTCAATGCTTGATATAATCAGAAAACTGTGTTTTCTTAGCTTCTTGGTAAAGTTCACTCATAAACTCAGAAAGAATTTATTGAAAATATGTGTGTCTGTCCATGCCTGTAGTGTAACAAGTGTAGTCTATGAATTCAGTCCTGTACTTTAGGAGTTTATAGGATTATTGAATGAAGCAAGGAGCATAATAGATTTCTATTTAAAATGTATGATGGCTTTTGTACTTAAAATATGTTCTAGGTCTTTCATGTCAGTTAATTGACATTAACTGTTATTTTGTATCCTTGGAACTGCATTATGGAATATTTTCCTTTAATATTTCAAAGTAAATACCACAATTCTCAAAGATGGTTTTGTGATTCTGGTCATTGCTTACAACATGTTGCTGTGAAAATAATAGAATGGTTACAGTCTCATGGTTTTATTGACTGTGGGTTTGGGAGATTCCAAAATGGAGGAAAGAATAAGTTGAAATTCTACTGATTTTGCTCTTCATTGGAGCACTGCACAGCATAAAACCACTGCCCCTCCAAGCCTTCTTCAACCACACACCTCATTCTACAAGAGTCTTTTTTTTGCATTGTCTATAATTCCATTTATACAGAAGAGGCAAGTATATATGGAGAGATAGCAGTTTATGACTTACATGGGTCTGCCGGGTAAAATTGGTATAATTGGAGAAAGACTTCAAAAATGCTTGTAAGAACTTTTGGAGTGATGGGACTTCCCTAAAACTGGATTGTGGTGATGGTTTCCCACCGGTATCCATTTACCAAAAGTCATTGAACAGTATTGTTAGAATGTATGATTATTTTATGTATGTGATATACACAAATTTTAATTTCAATCTAAAAATTAAAACAAATGTATGCAAAGTCTTTTTACCTTTAACAGAAGAAAAATAATCAATGTTTTGATTCTATCTAGACAAGTAGTATAAAATATCAAATCATATTATATAATATATATAAATAATATCTGACAATAATACTAACACTACTACTAGATATGTGCTGAGTATATGATAATTTGCTTGATCCAACCTGCCTATGAAGTAAAATAATCATCTTCATTTTACATTAGAAGGGCACTTATAATGGTTTTATATTTTGCCTAAGGTAACACAAATTGTAGTTGGTAGAGGTACAATTTGATTTTTTTTTTGACAGGCAGTGTTAGACAGTGAGAGAGAGAGACAGAGAGAAAGGTCTGCCTTCCCTTGGTTTATTCCCCTAATGGCCACAATGACTGGTCCTGTGCTGATCCAAAGCCAGGAGCTGGGTGCTTCCTCCCAGTCTCCCGTGCAGGTGCAGGGACCCAAGCACTTGGGCCATCCTCCAATGCCCTCCCAGGCCACAGCAGAGAGCTGGACTGGAAGAGGAGCAACCGGGGCTAGTATCTGGCACCACAACTGGGACTAGAACTTGGGGTTCCAGCACCGCAGGCAGAGGATTAGCCAATTGAGCCACAGCATCAGCCAGTAGAGGTAGAATTTGAATCCTAACAACCTCTAGAGTCTGGCTGGCAATATCTGATAGGATGATACCATGGATTTGCCATTGATTCTTCTACCTCAGAGCTTTTGCCCATTCTGTTTCCTTTAGAAGAACAAACTTACACCCCTTTCTTCCTGTAATAACTCTTATTCATTTTTTGAAGTGGAGAATAACTGTTTTCTGGAGTCTTTTTACCCTCTTTTTTATTTTTTATTTAGTATATATAAATTTTCAAAGTACAGTTAATGGATTGCAATGGCTCCCCCCCCATAATTTCCCTCCCACTCACACCCCTCCCATCTCCCACTCCCTCTCCCATTCCATTCACATCAAGATTCATTTTCAATTATCTTTATATACAGAAGATCAATTCAGTATATATTTTTTTGATTTTTTTTATTTAGTAAATATAAATTTTCAAAGTACAGTTAATGGATTACAGTGCCTCACCCCCCATAATTTCCCTCCCACTCACACCCCTCCCATCTCCAACTTCTTCTCCCATTCCATTCACATCAAGATTCATTTTCAATTATCTTTATATACAGAAGATCAATTCAGTATATATTAAGGAAATATTTCATCAGTTTGCACCCACACAGAAACACAAAGTGTAAAATACTGTTTCAGTACTAGTCATAGCATTACTTCACATTGGACAACACACTAAGGACAGATCTCACATGAGAAGTAAGTACACAGTGACTCCTGTTGTTGACTTAACAATTTGACACTCTTGTTTATGGCCTCAGTAATCTCCCTAGGCTCTTGTCATGAGCTGCCAAGGCTATGGAAGCCTTTTGAGTACGCCGACTTTGATCTTATTCTGAGAGGGTCATAGTCAAAGTGGAAGTTCTCTCCTCCCTTCAGAGAAAGGTACCTACTTCTTTGATGTCCCTGTTCTTTCCACTGAGATCTCACTCACAGAGATCTTCCATTTATGTCTTCTCTTTTTTTCCAGGGTGTCTTGGCTTTCCATGCCTGAAATACTCTCATGGGCTCTTCAGCCAGATCAGCATGCCTTAAAGGCTGATTCTGAGGCCAGAGTGCTATTTAGGACATCTGCCATTCTATGAGTCTACTGTGTATCCCGCTTCCCATGATGGATCATTCTCTCCCTTTTTGATTCTATCAGCTAGTATTAGCAAACACGAGACTTGTTTGTGTGATCCCTTTGACTCTTAGACCTATCGGTGTGATCAATAGTGAACTGAAATTGATCACTTGGACTAGTGAGATGGCATTGGTACATGCCACCTTGATGGGATTATATTGGAATCCCCTGACATGATTCTAACTCCACCCTTTGGGGCAAGTCCGATTGAGCATGTCCCAAATTGTACATCTCCTCCCTCTCTTATTCCCACTCTTACATTTAACTGGGATCACTTTTCAGTTAAAATTTAAACACCTAAGAATAATTGTGTGTTAATTACAGAGTTCAACGAATAGTACTAGAACAAATCAAAGAGAAAATACTAAAACGGATATAATATTACATTGTACATCAACAGTCAGGACAAGAGCTGATCAAGTCATTGTTTCTCATAGTGTCCATTTCACTTCAACAGGTTTCCCCTTTGGTGCTCAGTTAGTTGTCGCTGATCAGGGAGAACATATGATATTTGTCCCTTGGGAACTGGCTTAATTCACTCAGCATGATGTTTTCCAAATTCCTCCATCTTGTTGCAAATGACCAGGTTTCATTGTTTTTGACTGCTGTATAGTATTCTATAGGGTACATGTCCCATAATTTCTTTATCCGGTCTACTCTTGATGGGCATTTGGGTTGATTCCAGGTCTTAGCTATTGTGAATTGAGCTGCAATAAACATTAATGTGCAGACAGCTTTTTGTTTGCCAATTTAATTTCCTTTGGGTAAATTCCAAGGAGTGGGATGGCTGGGTTGAACGGTAGGGTTATATTCAGGTTTCTGAGGAATCTCCAGACTGACTTCCATAGTGGCTTAACCAGTTTGCATTCCCACCAACAGTGGGTTAGTGTCCCTTTTTCCCCACATCCTCTCCAGCATCTATTGTTGGTAGATTTCTGAATATGAGCCATTCTAACCGGGGTGAGGTGAAACCTCATTGTGGTTTTGATTTGCATTTCCCTGATTGCTAGTGATCTTGAACATTCCTTCATGTGTCTGTGGCCATTTGGATTTCCTCTTTTGAAAAGTGTCTATTGAGGTCCTTGGCCCATCTCTTAAGTGGGTTGTTGGTTTTGATGTTGTGGAGTTTTTTGATCTCTTTGTAGATTCTGGTTATTAACCCTTTATCTGTTACATAGTTTGCAAATAATTTTTCCAATTCTGTCGGTTGTCTCTTCACTCTCCTGTTTCTTTTGCAGTACAGAAACTTCTCAATTTGATGCAATCCCCAATGTTAATTTTGGCTTTGACTGCCTGTGCTTCTGGGGTATTTTCCAAGAAGTATTTGCCAGTACCTATCTCTTTCAGGGTTTTTCCAATGCTCTCTAATAATTTGATGTTGTCTGGTCTTAGATTTAAGTCTTTAATCCATGTTGAGTGAATTTTTGTGTAAGGTGAAAGGTAGGGGTCTTGCTTCATGGTTCTGCATTTGGAAATCCAATTTTCCCAGCACCATTTATTGAATAGACTGTCATTACTCCAGGGATTGGTTTTGGATCCTTGATCAAAAATAAGTTGGCTGTAGATGTTTGGATTGATTTCTGGTGTTTCTATTCTGTTCCATTGATCTATCCATCTGTTTCTGTACCAGTACCATGCTGTTTTGATAACAACTGCCCTGTAGTATGTCCTGAAAGCCTCTGGCTTTGTTTTTGTTGTACAAGAATGATTTAACTATTCTAGGTCTCCTGTGACTCCATATGAATTTCAGCATCATTTTTTCTAGATCTGAGAAGAATGTCTTTGGTATTTTGATTGGTATCAAATTGAATCTGTAAATTGCTTTTGGGAGAATGGACATTTTGATGATGTTGATTCTTCCAATCCATGAGCATGGAAGATTTTTCCGTTTCTTGGTATACTCTTCTATTTCTTTCTTTAAGGTTTTATAATTTTCATCATAGAGATCTTTAACGTCCTTGGTTAAGTTTATTCCAGGGTATTTGATTGTTTTTGTAGCTATTGTGAACGGGATTGATCTTTGCTGTTCTTTCTCAGCCATGGCATTGCTTGTGTATACAAAGGCTGTTGATTTTTGTGCATTGATTTTATATCCTGCTACTTTGCCAAACTCTTCTATGAGTTCCAATAGTCTCTTAGTAGAGTTCCTTGGATTCCCTAAGTAATCATATCATCTGCAAAGAGGGATAGTTTGAGTTCTTCCTTAACAATTTGTATTCCTTTACTTTCTTGCCTAATAGCTCTGGCTAAAACTTCTAGAACTATATTGAATAGCAGTGATGAGAGTGGGCATCCCTGTCTGGTGCCCGATCTCAGTGGAAATGCTTCCAACTATTCCCCAGTCAATATGATGTTGGCCGTGGGTTTTTCATAAATTTCTTTGATTGTATTGAGTAATGTTCCTTCCCTACCCAGTTTGCTTAGAGTTTTCATCATGAACGGATGTTGTATTTTATTGAATGCTTTCTCTGCATCTATTGAGATAATCATATGGTTTTTCTTCTGCAGTCTGTTAATGTGAACATTAAACCATCCCTGCATACCAGGGATAAATCCCACTTGGTCTGAGTGGATGATCTTTCTGATGTGTTGTTGCATTCTATTGGCGAGAAATTTTTTGAGGATTTTTGCATCTAGGTTCATCAGGGATATTCTCTTTCAATGCTGCATCTTTTTTTGGCTTAGGAATTAAGGTGATGCTGGCTTCATAGAAAGGATTTGGGAGGATTCCCTTTTCTTCGATTGTTCTGAATAGTTTGAGAAGAATTGGAGTTAGTTTTCTTTAAATGTCTGGTAGAATTCAGCAGTGAATCCATCTGGTCCTGGGCTTTTCTTTGTTGGGAGGGCCTTTATTACTGTTTCAATTTCTGTCTCAGTTATGGGTCTGTTTAGGTTTTCTGTATCTTTCTGGCTCAATTTTGATAGGTTGCATGTATCCAGTACTCTATCCATTTCTGATAGATTTCCCTGTTTGCTGGCATACAAGTCCTTGTAGTAATTTCTGATGATTCTTTTTATTTCTGTGGTGTCTGTTTTTACATTTCCATTTTCATCTCTGATTTTATTGATTTGGGTCTTTTCTTTTTTTAGTTAGTTGTGACAATGGGGTGTCAATTTTGTTTATTTTTTCAAAAAACCAACTCCTCATTTGGCTTATTTTTGTAATTTTTTTGGATTCAATCCTGTTGATTTCTTCTCTGATTTTAATTATTTCTCTTCTCCTACTAGATTTGGGTCTGATTTGCTGCAGTTTTTCTAGATCATTGAGATGCATTGAAAGCTCATTTATTTGCTACCTTTCCAATTTCTTGATGTAGGCACCTATTGCTATAAACTTTCCTCTTAACACTGCTTTTGCTGTATCCCATAAGTTTTGGTATGTTGTGCTGTTATCCTCATTTACTTCCAGAAAATTTTTGATTTCTCTTTTAATTTCTTCTGTGACCCATTGTTCATTCAGGAGCATGTTGTTCAATCTCCATGTGTTTGCGTATGCTCTAGGGATTCCTGAGTTGCTAATTTCCAACTTCATTCCTTTATGGTCTGAGAAGCTGCATGGTATGATTCTAATTCTTTTGAATTTGCTGAGACTTGCTTTATGGCCTAGTATGTGATCAATCCTAGAGAAGGTTCCATGTACTGCTGAGAAGAATGTAAATTCTTTAAGTGTAGGATGAAAAGTTCCATAGATATCTGTTAGATCCATTTGGGCTGTAGTGTCATTTAAGGTTTAGGTCATCACAGTGCTCAGTTTATGTCAATGATAATTTATGATGTCAGTTCTTTGTGTGTTCACAATAAACAGTTTATATATATATATATATATATATGTATGTCATATATATATGATAAAGTTTTGCATATTGCATCTAAATATTAGTTTATGACATCAAAAATGTTTATAATTTCACATTGATTATGGTATCACAATGGTTTTCTATCATATAAATTGGCTAAAATATCACAATGATGGTTAATACATCAAAATTGATTATGTCAACATTCTTTACTTCAAATTTGATTATGATATTACAATGGTTGGTTTATGACAATGATAACTTGTGACATCTCAACATTAGTTTATGACAACAATGTACTATGACATCACAATTGAATAGGACATCACAATGGTATTATGGCACCACAATTGACTTTGATATTGCAATGATGGTTATGGTATCAAAATTGATTATGATGCCAAAATGGTTTTTATGACAACACAATACATTATGACATCACAGAGGTAGTTTTATGTCATCAGAATGGTGGTTTATCACAAAATGATTTTCACATCAAAATTTTTATTATAATCCAATGGTTTTTAATGACATCAATATTGATGATTTCATGATGATTCCTTGGTTTATGACATCACAACATATTGTGATGGCACAGTAGGGCATGATATTATTTTTATGGCAGCACAATTGACAAAGATGGCACAATGGTTTATGGTATGATAATGTTGTTTTATCACATAACAATTGATTATGGCTACACAGACTTTCATGGTTTATGACAACCACATTGATTGTGATGGCAGTGTTTGGTCATTGCAACTCAGTTCATAATAGCTAAGATATGGAATCAACACAGGTGTCCATCAACTAAAGACTATATAAATAAATTATTTTTTATATACACTATGGAATACTACACAGTGATTTAAAATAAAATGCAACAAAATGGATTAAACTGGAAACCATTATACTTAATGAAATAAGCCAGCCACAAGAGGACAAATACCATATTTTCTCCCTGATCTGTGGAAACTAATAGAGTACCTAAAAGGTAATCTATAGAAGTGAAGTTGCCACTTTTAGATGCAATGGTTTTAAACAGCTCTTGTCACAATTGTTAAAGGATAATTTTTTTCATACTATTTGTAGAACACTTATATATTGTAGGGTTAATCTTATGAGTATAAAGTTGAGGAGCTGGTGCTGTGGTGCAGTATGCTAATCCTCCACCTGCAGCACCAGCATCCCCTATGGGCACCAGTTCTAGTCCCAGCTGCTCCTTTTTCCAATCCAGTGTCTCTGCTATGGCTATGGCCTGGGGCTTCGGATTGGTCCAGCTCTGATCATTGCAGCCATTTGGGGAGTGAACCAGTGGACAGAAGACCTTTCTCTCTGTTTCTCCCACAAACTGTTTGTAACTCTATCTCTCAAATAAATAAAATTTTTAAAAAACAAAGTTAATTGAAAATAGATCTTTGTAAAAATAAGAATAAGAATAGGAGAGAGGAAGAAGTGTGAGAATGTGGATGTGAGGGAGGGTAAGGTTGGAAGAATCACATTACAGTGTTTTATGACAATATAATGGTCATTTATGACATCAAAATTGATTATGATGGCATGAGGTAGTTTTATGTCATCACAATTTGAATATGGCAACAAAAAGGTAGGTTTATGATATTAGAAGGGTGGCTTATCCAAACTAATAGACTGATATCACAATTTTTAAAAATATTTATTTAATTTTTTGAAAGGCAGAAGTAGAGAGGATATTCATTCCCCCAAGTGGCTAAAATGGCCAAAGCTGTACCAGTTCAAAGACAGGAGCCAGGAGCTTTATCCAGGTCTCTCACATGGGAACAGGGACCGAGGACTTGGACTGTCCTCTGCTGCTTTCCCAAGCTCATTAGCAGGGAGACAGATTGGAACTGGGGCAGCCAGGATTTGAACCAGTGCCCATATGAGATGTTGTTTTGGCACATGGCAATTTAATCCATTATGCTACAATGCCTGCCTCCACAATTTTTTCTATGATAATGCAAAGAAAGTATATGCCATCAAAATTAGTTATTATGGAACACTGTTTATAAAATCACAACTGATTCACAAAGACAGTTTTACGATAGAAGAATGGTGGTTTTTTTTTAAAGATTTTAATTATTTGAGAGGTTGAGTTACAGACAGTGAGAGGGAGAGACAGAGAGAAAGGTCTTCCATCCACTGGTTCACTCCCCAAATGACTGCAACTCCAGCCGATCTGAAGCCAGAAGCCAGGAGCTTCTTCCAGTCTCCCATGTGGGTGCAGGGGCCCAAGGACTTGAGCCATCTTCCACTGCCTTCCCAAGCCATAGCAGAGAGCTGGATTGGAAGAGGAGCAGCCAGGATTCCAATGGGCACCCATATGGGATGCTGGCACCACAGGAACATGATTAACATACTGTGTCATAGCACCGGCCCCCAGAATGGTGTTTTATCACTTAACATTTTATTTCAACATTACATTTTTTTGACAAAGCAAGGGTATTTGTGACATCAAATTTTATTATGACACAATGTGTGATGATTTAACAAAAAATTTATGAAAGAAAAATGGTAGCTTTATTACATCAAAATTGATTATGACAAAGACATATTAAGGGTATGTTTCTGATACCAGAATGTATGATACTATATTATTATGGCAATATAAAGGGGTTTATTACATCCAAATTGATTATATGGTATAATGTTTATGACATCACAACTAATTATGGCATCAGAAACATTTTTAATATCAGAATTGATTATGATAGAATGTTAGGTTGATATCAGAATGGTAGATTATAACATAAAAATTGATAAAAATTTCACAATGTGTCTTATGACAATACCATGATGACACCAAAGTTTATGAAAGAACAATGGTAGGTTTATGATATCACAATTTGTTACAGTAGCACATTGGTATGTTTATACTATCAGAACTATAATTGATCATGTATCAACTGGTTATGACAACATAATGTTTTTTGATAATACAATGGCAATTTATGATTTCAAAACTCATTATGATGTCATAAAATTTGGATTATGACATCACAAATTATTAGGACTTCACAATGGTAGGTTTATGATATCAGAATGAATGTTTATCAGAAACCAATCAATTATAACATCAAAATTAACTATGATTTCACAATGTGGATTATCAAATCACAATCATTTAGGACACCTAAATGGTAAGTTTATAATATCAAAATTTATTATGACATCACAACCATATCAGAATCATATCATAGTAGTAGTTTATGAATTCATTAATTATGACATCACAATATACGAGATATGACAACAGATTTGTTGACATCACAATCACAAATGTAAAATTATGGTATCAGAATGATAGCTTATCACAAACCAATAGATTATATCATGATGTTTTATGACAATAAAGGTGGTACATGACATCAAAATTGGTATGAAGGCAGAAAAGATTATATCACTTGATGATGATATCACAAATGTAGGTTTATGATATCAGAATGGTTGTTTACTCAGACCATTTGATTATACTACAATGTTATTATGAAAATATAAGGTTGATCTATGACATCACAATTTCTTATGATGGCATATTGTTTTCATTATGATAACACCATTGATTATGATATCAATGACAGGATCATGATAACAGAAATGAGGTTTAACATAACAAACATTATAATCTTCCAATGTGTCAAATGAAAATACAACAGTGGTTTATGACATCAAAATTGGTAGATGTAGCAAGATGATTGGTTTATAACATCACAATTTTTATGATGGCACAATGGTAGGTTAATGACATAGCAGTTGACATCACAATGGTATTTTATATCAGAATCATGGTTTACCACATAGCAATTGATTATAACATGAAAATTTCTTATAACAATTGTGATTAACAGCATCAAAATTAATTCTGATGCCATAATGCTCTGGCTGATTGCATCATGGTACTTTATTACAGCAACAGCAGGTTTTTACATCAGAATTGATTATATTGGCAAAAGGGAATTCTTATGTTATCAGAATGGTGGTTCATCATTTGAAAATTTATTATGATATCGTAGTGTGTTTTATGACAGTATGATGATGGGTTATGATGGCACAATGGTAGGACTATGATATCACAATTGATTATGACAGCACAATGCTCATCTATCATACCAGAATCATTTATCACATACCAATTGCTTTTTTTAAGTTTTATTTAATGAATATAAATTTTCAAAGTGAACTTTTGGATTATAGCTGCTTCCCCCCCCATAACCACCCTCCCACCCACAAACCATCCCATCTCTGACTCCCTCTCCCATCCCATTCTTCCTCAAGAGTCATTTTTAATTATCTTTATATACAGAAGATCAACGTAGTATATACTAAGTAAAGATTTCAACAATTTTCACCCACACAGAAACACAAAGTATAAAGTACTGTTTGAGTACTAGTTATACCATTAATTCACATAGTACAACACATTAAGGACAGAGATCCTACATGAGGAGTAAGTGCACAGTGACTCCTGTTGTTGATTTAACAATTGACACATTTATTTTTTTTTAACTTTTATTTAATGAATGTAAATTTCCAAAGTACGACTTATGGATTACAATGGCTTCCCCCTCATACCGTCCCTCCCACCCACAACCCTCCCCTTTCCCACTCCCTCTCCCCTTCCATTCACATCAAGATTCATTTTCGATTATCTTAATATACAGAAGATTAGCTTAGTATACATTAAGTAAGGATTTCAACAGTTTGCTCCCACACAGAAACATAAAGTGAAAAATAATAGATGATTTTTTTAAATGATGATGAAATCATATCAGACCTATTGTCATGTGTAATCCCAGTGAGAGTCAAGTTGGGAATTGATAATTTCTTTTTTTTTTTTTACAGAAGATCAGTTTAGTATGCATTAAGTAAAGATTTCAACAGTTTGCACCCCCATAGAAACACAAAGTGAAATATATTGTTTGAGTACTCGTTATAGCATTAAGCCTCAGTGTACAGCACATTAAGGACAGAGATCCTACATGAGGAGTAAGTGCACAGTGACTCCTGTTGTTGACTTTACCAATTGACACTCCTGTCTATGGCATCAGTAATCTCCCTATGCTCCAGTCATGAGTTTCCAAGGCTATGGAAGCCCTCTGAGTTCTCCGACTCTTATCTTGTTTAGACAAGGTCATAGTCAAAGTGGAGGTTCTCTCCTCCTTCAGAGAAAGGTACCTCCTTCTTTGATGACCTGTTCTTTCCACTGGGATCTCACTCACAGAGATCTTTTTGCCAGAGTGTCTTGGCTTTCCATGCCTGAAATACAAATTGACACATTTATGATGTCAGTAATCACCCAAGGCTCTTCTCATGAGTTGCCAAAGCTAGGAAAGCCTCTTGAGTTCAGCAACTCTGATTTATTTAGACAAGGGCATAGTCACAGTGGAAGTTCTCTCCTCTCTTCAGAGAAAAGTATCTCCTCCTTTGATGGCCCGTTCTTTCCACTGGGATCTCACTCACAGAGATCTTTCATTTAGATCATTCCTTTGCCATAGTGCCTTGGTTTTCCATGTCTGAAATACTCTCATCGGCTTTTTAGCTAGCTCTCAATGCCTTAAGGGCTGATTCTGAGGCCAGAGTGCTGTTTAGGACATCTGCCATTCTATGAGTCTGCTGTGTATCCCGCATCCCATGTTGGATTGTTCTCTCCTTTTTAATTCTATCAGTATTAGCAGACACTAGTCTTGTTTATATGGTCCCTTTGACTTTTAATCCTATTATTGTGATCAATTATGAACTGAAACTGATCATTTTGACTAGTGACATGTCATTGGTACATGCCACCTTGATAGGATTGAATTGGAATCCCTTGCACGTTTCTAACTCTACCATTAGGGGCAAGTCCGATTTAGCATGTGCTGAACTGTACATCTCCTCCTCTTATTCCCACTCTTATATTTTTTTTGACAGGCAGAGTGGACAGTGAGAGAGAGAGACAGAGAGAAAGTCTTCCTTTGCCGTGGTTTCACCCTCCAATGGCCACCGCAGCCAGCGTGCTGTGGCCAGTGCACCACGCTGATCCAATGGCAGGAGCCAGGTGCTTCTCCTGGTCTCCCATGGGGTGCAGGGCCCAAGTACTTGGGCCATCCTCCACTGCACTCCCTGGCCACAGCAGAGAGCTGGCCTGGAAGAGGGGCAACCGGGACAGAATCCGGCACCCCGACTGGGACTAGAACCCAGTGTTCCAGCGCTGCAAGGTGGAGGATTTGCCTAGTGAGCTGTGGCGCCAGTTCCCACTCTTATATTTAACAGGAATCACTTTTCAGTTAAATTTAAATACCTAAGAATAATCTTGTGTTAATTAAAGACTTCAACCAATGATATTAAGTAAAACAAAAAAAATACTAAAAAGAATAAAGTATTAAGTTATTCCTCAACAGTCAGGACAAGGGCTAATAAATTTTTTTTTAAGATTCATTTATTTATTATTTGAAAGGCAGAGTTACCGGAGGGGATCTTCCATCCACTGGTTCACTCTCCAAATGGCTGCAACAGCCAGAGCTGGGCCAATTCAAAGCCAGGAACAAAGAGCTTCTTCCAGGTCTCTGATGCAGGTGCAAGGGCCCAAGGACTTGGGTCACTTTTTACTGCTTTCCCAGGCCATAACAGAGAGCTGGGTCAGAAGTGGAGCCACCAGGACTCAAACTGGCACCATACAGAATGCCAACACTTCAAGAGGCAACTTTACCCACTATGACACAGTGACAGCCCCACAAAATGCTTTTCACAACAGATTTCTAGGTCAATATAATGATGTTTTATTTTATTAAAACTGATTATGATGGGACATTGTTTAGTTTATGACATCACAAACTATAGGGTATCACATTGGTAGATTTATAATTGCAGAATGGCTGTCAGATACCAATTGATTATGATATCACAATTTTTATGACAAAACAGTTAATTTTTGACATCACAATTGACTATGATATCACATTGGATGACTTATAACATCAACATTTATGATGACATCTCTTTTTAAAGATTTGTTTGGTTGTTTATTTATAGATTTATTTGAAAGTCATAGTTACACAAAGAAAGAAGGAGAGGCAGAGAGGGAGAGAGAAAGAGAGAGGTCTTCCATCCTCTGGTTCACTTCCCAATTGGCCACAATGGCCAGAGCAGCACTGATCTGAAGCCAGGAGCTAGGAGATTTTTCCAGGTCTCCCACATGGGTGCAGGAGCCTGAGGACTTGGGGCAACTTCCACTGCTTTCCGAGGCCATAGCAGAGAGCTGGATGGGAAGTGGAGCAGCTAGGACTTGAACCAGTGCCCATATGGGATGCTGGCACTGCAGGCAGCAGCTTTACCTGCTACGCCACATTGCCAGCCCCTATGATGACATCCTAACAATTGGTATATTACATCAGAATTAGTTTTGACATCACAGTTATAGCATTATAGTATCAGAATGGCAGTTTATCACAAAACGAAGATTATATTATGTTTTTTATCACAATACAATGGTTGTGTATATTTATCAAAATTGGTTATGATGATATAGTTTATGTATGACATCACAATTGATAATGACATCACAATGGTATGTTTATGATATAAAAATGTGGTTTATCAGAAAATAGATTGTGATTTCTCAATGTTATGATATTAAATGTCAGTTTATGACATCAAAATTGATTATGATGGCACAGAGTAGTTTTATGTCATCATAACTATTTGTGATGGCACACCAGTAAGTTTATTAGATCACAATAGTGGCATAGCATATATTGATTAGGACATCACACTTCTGAAATATTTTATGGTGGTCTATGACAGGACAATTGGTTAGGATGGCATAATAGATGGTTTTTGACAACACACTTGACTGTGATATCACAATAGTAGGTTTGTGATACCAAAATGTCATCACTATGTAATTATGGCAGTACAATGTTGTATTATGACAATATAATTTTGATTATGATAGCACATTTTGATGTATGATATCACAATTGATTATGACAGCACAATGGTAAGCTTAAGTCAGAAAGGGAGTTTAGATCCAACATGGGAAGCGGGATACACAGCAGACTCATAGAATGGCAGATGCCCTAAACAGACTCTGGCCTCAGAATTAGCCCTTAAGGCATTCAGGTCTGGCTGAAGAGCCCATGAGAGTATTTTAGGCATGGAAAGCCAAGACACTCTGCCAAAAAAAAAGCAAAACCTAAATGAAAGATCTCTGTGAGTGAGATCCCAGTGGAAAGAACGGGCCATCAAAGAAGGAAGTTCCTTTCTCTGAAGGGAGGAGAGAACTTCCACTTTGACTATGACTTTGCCTAAATAAGATCAGAGTTGGCAAATTCAAAATGTTTCCATAGCCTTGGCAACTCATGACAAGGCTACACCAGAGAGCTGGATTGGAAGTAGAGCAGCCGGGACTTGAACTGGTGCCCATGTGGGATGCCGGCATCGCAGGTGGCAGCTTTACCCACTTTGCCACCGTGCTGGCCCCTTTAATTACCTTTATATACAGAAGATCAGCTCTTAGAAAACATTTCAACAGTTTGCACCCACACAGACACACAAAATATAGAGTACTGTTTGAAAACTAGTTTTACCATTGATTTTCATAGTACAGCTCACTAAGGACAGAGGTCTTATATGGGGAACAAGTGCACAGTGATTCCTGTTGTTGATTTAACAATTGACACACTTATTTATGACATCAGTGATCACCCGAGGCTTTTGTCATGATCTGCTAAGGCTATGGAAGCCTTTAGATTCCACAAACTGACAGTATTTAGACAGGGCCATAATCAAAGTGGAAGTTCTCTCCTCACTCCAGAGAAAGGTACCTCCTTCTTTGATGGCCCCCTCTTAGTATGATATATTTATCACAAATGTATGGTGATGATGGTTTATCACAAATCAATACAATCACAAATACTATCAAAAATCAATACTACAATACAATGATCTTATAAAAATAAAATAATGATATGACATCAAAATTGATTTTGATGGCAAATTGCTTGATTCATGACCTCAGAGGGATACTGACATAATAAAGTTATATTTACAATATGAGAAAGGTTTATGACATCACTATGTTTTTGTGACAATACAATGGTTGGTGTATGACATTACCATTCCTAATGATGATATAATGATTAGTTTATTACATCACAGAGGAGTATATCAGGATGGTAGCTATTTGATATCAGAATGGTAAAATGATCATATTGTTTTATGACCACACAAAGGTGGTTTATGATATCAAAATTATTTATGTTGGCATAATGGTTGATTTACAACATCATAATTGTGGTTTTATGACATAACAATGATAGTATATGGCATCAAAGTTGATTATTACATCATAATAGTGACTTATAACCTCAAAATTTATTATGATATCACAATAGTGGTTTATGATATACACTTGGATGTGATATTACAGTGATGTTTTATGACATCAGAATGGTTTGATGACATCTAAACATTTACAACAGAAAAATATATCATGACCATGGTTTACTTATTATATCACAGTGATAGGTTTATGTGATCACTTATTAGTATATGACATAACAATGTTTTCATAACATCAAAATTGATTATGAAAACACCATGGTGTTTATTATATTGGACTTCTAGGTTTATGTCTTCTCCATGTTGTTGTTTATGACATCATAATCGTTCTTCCTGACACCCTATTGGTTATGTCATCACAATGATAGTATATTATGTCACACAGATTTTTGCATTCTCAATTGATTATCATATCACAGTGCTTTCATGGCATCACAATTGATTTTGACATCAGAGTGAATTTTGTATTCATCACAATTGATCATCACATCATGATGGAAGGTTTATGGCATAAAATTGGTTTATAACACCATTTCATTACATTGCAATTGGATGATTATCAGAATGTTATCACAATTGATTATGACATCACAATAATGCTTTATGACATCAGTAGTGAGTATATCACTTGGTACATTTATAATATCACAATGGTTGTTTATCACATCCAAATTGATAATGACATCAAACATTTTTATGAAATTAAAATAGATTTTGACACCACAATATTAGCTTTATATCACACTGGCTTATCATGATGTTACAATTGATACTGGCATCAGAATTGTTTTTGTGACCACATAATTGATGTTTATGACAACTATGTTTTATTTTACATGACAATGCATGAAAATATCACAGTGATTTTAGGACATCATGATTTATTATAACACAATAGTGGCTTCTGACATCATAATATTAGTTATGAAAAGCCAATTTATGACAAAATGATTGATTTATGACATCAAATGGTAGATTTATGTCATAGAAATGTTTCATGACATGACACATGATTATGACATCATGATGCTGTTTTATGTGATTATTATTGATCATGAAGTCACAAACGCAGACCAATAACCTCCGAATTGGTTATGACATGACAGAGATAGGTTTTTGTTTTCACAATGGTGACATGTTATAAACCAATTGTTTATGACATCACAATGGATTTTGGAGCTAAAAATTAAGTTTTGTTATCACAATGGTAGTTTATAATATCACAATTTTGTTAATGGCATCGAAATTGAATATGACAAAATAAGGGTGGATATATAACAATATTAGGTTTATGACATAACATTTTATGACTTCGCATTGCTTATTTTTTTAATTTATTTATTTGACAGAGTTAGACATTTAGAGAGACAGAGAGAAAGGTCTTCCTTCCATTGGTTCACTCCCCAAATGGCCGCTATGGCCAGAGCTACACCGATCTGAAGCCAGGAACCAGGTGCTTCTTCCTGGGCTCCCACATGGGTGCAGACGCCCAAGCACTTGGGCCATCCTCCACTGCCTTCCTGGGCCACAGCAGAGAGCTGGACTGGAAGAGGAGCAACTGGGACTAGAACCCAGTGTCCATATGGGATGCTGGCACTGGAAGCAGAGGATTAACCAAGTGAGCCACAGCGCCAGCCCCATGACATAACATTTCATGAGTTCACATTGCTTATGACATCACAATGGATAATTTTGAAATCACAATTGATTATGACAGCACAGTGTTAGTTTTGGCATCACAATAGATTTTGGCATTGTAATCTTTTGTGACATCACAAGTGATTATAACATATTGCTCACTGACATGACAAAAGGTTTGACATGATATTTTTAAGGTTTCACAATTGCTTAAATATCACAATTGTAGTTTATGACATCACAATTAATTATGAAAACGAAGATTGTTTTAGCACATTGCAATGGTCTATGTATGACATCAAAAAGTTTTATGGCATCATAATTAATTATGAAACCACAATAGTTGTTTATGACATTCCAAATGATTGTGACATAACTATGGTAGATTTATGAGATCACAGTGAATTATATGTCTGCACAACCGATTCTGTCCCAACAATGGTTACTTCATGTCATCACAGTTCATTTTATGACTTCACAATTGATGTTGACATCACATTTCTAGATTTGTGATGTCAAAATTTCTGTTTGTAATACTAAAATGGTCTTATTAATATCACAAGTGACTATGATATCACTATTTCAGATTATGACATTACAAAGGTGGTTCCCTACATAATAATTTATTGTCATGTACAATGTAGGTTGATGACATCAAAACCATGGCTTAGTACATCAACATTTATTATGAGAAACAACAGGGTTGTATATGACATCACACTAATTGTAACTCACTATGGTGGTTTATGGCATCTCAGTCATTGTTTATATTCACAATTTATTGTGAGAACACAATGGTTGGTGTATGAAATCACAATGTAGGTTTATGGCATCACAATATTGGTTTACAGCATCACAATCACTTATTATGACATGATGCCAGTTTAAACACTATATCATAATATCAGAATGCTGACTTTATAAATATTACAATGGGTTTCATTACTTCACAATTGATTTTGCCCATTAAACGGTAGAATTAAGACATCACAGTGGTTATCCAGATATCACAATTATGACATCATAATTGTTTTCATGTCATAATGATGGAAGATTCATGACAGTTATCACAATGATGTTTTATGTCAGCACAATTGATTAAGTCAAAACCATGCCAGATTTAGAATATAACAATGATAAACTTTGACATCACAATGGATTTTATCACTCACATTGAATATGATATCACAATTGCTTTTAAGTAATCATAATTCATCATTATATCACAATGGATGTTTTGGACATCACAGTTGATTGAGATAACATGACAGTAGCTTTACAACATCATAATGGTGGTCAATAATATCACATTAGGTTTAGGATGTCACAATTGACATGATAATGATACAATGGTGGTTTAGGACATCATAATTGACAACACAGAAGTCGGTTTCTGACATCACAGTGATAAAATGTTAGTATAATAATGGTAGTTAATATCACAGTTGATAATGTCAGCACTATTTGATTTATAGTAACAGGATGTGGATTTATGACTTAATAGATGCTTTTAATAATAAAATGTTTTGGTTATGACACCTTAATGGTTGTCTTATGAGATCACAATGGTGGTTAATGACAACACAATGTTTTTTGTTATCATCACGATTTATTGTCATTGCAATGTGGTCTATGACATCACAGTTGAACATGACGCCACAACAAAGGTTTATGGCATCATAATTGATTATGACACCACAGAAATAGTTCATGACATCACAATGTTTGTTTATGACATCTAAATATATATTTATGACATCAAAATTGGTTACAAAATCACAACAGTTTAATAACACCATGATTGATGGCACCAAAGTGGTGGTTTATAATGTTGCTATTGATCATTACAACACAAATGAATGAAGAACATTCCAATAGATTGTTGATTGAAAAATTGTTTAGGAAAACACAAATGTTCTCAAAATACAACAAAAGGGTAGACTCATGATATATAAATTTTGGTTTATGATATCATAATATTTTTTATGACATGACAATTGATTGACACCACAAAGTATTATGCCACCAATGGTGTCTGGGGATATCCCAAGTGATTATGAACAGATAATGATTAGTTTATGACATCAAAATTGAAGCCTTGTGACAATTCAATGGTGTTTCCTCTGGATATTAACAAAACAGATGTCATGCATTTACCATGTTCAAGTAAAGTTAATGTAGAATACCATACTGCCCTCCCTTCTGTTTTCCATCAAACTCCTCCCTCCTTCCCCTGTCTTCTTACATCAGCTTTTGCAAAGACAGAATCTTAAACCATTCTATATTCACAGGCTTCATTTATGGCTAGCCATAATATTCAACAATAAAAAGTGAGAAGACTAAGGACATTAATAGTATGAACAAGTACTAAAAATGGCAATTATATCACAAAGCGTCCATCTCATTCCTACATATTTTTTTGTATTCTATATTAGTTGCAAAGATCAGGAAAAATATGATATTTGCCTTTTTGGGATTGCTAATGTCCCTATACACAATGGTTTCCAGTTGCATCTGCATCCATTTTGTTATAAAAGCCAGGATTTCATTGTTTCTATGGCTGAGTAGCATTTCCTAACATGTGTGTATCATATTTTATTTTTCCATTCATCAGTTGAATTGATTCCATGTCTTAACTATTGTTAGCTGACCTGTCATAAACATGGAGGTACAAATAATTCTTTCATATGTCGTTTTCATTTTCATTTTGTTTGAGTAAATTCCAAGGAGTGGGATGGCTGGGTCATATGGATGATTTATTTTCACATTCCTGAGGAATCAACATAGTCATTTCCATAATGGTTGAACTAATTGGCATTCCCTGCAACCGTCAATCATGGTACATTTTTGGCCACATCCTCTCCAGAATTTATTTTTTTTTTATTTCTGTACGATAACCATTACAAGGTGGTATCTCTTTGTGCTTTTATTTACATTCCTAAGATGGAAAATTACCCTGGGATTCTTTTCATGTGTCTGTTGGCCACTTGAATTTCATCATTTGAAAAATTCATGTTCATGTCCTTTGCCCAATCCAGTTATTAGCTGGATTGTTTGACTTTTTTGAGGTTGTTGAGTTTCTTGAGCTCTTAATATATCCTGGACATTGAAGCCAGTGCTGTGGCATAGTGGGCTAGAGCCCAGCCTGCAGCACCGGCATCCCATATGGGCACCAGTTCAAGTCCCGGCTGCTCCACTTCTAATTCAGCTCTCCGCTGTGGCCTGGGAAAGCAGTGGAAGATGGCCCAGGTCCTTGGGCCCCTGCACCCACATGGGAGACCTGGAAGAAACTCTTGGCTCCTGGCTTCAGAACAGCTCAGCTCTGGCCATTGTGGTCATTTGGGGAGTGACCCAGTGGATTGAAGACCGACCTCCCCATCCCAGCTCTACTATTGTATGTAACTCTGTATTTCAAATAAATAAAATAAATCTTTGAAAAATATATAGCCTGGATATTATTCCTTTATCAGTTGTATAGCTTGCAAATACTTTCTCACAGTCTGTGGATTGTCTCTTCATTTTCTTGAGTGTTATCTTTGAAATTCAGAAGATTCTTAGATTGATGCAATCCCATTTTCTCTATATTTACGTTTATTGCCTGGGCTTCTAGAGTCTTTTACAATAATGATTTGCCTGTACCATTGTCTTGTAGTTTTCCCAATGCTTTCCTTTAGTAATTTGAAGGTATTGGGTCATTGATTTGGATCCTTGATCCATTTTCATTGATTTTGCATAAGATGTATGTCAGGAGTCTTGTTTCATACTTCTTCATGTTGAGATCCAATTTTCCTGGCACCATTTGTTGAAGAGAATATATTATATATTTTCTCCAGAGATTGATTTTTACTCCCTTATCAAAGATTGGTTATAGATGCATGGATTGATTTCTGGGGTCTCTGTTCTGTTCCATTGATCTCTATGTCTATTTTTGTGCCAGTACCAGGCTGTTTTGATTATAACTGTCCTGTAGTATGACTTGAAATCCTCTAATATTGTGATGTCTCTGGGTTTGTTTTTGCTGTTTAGGATTGCTTCAGGGTTTGGGACTGTGGCGCTTTAGGTTAATCCTCCACTTGCAGTGCTGGCATCCCATATGTGTGCCGGTTCTAGTCCTGGCTGCTCCTCTTCCAATCCAGTTCTCTGCTGTGGCCTGGGGAAACAGTAGAAGATGGCTTACCTCCTAGGGCCCCTGCACCCACATGGGAGACCAGGAAGAATCACCTAGCTCCTGGCTTCAGTTCAGCACAGCTCCGGCTGTTGCCGCCATTTTGGTGTGAACCAATGAAGACCTTTCTCTCTCTCTGTCTGTCTGTAACTCTACTGCTCAAATAAATTAAATAAAATCTTTTAAAAAATTGTTTCAGCTATTTAGAGTCTTCTCTGTTTCATATGAATCCTAGAAACATTTTTTTCCTAAGTCAGAGAAGAATGTCACTGGCATTTTCATTGGGATCATAGTGAGTACTATGAACATTTTCATGATATTAGTTCTCCCAATCCATGAACATAGAGCATATTTTTGCTTTTGTTTTATCTGTTATTTCTTTTGTTAATTTTTTTTTAATTTTTCATTGTGGATATTTTTCACATCCTTGGTTTCATTTATACCAAGGTATTTGAATTTTTATAGTTATTGTGACTGGGACTCATTTTACAAGTTCTTTCTCAGTCATGGCATTGTTTGTTATTACCATATATATATGTGATTGATTTTTGTATGTCAATTTTATATCATGCAACATTACCAAGCTCTCTTTTTATTAATGGACTTTTTTATATTGAATAGTAGAGAATTTTGGTTCCCCTACACATAGGATCATGTCATCCACTGACAATGATAATTTGAATTCCTCTTTCCATTTTGTATTCCCTTGATTTCTTTTTCTTCTCTAATGTCTCTGGCTAAACCTTCAAGAACTATATTGACTGTGGATATAGTTGTATGGTTCTGGATGTTAGTGGAAATTTTTCTAACTTTTCTTCATTCAATTAGATGGTGGCTGCGTATTTGTCATGGATTGCCTTGATTGTGTTGTGGAATGTTCCTGCTGTATTCAATTTGCTTCAGGTTATAATCATGGAAGAATGTTATATTTATTCAAATAATTTTTCTGCCCTTATTGAGATGATCATATGATTCTTATTCTTCAATTTGTTAATGTGATATATCACACTTATTTATTAGTGTATGTAGAACCATCCCTGCAAATAAAGGTTAAATCCCACTTGGTCAAGGTGAATGATCTTCTGGTTGTTTTTATTCCATTAGCTAGTACTTTGCTGTGGATGTTTGCATCTATGCCCATCAGGGATACTGGTCTATAATTTTCTTTGCTGCATCTATTTATGGTTTTGGAATTAAGGTAATGTTGGCCTCCAGGAAAGAGTTGGGAGATTTCCCTCCCCTTAAATTGATTTGAATACTTTGATAATATTTGGATAAATCATTTATTTAAAGGTTTTGTAGAATTCAGCAGTGACAACATCCAGTCCTGGGCTTTCTTTCTTTTTATTTTATTTTTTTAATTTTTTAGGCCAGCGCCGTGGCTCACTAGGCTAATCCTCCACCTTGCGGCCCTGGCACACCGGGTTCTAGTCCCGGTCAGGGCGCCAGATTCTGTCCCGGTTGCCCCTCTTCCAGGCCAGCCCTCTGCTGTGGCCAGGGAGTGCAGTGGAGGATGGCCCAAATACTTGGGCCCTGCACCCCATGGGAGACCAGGATAAGAACTTGGCTCCTGCCATCGGATCAGCATGGTGCGCTGGCCACAGCGTGCCAGACGCGGCGGCCATTGGAGGGTGAACCAATGGCAAAGGAAGACCTTTCTCTCTGTCTCTCTCTCACTGTCCACTCTGCCTGTCAAAAAATGAAAAAAAATTTTTTTTAAGATTTATCTACTTATTTGAAATTGAGAGTTACAGAGAGAGAGGAAAGGCAGGGTGGGAGATCCTCCATCCAGTGGTTTACTCTCAAGATGGCTACAATGGCCAGCACTGCACTGATCCAAAGCCAGGAGCCAGGAGCCTCTTCCAGACTTCCCACATGGGTGCATGGGCCCAAGGACCTGGGCCATCTTCCACTGCCTTCCCAGGCCACAGCAGAGAGCTAGATTGGAAGTGGAGTAGCTGGGTCTCAAACTGGCATCCTTATTGGATGCTGGCACCTCAGGCCAGGGCATTAACCTACTGCACCACAGCACCGGCCCCCTGGGCTTCTTTCTTAGAAGTATCTTTATTACTGATTCAATCTGTCTTGGATACTTGTCTGTTTAGGTTTTCTATCTCTTCATTAATCAATTTTGGTAGATTGTGCATATGCAAAAATCTATACCTTCCATTTATTTGAGATTTTCCAATTTGTTGGCATAGAGCAATTTCAATTTTATTTCTTTTTATTTTGCTTTATTTCATTTCTAATTTTAATTACTTTTCTTCCTGCTAATTATGATTTGTTTTGTTATTATATCTCTAGGACCTTGACATGTATTGTTAGACCATTTATTTGATGCCTTTAAAATTTCTTGATGTTGTCAATAATTGCTATAAACATCCTTCTTAACATGGCTTTTGCTGTATCCCATAAGTTTTGATATGTTGTGTTGTCATCTTCATTCATTTCCAAGATATTTTCCCTTTGATTTCTTCTATGCCCCACTGTATATTATAAGCCTGTTGTGCAGTCTCCATATGATTGCATATTTTCTATATTGTTGATTTCCAGCTCCAATACATTGTTTTCAAAAAAAGATAAATAGTATGATTTCAATAATTTTGCATTTGCTAAGACTTGCCTTATGGCCTAGTATATGTTCTGTCCTAGAGAAATTCTCATGCGCTGACAAAAAGAATATATGTTTTGCAGATGTGGGTGAAACATTCTGTATATACATTTATGTCCATTTGACCCATAGTATAGATGAATTATGTTGATTATTTGTTGATTTTATCTCTAGTTGATCGGCACATTGATGAAAAAAAGATGTTGAAGTCCCTCGTTATTATTGTATTGGAGCCTATGTGTCTCTTTAGAACTATTAACATTTGCTTTAAATAGGCATGCATGCTGGAATTGTGTGCATATACATTTCCCATAGTCACATCTTCCTGTACAATTGATCATTTAATCACTACATACTTTTTTTCTTTTAGCAGTTTTTTCATTAAATTCTATCTCTTTCTGATAATAAGGTGGTTACATCTTCTGTTTTTGATTTCCCTTAGCATGGAATATCTTTTCCATTCTTTCACTTTGATTCTGTGGGTATCTTTTCCCACAGAAAAGGGTTGAAAGCTATGTCTAGTATTAGGGTAAGATCTAGAGCTAGAATTATGAATAGGATTAAGCCTCTTCTAAGGTTATCATTCACACTATGTTTTGGGCTAGTATTGGGTAAAGCTTAGCGTTACTTCTATCCCTAGGCCTATTGTTAAGTTTAGAGCTAGTGATAGGGCTATGACTAATTTTAAGTTTCAGGCTAGAGCTTGGGTTACCATTAGTATTACAGTTAGAGGTAGAGTTAGATTTGTTGTTGAGATGAGATATAGAGGAAAGATTAGAACTACTGTTAGTTTTAGGGTTAAGCTTAGGTTAATGTGTAGGCTAGGGTTAGGGTTAAGTTTAGGGTAAGGTGTAGAGTTAGAGCTACTATTAATGTTAGGATGCAGTTTGCATCCATGTTATGGTTAGGGCTATACTTATTAGGGTTAGGGCTTGGGCTATGGTTTGGTTAAGTGTTAGTGTGATGACTCGTGCTAAGGTTAGGATTAGTTTCCTGGTTAGGGTTACTACTGTGGTTTTGGGTTTTTTTATAATTATTTATTTATTTGAAAGTCAGAGTTACACAGAAAGAGGAGAGTCAGAGAGAGAGAGAGAGAGAGAGAAGGTCTTCCATCCAATAGTTCACTCCCCAATTGGCCACAATGGCCAAAGCTGCGCTGATCTGAAGCCAGGATCCAGGAGGTTCTTCCAGGTGTCCCATGTAGGTACAGGGGCCAAAGGACTTGAACCATCTTCTACTGCCTTCTCAGTCCATAGCAGAGAGCTGGATCAGAAGAGGAGTAGCCGGGTCCCAAACCAGATACCAGCATTTCAGGCCAAGATGTTAACCTGCTGTACCACGCTGCCAGCCCCTGTGGTTTGTGTTTTGCCTAGGTTTTCTGCCACAGTTGGACAGGACTGAGATTAGGATTAATGCTAGAATTAGGGCCCTGGCTTGTGTTAAGTTTAGAGTAAATGATAGATTTACGGACTGTGTGTGGATTAGGACTACAGTTAGGATTAGGCTAATTTCAAGGCAGTTGCCTAGCATTGCTGTTAGAGTCAGGGTTTGGGTAAAATTAGCCCTAGGTCTATAGAATTAGCCCTAGGACTTGATGAGGTATAAAGCTAAGCTAGGTTCTTTTTTTAAAATTATGGCTAGAATTAGTTAGGGCCATGGTTAAGTTAGTGTTAGATGTAGGCATAGGGTTATTTTAGGTTTTAGGCTAAACCATGGGTGAGTATTTTAGGGTTAGGAGTATGGTCTGTGTTATTCCTACATTTTGATTTAAGATAAGGCCCAAGTTTAGTACTATATTTATTGCTGGGGGTAGAGTTGAATTTTTGTAAGTTTAATTAATTAATTTATTTATTTGAAAGGTAGAGTCACAGACACAGAGATGGAGAGACAAATGTCTTCCATCTGCTGGTTCATTCCCTAAATGGCCACAACCCTTGAGGTGAGCTGATCCAAAGCCAGAAGCTAGGAGCTTCCCGTGGGTTTCCCATGTGAGTATAGCAGCCCAAGGACTTGGGCCATCTTTACTACTTTTCCAGACCATACCAGAGAGCTGGATCAGAAGAGTAGCAGCCAGGACTAGAACTGGTACCCATATGGGATACCAGCAACACAGGTGGAGGCTACACAACAATGTTGGCCCCTAGAGTGGGATTTTCAGTTATGGTTAGTGCTAGAGCTTTATATTTAGGGCTAGGGTTAGGGTTAGAATTAGTTCTAAAGGAAGGGTAAAGTTAGTCCTTCTGTTATTGCTAGTGTTTGAACTAAGTTTATGATTAGGTTTACTGCTATCATGGGATTAGAGTAGAGTTAGGCCTAGAGGTAGGATTAGGGTAAATGTTATGGATAGTATTGGGTTTAGGGATAAATTTTTTTTTGGTATGGGTAGGATTTTGGTTACTGTTATTGTTATGATTAGGGTTAGGATTATGTTTAATGTTAGCACTGGTATTATGACTCAGGCTAGGATTATTTGGGGGGGTTGGAGTGGGGCATTGTTGTAGTTAGAGTTATGCTTTGCATTAGCATTAGGAATTGGGCTAGTGTTAATTTTTAAATAACTGCTATAACCATGATTAGTAATATGGCATGGTATAGTGTTATATTTAAGTTTGTAATAGAGTTAAGACTAGGGTTGTGGTTATTCCTAGTGTTAGAGTTTAGTATTAGGATTAGGGTTACATTTAATGGTAGATCCTAAAGTAGCTTTAGAGTGAGAGTTACTTTTTGATCTGAGGAAGTAGCAGTGTTAAGGTCAGGGCCAGAAGCTAGTCTAGTTAGGTTTATGGTTACATATTTATTGGGAAGGGATAGGGATATGCCTAGAGCTAGGGTTAGGATTCAATTGCAGTTATTGTGGGTGAGAGCTAGGCCTGGAATGAGGTTTTGGGCTAGGTTGGACTGGCCTGTTCTTAGCCTGTGTTCAGGGTTAGAGTTAAAATAGCATTATAGGGTTAGAGTTAGGATCTTGGGTAGGTCTATATTTAGACTTAGGTTTAGTGAAATGGCTGGGGCTAGGCTTAGGATTAGGTTTATGGCTAGGGTGATAGCAAGGTGTAGGGTTAGTGCTAGGGTTTGGTCTAGGGCTATGGTTGGGAGTAGAATTGTACCTAGAGTTAGGTTTACAGTTATAGATAGGTTGAAGGTCAAGCAGTGTTTAGAGGTAGGAGAGGGCTCAGGTTAGGACTAGGTTTAAGGGTAGAGCTGGAGTTACAATTATAACTACATTTGAGTTCGGGGTTAGAGCTAGGGTTATAGTCAGGTTAGGTTAGAGTTATGGCTTAGATTATCTTAATGGCTAAGTGTAGATGTAGGGGTAGGTTTAATGCTGCTGTTTGGTTTAGTGTTGGGATTAGTAGAGGACCAGGTTTAGCATTAAGATTAGGGCTAGTTTTAGGGTTATGGCTACAGATAGCTAGGGTTTGAATTACTGTTAAGTTCAGACTCATGCTTTGCATCAGGGCAAGTGTTAGGGCTTGATCTGTTTAGGTGTAGTGCAAGAGCTACAGTTAGTGTTATCACAGGATTTAGGCTACAATTAGAGTTAGAACTAGTGCTAGGTTTACAGTTAGGTTTCTGATTAGAGTTGCAATTACTCTTAGGTTTGGGGTTAGGTTTTGGTTAGAAGCAAACTTAGGAATAGGGTTAGAATTAGTGTTAACATTTGGGACAAGACTTATGTAAAGTTTAGAGTAAATGTTTATTAAGTTAGATATTTTGTGAGGCTCAGAGCTAGTGTTAGGTTTAGGTTTATGTCTATGGCCTGGTGTTGTATTATTGTTATGCTTGGAGTTAGGCCTAGGGTTAGCAATATGGATTGAATTTTGGTGAGGTTTAAGGCTAGGGATATGTTTATGGTTAGAGTTAGAATTAGTGTTAGGACATGGGTAGAACTATAACTAGATTTAATTTTAGGGTTAGTGTGAAGGCTATGATTATTGTTGAATCTAGGTTTAAGACTAGGATTAGGGCTGCATCTAGGGTTAGCTTTACCATTATGTGTAAGGTTAGGGTGATTATTAGTTTAAGAGTTGGGGCCAGGGCTGTGATAGGGTCTAATGTTAGCTGTAGAGCCAGGACTATATTTTGATTAAGGCTATATTTTGGTTTCAATTTTGACCTACGGTTAGGATTAGGCCTACAGTTAGGTCTAGGTTTACATTTAGGTATAGGGATAGCATTAGGGTTTTTTTTTGTATATGTTTAAAGGAATGGATAGAGCTACTATCAGGTTTAGGGTTAGGATTAGGATTAGTTCTAGAGTGAGGGTTAGAGTTATGAATAAAGACAGAGTTAGAGGTAGGGTTAGAGCTATTCTTAGGAATAATGTTATGGTTGTATCAGGGCTCATTTTAGGTATTTATGTTTAGTGTTACATCTAGAACTATGGTTAGGCTAAAGGGTTGGGTTTCAGGCTAATGTTAGGATTAGAACAAGCTCTAAGTTTAGGCTTAAGTTATGGATTACTGAAAGATTATGCTTAGGACTATAATAGGGTTAGGTTTATAGTTCAACTTAGCTCTAGGTTTAGTGTTGGTACTATCATTTAGGACTGGGCTCTAACACAGCAAGGGTTAGGCTTAGAGATTGTATGATGGCTAGGGCTAAGGTTAACTTTAGGGCTAGTTTGAGGGTCTGGTTTAAGGTTAGGTTCCAGTTAGGGCTATTGCTAGAAAAAGCCATAAGTTTAGGGCTTTTATGTGGTTTAAAGCTACAGAAAAGTTTATTATTATGGACTTAATTAGGGATATCATCATGCATAAAAATATGGTTACATTTACATTTTGGGTTAGTGATAGGACTATGACTAAATCTATGGGTAATTGTTGGACTCTGCTTAGTGTTAAAGCTCAGACTAGATCTTGGGTTATAGTGTTTATTACAGTGAGGTTTAGAGCTATGTTTATAGTTAGGTTTAGGTGGTAGGGATAGAGTTAATGCTAGAATTAATGTTTAAATTAGGGTTAGGGTTAGTACTAAAATTAGGAAGAGTACTAGGGTCAAAATTAGATGTAGGGTTAAGCTTAATGTTAGGGCCAGGGAAGGAGTAAGAGTAGTCTTCCTGGCTGGCACCGTGGCTCAATAGGCTAATCCTCTGTCTGCGGTGCCAGCACCCCAGGTTCTAGTCCCGGTTGGGGTGCTGGATTCTGTTCCAGTTGCCCCTCTTCCAGTCCAAATCTCTGCTATGGTCCAGGAGTGCAGTGGAGGATGGCCCAAGTCCTTGGGTCCTGCACCCTCATGGGAGACCAGGAGAAGCACCTGGCTCCTGGCTTCGGATCAGCATGGTGCACCAGCTGCAGCGTGCCGGCCACAGCAGCCATTGGAGGGTGAACCAATGGTAAAAGAGACCTTTCTCTCTCTCTCTCTCTCTCTCTCACTGTCCACTCTACCTTTCAAAAATAAAAAAAAAATTAAAAAGAATATTCTTCCTGTCATTGCTAAGGTTCTGGCTAAAGCTATGTTTAGGTTTTTTGCTAGAATAGGGATAGAGCCAGGGTTAGGTTTAAGTGCTAAGATTAGAGTAAGGGCTAGGGTTGGGTTATGGTTAGGTCTAGTTTTTGAACTAGGCATGGCATTTGGGTAGGGTTAGGATTAGGCAGAGGGATAGGTTCAAAGCTCTGTTAGGTTTAGTGTTAGGGTTATAGTTTTATGGTCAAAATTGTGTTGGGGTTAGGTTGATGATATTTGGGGCTAGACTGATGTCTAGAGCTACAGTTAGGATTAGGGCTAGGGCTATGGTTAGGTTTAGTGTTAGGGTTGGGGTAGTACTAGGTTTACATTTAGGCTTATGGTTAGTGTTATGACTAGGGTTAGGGTTATGTTAAAGATTAGAATCAGGATTTGTCTTAGAGTTAGTGTTAACATTAGGACCTGGGCTAGGGTTAGAGTTAGAGTTAAATTTGGTTAGTATTATATTGTGGCTTGGATTAGTTTGAGTGCTAGGTCAATAGCTACATTTAGGGCTATCGTTGGCTTAAATTTAGGGCTTAAATTACATAGAAGACATAGACTAGGATCAGTGGTAGAGCAAGCATTACATTTAGGGATAGGGTGTAAACTATGGATAGGTTTTGGTCTAGGGCTTTGTTTATAGTACTGTTAGTATGAGGATAGGACTAGGTTTATTATTAGATATATATTTAGCATTAGAGCCATGACCAAGGCTAGAGTTAGAGCTTGGATTAGGGTTGTTTCTAATTATGGTTAGAACTATTGAAATCACCAAGTCTATTGTTAAGTTTAGAGTAGAGCTATGGCTATGGTTATATTTATGAGAATGGGTAGCATTAGTGGTAGGGCTAGAGTAAACATTAGAAAATTCTTGCCAGTGTTTGTTTTTGTTATTTTTGGGGTTAGGTCCTGGGCTTGGGTAAACCTAGGGTTAAAATTGAGTGTAGATTTAGGGCTATAATGTTGAGTAGGTTTGGGGCCCAGCCTAAGTTTCAGGTTAGGTTATATTTAGGGATGATAGGCTTAGGGTTACAATTAATGTTAGGGTTAGAATTAGAGATTAGATTAGTGTTAGGGAAGGGGTTACTGTTAGGTTTATGAGTAAGGCTTTGCCTAGGTTATGGTTGGAGTTAGGTTAGGGCTAGGTTTGTGACTGGGTTAGACTTAGGGCTACAACTGTGGTTAGGGCTGAGTTTAGGTTGATTGTGAGGGCTAGGGTTATTTTTCAAGCCATTATTAGGGCTATGGACAAGTTTAATGCTAGGGATAGCACTAGGTTTTGTACTTGGACTATGGATAACACTGTCTTTGAGACTTGAGTTAGGGATAAGGCTAGGGTTAATGTTAGAATTTGGAATGAGGATAGCCTATAGGATTAGAGTTAGGTTTACAGTAATGGTTAGCGTTAGAAAATGAAATGCTGCAAGAGGCTTCTATTTGATATTCTATCTCTAGTTCTTCTGGTACTTCAGGCACACCTACTGTTTCAAGTACAAATAATTTCTATGTTGGAAGCATTGAAGCTGCATTGCTTTTTAAGGGCATTGTAGTTATTGCAGACAATATGCTTAGCTGTCTGAGGAAAATCCATGTTGTCAGCCTGGAGTTATTTGAGTCTGAATCCCCTTCCTTCTCTGAACTTCAGATTTAGCAGCTCTTTTGAGGTTTGCTAATGCACAGTGTGTTCTCATGCTTGAAATAAAAATGCTTGCTATGCAAATTAGGAAAAGCCAGGAATTCATTTATTAGATTATTATCTTCTCAGGAAAAGCAACATTTTAAGCCAGTCCTAGTGTGTACTACAATTGTGTTCTGTGCACCAACCTCAGGCATATCGTATCTTTCAGATATTACACATGTATAGTGTAATGCTTACTAAGTTCATACAGTGTAAAAGAAACATTATCTTAAGTTTCCAGGAAACCTAATGCTTAAGCTCATACTGAGCTGGATATAAATTCACTTCCTTGAGGGAAATTGAAACAAAATATCCCTTTTAAACAGTACTCTTCCACTACATTCTCATTGTATACTTATAATGTATTAAGTCCTATGTATATCAAGCAATCAATTGTACACACAGAGAAAACTCAATGCAGCCAATGTGTTCTAATGGAGAAGCCAGTTCAATTCCTTCAAATAACTTCAGGCACCAACATGATATTTGAAACATTGAGAATACATTGTTTATTATGGCCTTGGTTGTAAAAGTAGAAAATTCAATTAATCTTTCTTAGGAAAAAATTGTCAGCCTAATCTAATCTGTACCAGCTTGAAACATAATATATTTTTCATTATATATGTAGAGTGTGTTTCTTTATTGGAAAGCCCAATGCTTACTAAGTGCAGAGTTTTAATACAAGCATTCCTTTGAAGGAAACCTAATTTTATAAGTTCATACTAAACTATATAGAAAATCCATTCCTATATAGAATTTATGCAAAATACTCTTTTATAGTAGTTCATTTCTGCAGCAACACCATGTTTGTATACTTTTTGCATACTAAGGCCTATGTATATGAACCAACACATGAAAATACATGGAAAACTGTATGTAGCAACATGTCTCAATGTCATACTAGAATTATTTTTTATATGATGTCAAAACCAGTATCTCTTTAAAGTAATGCGTGTGTGTGTGTGTGTGTGTGTGTGTGTATATATACATGTATATATTATATATATATATGTATGTATATATTATATATACACACACACACACACAATTGACGCTTGAAGCATCAGGAATATATTTTCAATTGGGCCTCTGTAGCTAAATCAGAGAGTTCAAGTAACATTTCCCAGGAAAGCAAGGTTTTAAGTCTGTCCTACTGTGTACTCCATATCTTTTTTCTGACAATTACATCAATAACATACCTTTCAGGTATTCTACATGTACAGGGTGTTTTTGTATTTGAAAGCACAATGCTTACTATGTGCATATTGTGTTAACACAACCATGTGCTTGGTGCCTACAAGAAACATGCCCCACAAACAAAGATACACACACAAACTGAAAGTGAAAGGAAGGAAAGAGATATCACATGTTAATGGAAAGTAGAAACAGATGTAGGTATCTTAATATCAATTAAAATAGACTTAACACAAAAATGGATAAAAGAGACAAACAAAGGCAATATGTAATGATTAAGAAATCAATTCAACAGGAAGATGTGAGTATAATAAATGTAAATCTACCCAATTACAGGGTACCTGGCTATTTACCACAAATGTTAATTGATCTAAAGGGAGACATGGACTCCAATACAATAATAATGAGGAAATTCAACACCCCACCTCCTTCAATGTACAGATCAACTAGACAGAAAATCACCAAAAACAACAGAGCTAATCTACACTGTAGACCAAAAGACCTAACTGGTATCTATAGAAAATTTCATTAGATAGTACAGAATATACATTCTGTTCATCAGTGCATGCAACTTTCTCCAGGATAGATCATATGCTAGGCCATAAAGTAAATCTCAGCAAATTCAAAATGATCAAACAAATCATGAAACTTTTCTGACCACAACTGAATGAAACTGGAAATTAAAATCTCAAGAATATCAAGAACATACATAAACACATGAAGACTGAACAACATGCTCTGGAAAGAACAGTGGGTCATAGAAGAAATCAAAAAAGAAACAGCAGGTCATCACCATGGCATAGTGTGCAGTGTCAGCATCCTATGTGGGTTCTGGTTTAAGTCCTGGCTTTTCCACTTCTGATCCAGCTCTCTACAATAGCCAAGGAGATCAATGGGGATGGTTGAAGTGCTTGGGACCCTGCACCCATGTGGAAGACCTGGAAGAAGCTCCTGGATGGATTCTGGCTTCACACCAGTCCAACTCTGGCCATCGTGGCCATTTGGGGGAGTGAACCATTGAATGGAAGCCCTCTCTCTCTCTCTCTCTCTCTGCCTCTGCTGCTCTGTAACTCTTCCTTTCAAAAAAGTGAATAAATAAATCTTGTAAAAATATATAAAATAAAAAATAAAAGAGAAACAAAAATGCTATAAACAAATGAGGATAGCAATACAGCATATCAGCAATACTGGACACAGTAAAAGCAGTGTTAAGAGGAAACATTACAGCAATTGGTGCCTACCTCAAAATTAGGAAGGCACTGATTAAATAAGCTATCAATGCATCTAAGGATGTAAAAAAACAACAAACCAAACCCAAAATTAATAGGAGGAAGAAAATAAAAATTAGAGAAGAAGGAAGCAAAATTCAAACCAAAAAGCAGTATAAAAACAATGAAATGAAGAGTTATTTACTTGAAAAAAAAAGTTGATGCATCATTGGGCAAACTAACCAAAACAGGGGGGAGGGATAGACCCAAATCAGTAGATTAAGAGATGAAAAAGGAAATGTAACCAGAGATATCACAAAAATAAAAATGATAATCAGGAATCACTTATAAAGAACTATATGCCAACAAATTTGAAAATCTAGGATAAACAGATTTCTGGACACAAACAATCTAATAAACTGAGTCATGAAGAATTAGGAAACCTAAACAAGCCAATATCCAGACAGAGATTGAATTAGTCATAAAGGCTCTCACAACAAAGAAAAGTCCAGGAATGGCTTCCATACTGAATTCTACCAGACATTTAATGAACTAATTACAATATTTTCTCAAGTTATTCAAAACAATTGAAAGGGAGAGAATCATCTCAAATTATTTCTATGAAGCCAACATCACCCTAATTCCTAAACCAGGAAAAAATACAACAGAGAAAGAGAACTATAGTCTGGTATCCCTGATGAACATAGAAGCAAAAATACCAGCTAAGTGAATCTAACAGCACATCAGAAATAGAATTCACCTTGAGAAAGTGGGAGTAATGTCTGTATGCAGTAATGGTTCAAAATTTGAAAATCAAAAGTGTGATAAATCAGATTAACAAACTGAATAAAAATCATATGATTATTTCAATAGATGCAAGACAGCATTTGATAAAACAAAACATCCTCTCATGATGAAAACCTTAAGCAAACTGGCTATAGAATCAACATTTCTCATCAATCTCGGCAATTTATTTCAAAACCACAGATAGCATCTTACTGAACGCAGAAAGTTGGAGGCATTCCAAAAAAGATCTAGATCCAGGAAAGGATGGCCACTCTCACCACTGCTATTCATTATAGTCAAGAAGTTTAGCCAGAGTCATTAGGCCAGAAAAAGAAATCAAATGTTACAAATTGGGATGGAGGAAATCAAACTATCCCTATTTGCAGATGACGTGATGCTACCTAAGGGAAACCAAAAGACTCCACTATGAGACTATTGGACTTCATAAGGAGTTTGGTAAACTGACAGGATATAACATTGACACACAAAAAGCAATAGCCTATGTTTATATGGACAATGTTTTGGCTGAAAATGAACTAAGATCCATTCCAGTCACAATAACTGCAAAACATTAAATACCTCAAAGTAAATTAAACCAAGGAATTCAAAGATTTATATGATTAAAATTATAAAGCACTAAAGAAAGATACAGCAGTCAAAACAAATAGAAAAAAATCATCCATGTTCATGAATTGGCAGAATTAATATCATATCTTCAAAATGTTCATACTACCAAAATCAAATTGCAGATTCAATGTTATCCTAATTAAAATACCAATGACACTATTCTAAGACAAAAAAAGCTGAAATTTATAGGGAAACACTAGACACAAAATAACAAAAACAAAACTGGAGGTATCACAATACGAGATTTCAAGACATACTACAAGACACTTATAATCTAAACAGCCTGGTACTTGCAAGAAATAGACATGTAGAACAACAGGACAGAATAGAAACTCAATTAAAAGATCTAAGGCCAACTAACCTTTGACAAAGGAATTAAAATCAGTCCCTGGAGAAAGGACAGTATCCTCAATAAGTGGTGCCTGGAAAACTCTATCTCCACATGTAGAAGTATGAAACAAGACTACTACATTATACCTTAGATCAGAATGAACCCAACATGGATCAAAGACCTAAATCTATGAACCAAAACCATCAAATTATGGGAGAACATTGGGGAACTGCTGCAAGATATTTGCATAAGCAAAGGCTTCTTGGAAAAGACCCAAGAAGCACAGACAATCAAAACCAATATTGACAAATGAGATTACATCATGTTGTGAGGCTTCTGAACTGCAGAAGAAACATTTAGTAATGTGAATATGAAGCTGACAGAATGGAAGAAAATAATTGCAAACTATGAAACTAATAAAAGATTATTATCCAGAATCTATAAAGAAGTCAAGAAACTCAACAGCAACAAAACAAACTATATAGTAAAGAAATGGGCAGGGGCAAGCACTGTGGCATGACAGGTGGGGCCACTGCCTGCAGTGCCAGCACCCCATGTTGGTGCGGCTTGGGTCCTGGCTGCTCCACTTTCGGTCCAGCTCTCTGCTGCGGCCTGGGATGGCAGTGGAGAATGGTCCAAGTCTTTGGGCCCCTGAACCCACATGAGGTACCTGGCGGAAGCTCCTGGCTTTAGATCGGTGCAGCAGTGGATGGAGGACCTCTCTCTCTCTCTCGGCCTCTCCTTTTCTCTCTGTGTAACTATGACTTTCAAATAAAAATAATTAAATATTTTTAAAAAACCAGAATGGGCAAAAGACTTGAACAGGCATTTTTCAAGAGATGAAATTCAAATGGCCGACAGATATATTTTAAAAAATGCCCAGGATTACTAGCCAACAAGGAAATGCAAATCAAAGCCACCAAGAGGTCCCACCTCACCACAGTAAGAATGACTCTCATATATCTATTAACAAACCATAAATGCTGGAGAGAATGTGGGGAGAAGGTACAATAATCCCCTATTGGTGGGAATGTAAACTACTGCAGCCATTGTAAAACACAGTATGGAGATACCTCAGAAATCTGAAAGTAGATCTACCATATGACCTGGGAATTCCACACTTGGGAATTATCCAAACAAAATGAAATCAGGATATGAAAGAATTATCTGTACCTGCATGTTCATTGTAGCACAATTCACAATAGCTAAGATATGGAATCAACTCAGATATTCATCAGTTGATGAATGGATAAAGAAATTATGAAATTTACATATATATATCATATATACCATATAAATATATGTATATATAAATCATATATATACATATATCATATATATACATATGAGAGACTATGGAATACTAATCAGCCATAAAAACAATGGATGCAACTGGAAACCATCATACTTAGTGAAATAAGCCAGTCTCCAAAAGACAGGTATCATATGTTTTGCCTGATCTGTAGTAACTAACAGACTATCTAAAATGTAATGTATTGCAGAGAAATGCACATTTTGAGATTTAAGGACTATTTGTATCCTTTGTCTCTACTGTTGAGGAACCGTGCTTTTTTCATCATACTTTGTTGAATTCTTTACTTAGTGTAGGGTTAATCTTATGAGAATAAAGTAAATAGAAAATAGATCTTTGTAAATATTAAGAGTGGGAATAGGAGAGGGATGAAGAACAAGGGTGACAGCATGGCAAGAAGAGACATAGGGTGACAAGTAGCATGTTTCTAAGTCTGTATATATGAAAAACATGAAATTTGTATATCCTGAATATATATATATATATGTGTATATACATGTATATATTCAGGATATACAAATATATATATATATATATATATTTGTATATATATATACATATATATACATACATATATACACACTATATATATATATTGAAGCAGAATATTCAAATATTCTGGTTTAGACATGAAGTCTTGTCCTGTTGATACCTTCTAGCACCACTGTTCTTTGAAGTATAATTCTTCCATGTTTGAAGAATTAAAAATGGATTGCTGATTACAACATATAGTATTAAAGGAATGTAGTTAACATTCCTAGCAAGATCAGCATTGTAATTCTGTACTAATGTGTATCTCAAATCCATTCCTTGACCCAGATTCAAATGTAAGAGTTCCTTCAGGTAGTGCTCAAATATATGATATTCTCATTCCTGAAAAACAGTGATTATTAAGCAAACTAGAGCTGAGTCAGGAATTCAATTATGATTTCCTGGAAGTATAAAGCAAGCATATAATAAAATCTGTACAAATCCGTTTTCTTCAGATAAATTCAAGGAATTATAGCCTGTTCCAGTAACATTCATTTTGCTTACATTCTCATATTAATGGGTGTATTTGCTTATGAAGGCATCTGTAAGTAAAGCACACAAGGAACAGAGAAAACACAATGCAGCAACGATGCTCTATTTGAGAAATCAACTCTATTTCTTTTATAACTGCAGGCACAATAACTCTTTTATGTACAATTCATCTACTTTATGTTTCAATCATTAAAATATTTTGAATATGAAGGCCTGTGCAGATAACAGAGATTAAAGTTATCTTATCCAGGAAAGGCAACTTTCTTGGGTGTGTATTGCAACTGCCTTCCAGTGCCAAGTTCATATAATGTGTCTTTAATGTATTACATACAGTGTATTTTCATATGGAAAGCCCAATGCTAAGTGCATGCAGTGTTAAGCATCCCCTTACTTCAGCGTGAAATACTAATGGTGTATTATAATGATGTCAGCTTGTATTACACTGGGGAGAATCTTCATTCCTTTAGATAACTTCAAGCAAAACACTGTTTTCCAGTAATACTCATTTCCTCTTAATTCTTTGTGTTCTTGTCACATATTAAAGTTTATATTAATTTATAAGCCAATTAATGAATATTCAAAAATAATGAATATACCTACTGTATTCAAATTGAGAAACTAATCCTGTTGCTATTATAACTTAAGGCACAACAGAACTTTCAAGTATGATTTATTTAACCAATGTTTGAATAATGGAAAATGTATTATTTATTAACCACTGTGTAGTGAAAGAAGAGAATTCAGTTAATCTTTTTCAAGAAAAATGATTTTGTAAGTGTGTCCTGATGTGCACTGCAAATCCATTATGCCAATTTCATCCACACCACATCTTTCAAGTATTCCACATGTGTGTGTGTCTTCATATTTGAAGTGTTCATATGGTTAAGGCAAGCATTCCCTTAAATTGGCATTGAAACCAAACCTTGTAAGCTTATATTAAACAAGGTGTAAACAGGGTACACTCCACTTCTTGAGAGTAGTTCAGGCAAAACACTCCTTTGAATCAACACTCACATGAGCTGCATTCTGACATTTGTACAATTATTGCTTATGAATATAGAGAGAGAGAAAGGAGAGGGGTGGGAGGGGGAGAGAGAGAGAGAGAGAGAGAGAGAGAGAGAGAGAGAGAGATCAAAGAACCCACAAAGAAATCTCAGTGTTGCTAGTGGGTTCCAATTGAGACATAAATTCTGGTAACTTCAGGTACCACTACTCTTTCAAGTATGATTCAACTACTCTGCATTTGAAACATTGGAAATGTTTTATTATTGATGCCTATGTACTCAAAGTAGGGAATTTACTTAATATTTTTAGGAAAACAAAAATTGTAAGCCTGGCATAATTTATATTTAATTGCATTCTTTGTAGTACCTTTAAACTTAGCATATCTTTCTGGTATAACACAGGTACATTACATTTCTTTACTGGACAGCACAGTGCTTACTAAGGGCATTTATTGTTGAGCTTTCTCATGAGTTGGCAAGGGAAATTAATGAACCCTTCTACTACACTGGCATAAATTCCATTCCTTGACAAAAATTGAGGGAAAACACTCCTTTCCATTAGCATTCAATTCTCCTCTACGGTTAAGTGTATAAACTTACTGCATTTGAGGGTCTGTGTAACTAAAGCAAATACAGACAGAAATCAATGGAGCAATAAAAGTATATGTGAGTAGTTAATTCTATTCCTTGAAATAAATTCAGGCACAATAGCTATATCTATTATATATATATTACAATTTATGTTTATGCTATTTGAAGCACTGGAATCACATTGCTTACTCAGCGCATCTAGTGTTAAGACAAAATGAAAACTAATATTGTAATCCTGTAATAAACTAGATATAAACTCCAGACCTAGAGATATCTTCAACAAAATCAGCATTTTGAGAAACATTCATATACTTATTGTTGATATATGTATTGTTAAATGCAGCCTATATACCTAAAGCAACCATGAACATATACAGAAATCTCAGTATAGCAACAATGTTCTTATTGAGTAATAATATTCTTTGAAGTGACATCAGGCACAATAGGTTTTGTAATGTGGCTCATGTACATGACATTTGAAACATTAAACATCTACATACTAAGCACAGTGTTGCCTGTGAAGGCCTCAGTACCTAAAGCAATCAATCAACAGAAAATTCATTGTGGCATTGCTGATCTAAATGAGAAACTAACTCTACTTTTTGAAAGTACTTAAGGCACAACAGTTATGGTGTTTGAAGCAGTGGAAACCCTAACCATAAATAATTATAACACAAGTTTCACTGGTATTGTTAAGAATAGTTCTATCCTAGACATTACCCTAGCCTTGACATGAATTATGTCCCTAACTCTAACACTAGCAACAACACTAAGCCAAAGCCTATCCCTAGCCCCAAACCTAGTCTTAACCCAAATACTTACTCTAATCTTTTTTTAAATTTATTTGACAGACAGTTAGAGAGAGAAAGGTCTTCCTTCCATTGGTTCATGCCCCAAATGGCTGCTACACCCGGAGTTATGCTGATTTGAAGCCAGGATCCAGGTGCTTCTCCCTGGTCTCCCATGTGGGTACAGGCGCCCAAGCACTTGGGCCATCCTCCACTGCCTTCCCAGGCCACTGCAGAGAGCTAGACTGGAAGAGGAGCAACTGGGACTAGAACCTGGTGCCCATATGGGATGTCAGTGCTGCAGGTGGAGGATTAGCCAAGTGAGTCATAGCGCCAGCCCCACTCTAATTTTTTTTAATTATCTATTTATTTGAAAGACAGAGTTACAGGGAAGCAGGGGCAGGGGGAGAGAGAGAGAGAGAGAGAAATATTCCGTATGCTGGCTCACTCCCTGAATGGCTGCAATGGTCAGAGCTGGGCCGATCTGAAGCCAGGAGGCATGAGCTTCTTCAATTCCAGGTCTTCCACATGAGTGCAGGGGCCAAAGGACCTGGACCATTTTCTACTGCTTTCCTAGACCACAACAGAGAGCTGGATCAGAAAGTGGAGCAGCTGGGACGCAAAACAGGGCCTATATGAGCTGTCAGCACTGTAGGCAACAGCTTTTACCTGCTACACAACAGTGTTGCCACCTAACTCTAATCTTAACTCCAATCCTATCTCCAAACCTAATACTAACTCTAACACCACCATAGAAATAGATATAATCTTAGTTATAGGCCAAATCCTAGCAATAACAGGTTATAATATATAACAGAACTCTATCCAACCCACTATCCATAAAACTAATCCTACTCCCTAACCTAACCCTAGCACTAGTCATTAATCTAACACTAGCCCTACCTTAACCTAACTGCAATTGTAATCCTATTACTTACCACAGTGTTAACCTATTCCTAACTCTAAAACTAAATGTATTTCAAATTGTATTTCCATTGCAACCCCAACTCTAGCTATAATCAGATCTCTAGCTCTAACCCTAAATGTATACTTAACCTTTACCCAAACCCTAACCACAGCCTTTTTTTAAAGAAAAGATTCTTATTTACTTATTTGAAAGTCAGAGATACACAGAGAGAGAAGGAGATGCAGAGAGAAAGAGAGAGGCCTTCTATCCACTGGTTTACTCCCAAAATGGCTGCAATGGCCAGAGATGTGGCAATCTGAAGTCAGGAGCCAGGAGCTTCTTTCAGGTCTCTCTCCTACATGGGTGCAGGGGCCTAAGTACTTGGGCCATCTTCTACTGCTTTCCCAGGCCAGAGCTGGATCATAAATGGAGCAGCCAGGACTAGAACCAGTGCCCATATGGGATGCCAGCACTGCAGGTGATGGCTTTACCTGCTACGCCACAGTGCCAGCCCCCTATCCACAGCCTTAGCACTGACCCAAAACATAATCTGAATTGCATTTCAAATAATGACCCTAACTGTAATTCTAACCATAATCATAACATTGTCTCTAGCCCGGAACCTCACCAAAGTCATAGCATAGTGCTAATTTCTAGCCCCAACCCTAAATCTAATCACTAGTTTTGAATTTACAATAGCTTGAACAGTAACCCTAACCCTAACTGTAGCCTTAGCCCTAATTATAATCATGGATTCAATTTCAATGCTACACCTGTTGCAAAGCATAAACCTAACCTTATCAGTGGCTTTAACCCAACTCCTAAACCTACTCAGGGGTTATAGTAGACATAATCCTAACCTTAGCCATAATGCCAACACTAAACCAAATCCTAAACCCAATAGTAGTATTTATCGTCCCTCTACCCATAATGCTAATAAAACTAACTCTAGCCCTCTGACCCTAGCTTGATGCCTACAACTATCACCAGTCCTAACCATAGTTGTAAATCTAATCCTAGGAGTAATGCTAACCCTATCTTGATCCCTAAGCTTTACCCCAGTCCTAGCCCTATACACAACTCTAAAGTCTACCCTATTTCCAGTAATAATCCTCATCCTAAAGCCTAGACCTAACCTTAGACCTAGCTTTCACAATGACTCTAAACCTAGTACTAGGTCTAGCAATAGCTATAGCATTAAGCCCAAATCTAAATTTATACCTAATGTGATATTAACACTAACCCTAACACTAAAGACAGTCATATCCCTAGCCTCCGACAAAACCTAGCTCTAGCCATAACCGTCATATTCAACCTAAACCAAGCTCTAACCCTAACCCCAGTACTATGCATAAATCTAGTCCTACTTATAACCCTAACCCTAAATATAAGCAAACCCTAGCATTAGTGTTAGGTTTAACCCTAACCCAAACCATAGCACCTACCCTAGATCTATCTAGAAACCAAAATCTCATTCAAACCTGGCCCAGGCTACCACAGTAATAAATCTAACCCATAATGCTAAAACTAAACTAAAAACCTAGCACTAATACTCATCCTAAACTTAATCCAAATGTTAATAACTTTAACATCTATCTTTTTTTTTTTGACAGGCAGAGTGGACAGTGAGAGAGAGGCACAGAGAGAAAGGTCTTCCTTTTACTGTTGGTTCACCCTCCAATGGCCACCGCGGTCGGTGTGCTGCAGCCAGCACACCACGCTGATCCAATGGCAGGAGTCAGGTACTTATCCTGGTCTCCCATGGTGTGCAGGGACCAAGAACTTGGGCCATCCTCCACTGCACTCCCTGGAAACAGTATAGAGCTGGCCTGGAAGAGGGGCAACCGGGACAGAATCCGGCACCCCAACCGGGACTAGAACCCAGTGTGTCGGTGCCACAAGGTGGAGGATTAGCCTAGTGAGCCGCGGTGCCAGCCTAACATCTATCTTAACAACAGACCAAAACCTAATTTTAACCCTCATCCTGCTCTGTCCCTATCCTTAACCATAACCATATTCATAACTCTTATTATTTTTTTTATTTGACAGGCAAAGTTAGACAGTGAGAGAGAGATAGAGAGAAAGGTCTTCCTTCCAGTGGTTCAGCCCCAAATGGCCACTACAGCAGGAGCTATGCTGATCCAAAGCCAGGAGCCAGGTGCTTCCTCCTGGTCTCCCACGTGGGTGCAGGCACCCAAGCACTTGGGCCATCCTCCACTATCTTCCTGGGCCACAGCAGAGAGCTGGACTGGAAGAGGAGCAACAAGGACTAGAACCCGGCACCCATATGGGCTGCCAGCACCGTAGGCAGAGGATTAGCCAAATGAGCCACAATGCCAGCCCCTATAACTCTTATTCTAAAACAAATCCTTACCCTCTTCCTACCTTTCATCCTTGCACTAATCCTAATCTTTACATTAATTCCAGAATGAACTCTTAACACTAACCTTGACCCTCATCCTGAATAGCAATGGTGAGAGTGAGCATCCTTGTCTGGTTCCAGATCTTAGTGGGAATGCTTTGAACTTTTACCCATTCAATATGTACACCACAGAGTATTACAGAGCAGTAAAAAAATGAAATCCTGTCATTTACAACAATGGATGAAATTGGAAAACATTATACTTAATGAAATAAGCCACTCTCAAAAGGACAAATAGTGTATGTTTTCCCTGATTTGTGGTAACAAGTAGAGCACCTAAAAGTTAATCTTTAGAAGTGAAATTTACACTTTAAGATGTGCTCATTTTGAAGAGCCCTTGTCTCAACTGTTGAGGAAGATTTTTTTCTTCATACTATTTATTGAACTCCTTACTTAGTATAGAGTTAATCTTATGTTCATTAAGTTAATTGAAAATGAATGTTATTAAAACAATAAGAATGGGAATAGGAGAGGGAGGAGGAAAAAGAAAGGTAAAAAAATGGGTGGGAGGGCCAGCAGGGTGATTAGAATCACTATGTTCCTAAAGTTGGATTTATGAAATGAAGTTTTTATTCCTTAAATAAAAGGTTTCTGGGTAAAACAATAAAATAGTCACTTTGTTGAAGGGATCTTTGACTAAAGATAAAATTTTCAATTCAATCATTTGAACAATCAATGTTAAAATTGAAAATGGGTCCATCAACCTTAAAATATAAAGAAGAAAACAAATTAAACACAATGTAAATAGGAGAAAGGAAATTATATGAATCACTTTTGAAAGTAATGAAATAGAAAACAGAAAATGATATAGAAATCTAAAGATATGGAAATCTGCCCGTAAGAACATCAACAGATTGAATCACTGAACAGTGACACGGTACGTGAAGAAAGGACATGGTTGACATAATTCAAATGTGTCAGGAAGTAAAACAAATATCACCCCTAAAGATAGGGAGAGGGATAATATAAGGTAATATGATGAACACTTTTCTGCAAAAGTGACAACTTACATGAAATAGACAAACTTAAGACATAAATTAATATCTGAGACCATGTTTCCCAGGAAGGAGCTGTTCTCATGGTTAGCTGATTCATTGAGTTGGCAATGGACTGGTCTGTGAGTGCAGATTTGTTGGCAAACTCAACAATTCAGAGTCCAAAGCACCCACTTCCTTCTATATAGGGCTTTCAAATTTCAGTCCCCCATTCCTCTGCTAAAGTCCTCCAAAGCCAGGTGACAGAAAATCTGGAACACCTAGCCTCTATATTCTAGGCTTACATGAGACTTAATATAAAGAGCCATTCCTAAACCTCCATAGTGTATTTATCCTGGTGTTTTCATTGCTTCTCATTAAAACCTCAATAAAAACACTTTTTAGCAAAGTTTTTTTTATTCAATCACAAACCTTTATGGGATACAGTGCAATATTTCTATGCATAAACACAATGTGAATTGATCAAAGCAAGCAATCAGCCTCTCTACCTCCCCACAACGTTACTTACAGTAGTAGCTCCTCTCCTTCAGTTCCTTATAAAATATACACCAAAACTGACACATGAAGACATTGAAAATCTAAGTAGACCAATAAACAAGGTTAAGATGGGGTCACCAGTAAAATCTTCCCATAAAAACAATCTCAGTGATTGATGGCTTTACTAATGAGTTATATCAAATTTTTTTCAAAGATTTATTTATTTATTTGAAAGGTAGAGGCAGAGAGACAGAGAGAGGTCATCCATGTGCTGGTTCACTCCCCAGATGGCCACAATGCCCAGAGCTGCACCAATTGGCAGCCTGGAGGCAAGAACTTCCTCTAGCTCTCCCACATGGGTGCAGGGGCCCAACAATTTGTACCATCTTCCACTGCTTTCCCAGGCTATAGCAGAGAGCTGGATCCAAAGTGGAGTAGCTGGGACTTAAACCAGTGCCCATATGGGATGCTGGCACTGCAATCAGCAGCTTTACCCGCTATGCCACAGTGCCAGCCCCTCTATCAATCTTTTAAGGATGAACTATCATCAATTCTTAAAATACTCACATAAATTGATAGAGAGCAAACCATTCCAAATTTAGTCTGAGACTGGATTTACATTAAGACAAAACCAAATAAGGATACAACAGTAAAAAGAACTACAAATGATTATTCCTGATGAATGTCGATGCAAAAATACTTGACACAATACAAGCAAACTGAATTCAACAACACATTAAAATATCATTCACTCAGACCAAATGGAATTTCATGGCTGTTCTGGCATACATAGATAAATAAATGTGATGCATAACATCAGTAAAATAAAGATTACATCCATATGATTTTCTCAATAGATACAGAGAAAACATTTGATAAAATGTAATTTTCTGATAGAAAAAAGCATAAAAATTGGGTACAGAAGGCACATACCTCAAAACAATAGAGGGAGTATATGACAAGCCCACAGCCAGCATCATGGAATAAAAAAGCTGAAAGTATTTTGACTGATATCTGGCACCAGACAAGGTTTTCCACTGTTACCACTTTTGTTCAATAGTTCTGAAAGTTTTATTTAGAGTGCTAAGGCAAGAAAAAGAAATTAAAGTCATGCAAATGGAAAGTCAGAAATACAAGTATCATGGCATGTGAATATTATATTAGGAAACAAAAAGATCCCCATAAGAGACTATCAGAATTATAAGAGAATTCAGCAGCTTCAGGATGCAAAATCAACACAAAAAATAATATCATTCATACATGCCAACAACTACCTGAAAAAGGACTTACACGGCTCACTAGGCTAATCCTTCACCTTGTGTCGCCGGCACACCGGGTTCTAGTCCCGGTCGGGGCACTGGATTCTGTCCCAGTTGCCCCTCTTCCAGGCCAGCTCTCTGCTGTGGCCTGGGAAGGCAGTGGAGGGTGGCCCAAGTGCTTGGGCCCTGCACCCGCATGGGAGACCAGGAGAAGCACCTGGCTCTGGGCTTCAGATCAGCGTGATGGGCCAGCCACTGCGGCTATTGGAGGGTGAACCAATGGCAAAAAGGAAGACCTTTCTCTCTGTCTCTCTCTCTCACTGTCCACTCTGCCTGTAAAAAAAAAAAAAAAAAAAAAAAAAAAAAAAAAAACACTCACAAAAACTACCAAAGCTCCTGGCTTTGGATCCGTGCAGCTCTGGTCATTGCAGCCAATTGGGGAGTGAACCAGTGGATGGAAGACCTCTCTCTCTCTCTCTCTCTCTCTCTGCCTCTGCCTCTGTGTAACTCTGCCTTTCAAATAAATAAATATTTCAAAAACCACAATGAAACTTTAAAATGATAGTCATTAAATTGCATTGATTTAATTTAATTTCAATCTACACTACAAAGAAAGGAGACATACTTTATTCCCATCAACAGTTATATTTACTGGTTTGTGTGTTAGTCAATATTTCTTATGTATAGTTATTACTTTTTGCTTTTTGTTTTTGTTTTTTACTAAACAAATATATACCTATAAGTGTTCAGCTTCTTTTTAAAAAATAAAGTAAAAATTATTGAAAATTTATTATTTAGATACTATCACAGATAAATTTTTGAATTCTTGAGCAACCTCAATTTTAAACAAGAATAAAGGCAAATTTCTTGGAAAATTAATCCTTTAGTTACCTATACCAAAAAATTAACTACTGAATTTTTTAGCAAACTCATATATGTAAAAGGATAACAAATACACTATTTTAAGTAAAAAAATGTGGTATATCCTCTGCTGAAGAATAGTGTAGTAATACTATATTAACAGTGGTAAAATAAGCATAATATATTTGTGATTAGAAAATGACTAAATAATTATATCAACCTATTATATGCAAACATGAATATCAGTATTTTATAAAATAACAGTAAATTCACTTAAGTATAAATATTTATTTATCTTGGAAATGCTTCATCTTTTAATTGAGTTTTTTTTTTTTCTGACAGGCAGAGTGGACAGTGAGAGAGAGAGACAGAGAGAAAGGTCTTCACCTTTGGTTCACCCCCAATGGCTGCAGCCAGCATGCTGTGTCTGGTGCACTGTGTTGATCCAAAGCCAGTAGCCAGGTATTTCTCTTGGTCTCCCATGGGGTGCAGGGCCCAAGCACTTGGGCCATCCTCCACTGTACTCCCAGGCCACAGCAGAGAGCTGGACAGGAGGAGGAGCAACCAGGACAGAATCTGGTGCCCCAACTGGGACTAGAATCCGGGGTGCTGGTGCTACAGGTGGAGGATTAGCCTATTGAGCCATGGCACCAGCCTTTTAATTGAGTCTTTAATATATACTTGCTTGAGAGGGATAGAAGAAGAGAGAGTGAGTTTGAGAGTGAGAAAAAGAAAACTCCTATCTGCTAGTTCATTTCAAAAATGCCTGCATTTCGGTCCTCAACTGATGCTGAAACTAGGAAGCAAGAACTCAATCCACATACCCCATTTGGGAAACAGGAACTGAACTACCTGGTTCATCACTACTGCACCCAGTTACCTGCATTAGCAGGAATCTGTAATTCAGAGCACAAACAGGTACACCCCAGTATGGGATGTGGTTCTCTTAACAGTTAAGACTAATTCCAACCTAATTGAATATTTTAAGAAAAATCAGCAATTTACATGAAAGATATAGGTGATGTCTCAGTCTATGGTTTACTGCCCCAGAGCCAGCCAGCAGGGATCTGGGAACTCAATTCAGTTAGCATACAATAAGTATCAAGAACTCAATTATTTGAACCATCAACACTGCCTCCCCAGATCTAAATTAGTGAGAACCTGGAGTCAGAAGGCAGTTATCCAACCCAGGTACTCAAATATGGTTCAAGGTTTCATAACTGCCAGGCCAAATGTCCACCCCTATCCTTCTCTCTCTCATAAGTCCTGGCAATGTTTTCACTTTGCCTGAAATGCTCTCCTATATCCAACTTCATGACTTACATGTAGAATGTTCTATCTTCTCTGTGCTCCAGGTTTCATTATTTTATACACTCTTAATGTTATATGACTAATGAGGAGAAAGCCTCTACCTAATATACTTGTTATGAGAAGAGGTCAACTTTGGAATAGTTAAAGACAGGATTCAAGATTCAACAGTGCAGACTTATGTCCCAACTCTGTTGATTACTAGCATGCAACATGCTTTAACTTACAAGCCTGGGATGACCTGAAGACCTAGCTAGCAGATCTAACTAGCACAGCTTCTGTAAGGATCAAGTGATTAATGCATTACTCAAAATACAAGTAGCAATAGATCAAACATAACTTTGCAGTAGCAAAGTTAAATACATATAATGATAATGAGTGATTTATCATTGTGGCAATATTTATAATTAAACTTTATGTACCTTGCTTTATATGAATTAAAACAGTGTCAAATGAATCATCATGGCAAAATCTGCAATACTGCTAATAACTAATGTACTTAAAGAAAGTAAATTGTTCATTTTGTCCTGAAAGGAACTAAATACTCTTGGTCCATTGAAGCCTATATACTAAAATTATATAATGAATTCGAATTGGTAACAATGGGACTGATTTTGATTTTTTCAAAATTAATTCATGGATTTTGGAATCCTTTGCCATGCTTTTCATCTCACTATTTATCCTTCACATTTTCAGAAAAAATATACATATAATTGAAAAGATTTTTTCAACTTTTATTTAATAAATATAAATTTCCAAGGTACAACTTTTGGATTATAGTGGCTTTCCCCCATCATCTGCCTCCCACCCACAACCATCCCATCTCCCACTCCCTCTCCCATTCCATTCACATCAAGATTCATTTTCAATTATCTTTATATACAGAAGATCAAACTTAGTATATACTAAGTTAAGATTTCAACAGTTTGCACCCACACAGACACACAAAGTATAAATTACTGTTTGAGTAGTAGTTTTACCATTAATTCACATAGTACAACACATTAAGGACAGAGATCCTACATGGGGAGCAGGTGCACAGTGACTCCTATTGTTGATTCAACAATTGACCCTCTTATTTATGACATCAGTATTCACCAGAGGCTCTTGTCATGAGCTGCCAAGGCTATGGAAACCTCTTGAGTTTGCCAACTCTGATCTTATTTAGACAAGGGCATAGTCAAAAGTGGAAGTTCTCCCTTCAGTGAAAGGTACCTCATTCTTTGATGGCCCATTCTTGGAAAGATTTTTTAATGAGGGAAGTACAACATTGATCTTGTGTCTATCCTTGGTTGAAAGTAAAGCTTGCTTACACTGTTGATGGTGAAAAGTCATTTGCAATCTTTACAACTTTCCTCTTCAATCTGACCTTTGCAGCACACCAAAAATGGAATGTTTGCACACCATGCTTAAATTCCATTTTACAATATGGTGTGTCATTCTTTCTCAGCATAGCATAGTCGTTTTAGGCAATTGTAAGCTTGACACCTGATTTCACTTAAACAGCTCCTTCCCAGAGCATAATTAGTAGTGCATTTTTTACAAAGGCACATCCACATGGCACAGATGGCATTCTTCATACCAGACAAGCAATGATGGAGTTGGAAACCAACCAAATCATCGGCAAAAATTGTGAGAATTTCCTCCTGTGGAAGGAAAATGTTCCTTCTCTTCCAAATTGCATATGAACATATGCTAAAACCTGTTCTTCACTTTTCTATTTCTTCTCTTCTTAGTGCATTATTACTGCAATTTGTGCTCATAACCACATTTTTGTTTAAATTTAGTGATGCCTATAACACTGCCCATTTAAAATGTTGTAGCACTCCATTTTTCAACTATATTAACAGGGATTTAAAATAATTTCCTTGGATGATCTCACACCTTTTCATTCATGTATTTATTCAAAAATGTTTACTGATCACTGCAAACTCCCAAGTACAGTCAATGGTTGCACTAGGGCACTTCAAAAGGTTCATAGAAAAAGCAATTAAGAAGTGACTGCTTTGGAGAAAAAAAAAGTTGAAATCCATGCAGTTTGTTCATTGCATACATTTTCCATGAACTTGTTGGAGATCCTTCTACATATGGCTTTCAAAACTTTTGTGTAGGAAAGATGTGTGACCAAGGTGTAACCATTTGATAGCATCTTGAAGCCCAGGTAGACATCTGGAGATTATTTTACACTATTGGGATTTCTTGGCAAAGGAAGGGCCACGAAATGCTCTGTCTTGGCCAACAGGTGAACAAATGTGTAATTTTTTTTGACAGGCAGAGTGGACAGTGAGAGAGAGAGAGAGACAGAGAAAGGTCTTCCTTTTCCATTGGTTCACTCCCCAATGGCCACTGCGGCCAGTGTTCTGTGACCGGCGCACTGTACTGATCTGAAGCCAAGAACCAGGTGTTTCTCCTGGTCTCCTAGGTGGGTGTAGGGCCCAATCACTTGGGCCATCCTCCACTGTACTCCTGGGCCACAGCAGGGAGCTGGACAGGAAGAGGAGCAACCGGGACAGAATCCGGCACCACAACCAGGACTAGAACCAGGTGTGCCCATGCGGCAGGTGGAGGATTAGCCTATTGGGCCATGGCACAGGCCCAAATGTGTAAATTTTAAATTTGCTAAAGTCACCACAAGCTACTTAATAATGTGAAGGACTGACTACACACAGCAAGAGAGGCCTGGAGAGCAGGAGGAACAGCTGGCCTCTCTGGTTTTCCCTAAAGGTTGCTCCAGGGACACAGGGTTCCTGTGTCCTCCTGCCCAAGTATCCCCATAGAAACTCCAGTTCTGGTCCATACAGATTTATTTGTACTTTGCTTTTTAAACTGAAGACAAGCTTTCTCTTTTATTTAAAGGTTTCCATGTTTATTTGAAAGGTTGAGCTTTAGACAGAATGGGATGGGGTCAACGGGGAGAAACAAGGAGATCTTCTATATGCTGGTTTACTCCCCAAATGGCCACAAAATCGAGGGCATGGCCAGGCCAAGGCCAGGAGCCAGGAACTCATCTTGGTCTCCCACTTGGTTGGTAAGGTCCATTGTACTTAGATCCATGCCCTGCTGCCCTCCCAGGCACATTGGCAGGAATATGGATCCAAAGCAGAGCAGCCAGGACTCCAGCAGGCAGTCTTCCATGGGTTGCTAGCATGCAAGTGGCAGCTTAACACACTGCATTATGATGGCAGCTCCAGAAGACCTTCCTTTAATTTTGAACATCTTCATTAAAAATTATCTTGGACAAGGGTGAGCATTTAGCCTAGCACTTAATACCCCAGTTAAGGTGTGTCTTAATTCAGTTCAATTCATATTCAATTTCTGGCTGTGGATCCAGATTCCAGCTCCCTGCCAGTTTGCACCCTGGAAGTCAGCAGGTAATAGCCCAAGCTCTTGGGACCTTGTCAACCGTATGGGAGACCAAGACTGAGTTCTGACTCCTGCCTTCAGCCTGGCCCAACTCTGAGTGTTGAGGAATTTGGAGAGTACACCAGCAGATGGTTAATTTCTCCCTCCCTCTCTCTGTCTTCTCTCAAAAAAAAAATTTGAGAGTACTTAAGTCATTATTAAATTATTTTATACAATTATATTATTGGTTAGAAAGATTAATACAGACAACTAAAATTGCTTAAAATTGTTTATAAGAGACAATGTATTATCTAATTACATTTCACATAATAGGATAATAAACGTGTTCATGTACTACTGTAAATAACTGAAGCATAGTTACTTTTCAAATAAATCATGTTTTTATAAAAAAGATAATCATTTAGGTCTTTTTTTTTTGCCAGAGTGTCTTGGCTTTCCATGCCTAAAATCCTCTCATGGCCTCTTTAGCCAGATACGAATGCCTTAAGGACTGATTCTGAGTCTAGAGTGCTGTTTAGGACATCTGCCCTTCTATGAGTCTGCTGTGTATCTCGCTTCCCATGTTGGATCGTTTTCTCCCTTTTTTATCCTATCAGTTAGTATTAGCAGACACTAGTCTTATTTATGTGATCCCTTTGACAAAAAAAAAAAAAAAAAAAAAAAAAAGACCTAAATGAAAGATCTCTGTGAGTGAGATCCCAGTAGAAAGAATGGGCCATCAAAGAAGGAGGTACCTTTCTCTGAAGGGAGGAGAGAACTTCCACTTTGACTATGACCTTGTCTAAATAAGATCAAAGTCGGCGAACTCAAAAGGCTTCCATAGCCCTGGAAACTCATGACTAGAGCCTAGGGAGATTACTGACGCCATAAACAAGAGTGTCAAATTGTTAAGTCAACAACAGGAGTCACTGTGTACTTACTCCTTGTGTAGGATCTCTGTCCTTAATGTGTTGTTCAATGCAAATTAATGCTATTTCTAGTATTGAAAGAGTATTTTACACTTTATGTTCTGTGTGGATGCAAACTGATGAAATCTTTACTTAATATATACTAAATCAATCTTCTGTATATAAAGATAATTGAAAATGAATCTTGATGTGAATGGAATCGGAGAGGGAGCAGGAGATGGGAGGGGTGGGGTTGGGGGGGAAGTTTTGGGGGGAAAAAGCCATTGTAATCCATAAACTGTACTTTGGAAATTTATATTTACTAAATAAAAAAAATCAGCATTTTTGTGGACTTTTCAATGACCTGTTATCCATCTAAACAAAAATGCAACTAAGTACTTTCCTAGTTTTTTGTCAAAGTAGGAAGTTGATCATTTTTAACATTATAATTTTACAAATGTGTAATATATAACAAGTAAATAGTAAATATATGTGATATTTTAAAATTTCTTATCTAAGAAATCTGAACATTCCAACTGAAAAAAAATTTTAAGGATATGATCAATGATGATTAAAATACAATTATCGGCCTTCAATGTGGCTCAGTAGGCTAATCCTCCACCTGCAGCACTGGTACTCTGGGTTCTAGTCCCGGTTGGGGCACTGGATTCTGTTCTGGTTGCTCCTCTTCCAGTCCAGCTTTCTGCTGTGGCCCGGGAAGGCAGTGGAGGATGGCCCAAGTGCTTGGGCCCTGCACCTGCATGGGAGACCAGGAGAAGCACCTGGCTCCTGGGTTTGGATCAGTGCAGCACGCTGGCCATAGCGGCCAATAGGGGGTGAACCAATGGAAAAAAAAGAAGACCTTTCTCTCTGTCTCTCTCACTGTCCACTCTGCCTGTCAAAATAAATAAATAAAAAATTTTTTTTTAAAAATTTAAAATACAATTATCAAAGGTCAGCACTGTGGCTTAGTGGGTTGAGCTGCTGCCTGAAGAATGGGCCTTCATGGAACTGTAGTTCATGACTGTAAAATGCTTAGCACTGGGGGCAGCTTTGTGGAGTAGCTGGTTAAGCCTCCACTTGAGACGCTGTTGGAGACCCTGCTGCTGCATTTCCCATCCAGCTCCCTGCTAATGCACCTGGGAAAGCAGCAGAGGATGGCCAAGTGCTTGGGCCCCTGCTTCCATGTGGAGACTCAGAAGAATACCCTGGCTCCTGGCTTCGTCATGGCCCTGGCTGTTGCCACCATTTGGGAAGTGAACCAATGAATGGAAGATCTCTTCTCTCTGTAACTCTGCCTTTCAAATACAATAAATAAATCTTCGTGGCTGGTGCCATGGCTCACTAGGCTAATCCTCCGCCTGCAGTGCAGGCACCCTGGGTTCTAGCTTCTGTCGGGGCACCAAAATCTGTCCCAGTTGCTCCTCTTCCAGTCCAGCTCTCTGCTGTGGCCCAGGAAGGCAGTGGAGGACGGCCCAAGTGCTTGGGCCCTGCACCCGCATTGGAGACCAGGAGAAAGAACCTGGCTCCTGACTTCGAATCAGCTCAGCGTGCCGGCCATGGCAGCCATTTTGGGGTTGAATCAATGGAAGGAAGACCTTTCTCTCTGTCTCTCTCTCTCACTAACACTGCCTGTCAAAAAAATAAATAAATAAATCTATGAGTGTGTGTGTGTATATATATATACACACACATATATGCATATATTATTATATTATATATATTATATATGTTATGTAATACATAACTATGTTATGTATTACATAACATATATAATAAACATAATTATATAATTTATAACATATAATTATATATTAGAATATATAACATTATACTAGATATTATATATCTTTAATATAATATACAATAATAACTGTATAATATATAATTATCAGCAAACTCAGTAAGATGTTTAATTTATTTAGAAATTGAATAAATACAAATTTAAGTATGTTTTTTTCATCAGATTCAAAACAACTATTGCAACTGTTGACATTTTGACATATATGAGGCAATGGCCATTGAACAGAATGTGAATTTGCAAAAGAAATCGGTGATGTGTACCAAAAGTCTTAGCAATAAAGATTATGTTTATTGTATACTCTTGTCCCAAATAAGCACTTCCTAAAAAAATCTTTCTATGGAAAAAATAGGTTTCAGAAGGGCCTATGGAAACGTTTTCTTAGGGAAACTTCAGGATAGAAAAGTAAATATCTAACAGTACAGTATTCATTAAATAGTATATGATAAATCCATATGAAGAAACATACTGTTTAGCTATAAAATATATTTACATTATTAAGCAAAAAAAAACCTTGCAGAGCAGAATGTATGATATATATATCTCCACTATTTTTCAAAAACATGCTTATTTATTTTTTAAATATTGATTTATTTATTTGAAAGAGTTACACAGAGAGAGCAGAGGCAGAGAGAAAGAGAGAGAGAGAGAGAGGTCTTCCACCCACTGGTTCACTCCCCAATTGGCCGCAATGGCCAGAGCTGCGCCGATCCCAAGCCAGGAGCCAGGAGCTTCCCCTGGGTCTCCCACACGGGTGCAGCACTTGGGCCATCTTCCACTGCTTTCCCAGGCCATAGGAGAGAGCTGGGTCGGAAGTGCAGCAGCCAGGTCTTGAACTGGTGGCCATATGGGATGCCAGCGTTTCAGGCCAGGGCGTTAACCTGCTGCACCACAGCACCAGCCCCCAAAACATGTTTATACAGATACATTTCCTCAAGCCTGTGTTACGTGAGCGAAGCCATCTGTTTGACTCACATAAGCGTACCTTAAAAAGATTGTGGAAATGGAATTAAAAGTTAAATTTATTTTGGTTCAAAACATGTTGAAATTTATATATACATGGGTTATTTAAAAAGTTCATGGAAAATATGTATTATGAGAAATACATATTTCAAATGTTATGCACCAACATAAACTTATCTTCTCCTTCTATTTCCCATGAAATTTTGAAATCCATCAGAAAAACATGGTGTTCCTGGGAAATATCTGCCCATTATTTAATATATTGTAGAGATGCTAAATCTGCCTGAAGTTACTAAGAAAGAATGTGGTCGTGATTAGACACTTTTTCATTTAACCTCTCTGCGTTGTAACCGATAGTCACATTTAAAGAAACTATTTCCAGGTGTTGTGCAATCTGTGATACCGAAATCAGAGCAGAGAGTGTCTTCTTGACGCGGCGGCTCACCGGCCGGTGCCCTAGGGCCAGTTGAAGGGGCTGCCCGCCAGCAGCGAGTCCCGGGCTAGCCTCTCGGCGGGCATCTTGCCCACCAGGCGCAGCAAGTGGAGCTGCGCAATGAGGGGCGCCTGGAGCGCGCGCAGGGCCGGGCGCACTGGGGCTGGGACGGGTACTGGGCGCGCAATACTCCATGAGAGCCACCTGCGCCTGCTCCTGCAGCCTTTTCGCGCGCGCAGAGGCCAAGAGCGCCATGACTTTGAGGCACCGGGCTCCACCGAGTCGCCCTGCAGGCGGCCCAGCTCGTCCACCTGCTCCTGGTCCAGGAAGGCCATGCGCGTTCGGCCGGCAGTGGCGCCCTGTGCAGGCAGGGGCAGCGCTAAGAGCAGCCGCGCCACCAGCGTTCTCACCTGGTCCATGCCCAGCGCCACGCCGCCGCCGCCCGCACCTGCCGCACCTGCAGCTGCGCCATCGGCTCCCACACTGGTTGCCTAAGAACGAGTCTCCGCCTCCTGCACCTGCAGCGCCCGCAGCTGCACCGGGAACAAGCCTCTGTCCGCCGCCGCTCCAGCACCCAGCCTGGAGGGCTGCTGGAGGAGGCGGCCAGCGCTGCCAGGCAGCGATTGCGGGATGCGGCCGCGCTGCAGCACTGCGGGACGGCAGGAGGGAGAGAGAGAGAGAAGGGCAGGGAGAAGACAGCCAGAGCTAGGCTCTCTCAGAGTCCCCCCCACCCCAGCTCCGGGAGAGCCCGGGTGGGAGGGGTCCTGGGGTCTTCCCCAGGTGGAACTGGGAGCTGGGGCCTCGCCCGCAGCAAGCAGGTGAGGTGGGAGGAGGGAAACCAAGGCAGGGAGGGCTGGCTGCCAGGCTGGGCAAATTAAGGAGCCTTAATGAGCCCGCCCACCTGGCCTGATGGAATCCATGAGCTCCAGCCTTGGGCCGGCCTCACGCAGGGCACATTACCAGCCCTGGAGGGGACTTGGGCTGGAGGTGGGGCTGAGTCCTGCGGGGGTGGGAGTCAGCTGTCCAGTAGGAGTGGCCAAATGGGGCCCAAAAGTGCTGCCCTGGTTATAAGCCCCGCCTGCACCACTCCTCCCCCCCATCCTACCCCCAGGGCCTTTGCACCTGCTCACCCCCCCTTCTTCAAGCCCCCACCCCCAACTCTTCCTCCTCCAGCCCAGGCTGGGGCGTGGGGTTCAAATCACACCCACAACTCCTTCTTTAATACCAACCCCCGAATTAACAAATCTGCTTTAGAGCAGTATTGGCCATGGAGGGAGGGCTACCCTGGTGGCAACTGAAGCCATGGGCTATTTACTGAGGGCCAACTGTATGCAGGGACCCTGGGTCACAACAGTGCACAAGACAAAGAGAGCCCCTGGAGAAGTCATTGGGTTCCAAAGCAAAGTAAGGGGTTGTGAGCTGTGATAGTGGGAAGCCGCGCATGGGGTGGGGGGTGCAGCACGTGGCTGTAGGCGCGCCCACCTGAGGGCCGGGCCAGCGGGATTTCAGATCAGCCACGTGAGAAGAGGGGGCACAGGTGAACCCCCCAAGCTGAAGGGAGTGGCTTTTCCAAGGGGCTCTGAGCAGACTTTATCAGCCTCCCTCACAGACGCAGTGAGGGGGGAGGACTTCGAAAGCGTGAGAGACTGGAGTCAGACCCTGGGAGGAACCGGCAGACAAAGCAGGTATGGGGTGCGCATTTATCCTGAGGCTGGAACCCCCTCTACCCCTACCCCGAGACCACTGCCGCCCCCCCCCCTTGTGTGGAGCCTGGAGAAACTGCAGGGCATTGGCGTTTAGGGCCACGCTGATTGGACTGTGTCTGCCCTGGGCCAGGCTGGGGCTTCTGGGGAGGAAACAAGAGTGGGGTCCCCATGGGCTCAGGTTGCCCAGCTCCTGCCTTAAGCAAACAGAGGCAGGGGTGGGAGCAACGGAAACCAAATAAATGTGTGTTTGTGCGTGTGTGTGCATGTATGTGTGTGTGTCTGTGTATTTCTTCAGGACGCAGTGGCCAGGCCTGGGCAGGGGGACCGGGCCCTGGCCACAGCTGTAATTGGATTCCTGAGCCAGTACAGGGTGCAATGGCCCTGGTCTTGTGGTTAGCAAGTGCCAACTCCAGGCCCCACTGGCCGACTGCAGGGAGGATGGGGGCCGCTCACCCTCCTTCCGCAGGCAGCGGGGCTGGGGTGCCATTCACCCACCTACCGCACGCCCCCACCAGGCTGCAGCGGGGCTGGGGGCCACTCACCCTCCTGCACAACCCCCCTGGAAGCACTTCTTGAGCCGGCAGGACTGGCACTGGTCACGCTGATGTTGGTCCATCTGACAGTCCCAATTGGACCTGCAGGTGTAGCAGTGTTAGGAGCCAATTGTCTAATGAATATACAGTGTGTGTGTTTTTAAAGCCTGATAATTTTAGACATAACTTTCTCCACGTTTTATATTTCTATATTTTAGTTTTCATGTATCCATTTGAAAGGCAGAGAGTAATTCTACTGTGTGTGTGGCAGGAACCCAATTCCTTGAGCCCTCCTGTGCTGCCTCCCAGCGTCTGCATTAGCAGGAAGTTGAAGACAGAAATGGAAACAACACTCAGAAGCCCTCATTCCATTGCAGCAAGGTTGTCTCAAGGGGATTCTTAACCACTTGGCCAAATGCTCCCTCCTGCTTACTACTTTTTAAACACCACTCTCTTACATTACATAGGCCCAGGATCACAAAAATGACCAATTCCAATGTTGGCAAAGCCAATGAAAATGGAGCTCTCACAAAGAAAATGAAAGCCAAGCAAATTATTTAATTAGAAGTATTAGCTTGAATAAAATAATACTTTGAGTTTCGTGTTTCATCAGGTTAGATAAGTGATGGATTTTCAATATCAATATACACTGAACATAAAAAAGATGTACAAATATTTTCAACCATCAGTATTACACATTTGCAAAAGCAGTGGATGCTTGAATAGTTCTACAAAAATGTGTTCCAAAATCATGTAATTAGTCTTTAAATAATGCTGCTCCTCCGCACGCGGAGGAGCCGCACCGGACCGGGCGCTTGTTGTTCCCTTTTTTTACAAGTCCTTTCTATAGTAAAGTAAGAATAAGTAAACAGCAAACTCCCAAAGCAAGAATGAGTAGAGAGAAATGAGAAAGAACGAAGTAACGAACTTCCCCGCGAACTCTCCAACGCACTCTCCAACCAACCCACACCACCATGCCGTCTCTCTCCTCCTATATAGTCCTCTCCACCAATCCCAACTCGGCTGCCCACACGCCGAGCACGCCGCTCTCCTCCAATCAGGAGCAGCTCCTGCAGCTTGTCAAGTTGGTGAGAGGCAGCTGGGTAGAAGCTGTTTACTTCTCTCCCAGCGCCATATTGTGGGAGAGCAGATGCATAGAATAAATCTTAATTCCAGTAACAGTATAGTCCGAATTGCTCCCCACAGATCCCCCTTTCTTTTTATTTTTTGGCGTTGATACGCGCCTGTGTAAAGTTCAGTGTGATCTTCATGCTATTGACTCTTGTTTGTCGTGCTACTTCAGAGTTTGTTGAAAAATGTCCCGTATTCCAAAGATCCCAGGGATTGGTTATTCATTGTTTTCTTCCTCAAATGGAGTTTTCTTCTTCTAGATCTTCTGCTGGCAGGTTTATCAACCGAATTCTTCTCTCAGGGGTCCATATTGGTTGTGCCGCACCCTGTGGAAAAAAACAAACGGCGCCTCGTACTCTTCTGAGTAAGGGGAACGGGCCTTTCCATTGGTTGTCCTGTAAATCCTTCCACATTACCCACTGTATTGATTCCTTATCAACTGATTGAGTATGCATTTCTGCAGGTGTTTTACCGTTCTTTTTCTTGTTCAAAAAATTAATTGTATAAAGAGCTAGGGCCAAGACATCCTTGTTGGATGTGGCCATTTCCCCTATTCCCCCTTTTTGTTTAATTATTAAATTTTTTAAATATAAGTGAGCGCGTTCTACCACAGCTTGCCCTTGTGGATTGTATGGAATACCGGTAATATGGGAGATTCCGAATTCTTTCAAAAATGCAGCAAAACGCTTTGATGTATACGCTGGGCCGTTATCCGTTTTGATCACATGAGGAACTCCCCAGGCTGCAAAAGCCTGCAAGCAGTGTTGGATTACTTGTTGTACTCCTTCTTTATTCATGGCTGTGGCCATAATTACACCTGAGTATGTATCTACAGTGACGTGAACACAGCTTTGTCGCCCAAAAGAGGGGATATGTGTAACGTCCATCTGCCAAATATGTCCTGGTTTAAGGCCACGGGGATTGGCTCCCGCAGGAATCTTTGGAACTATGGTAACAACGCACTTTTCACAGGATCTAATGATATCTTCTGCTTGCTTGCGGGGAATATTAAATTTAAAACTTAAAGTGTGGGTGTTAACATGCCATTTAGAGTGATATTCTTTAGCTTGTTCCAAAGCGGTGCATGCAAGCAAGAATCTTGAATAGTGATCTGCCATCATGTTTCCTCGAGTAAGTGGGCCAGGTAAATTAGAATGAGCTCTTATGTGGCCTATGTAAATAGCATGCTCTCTTTGATTTAATAACCCCTGAATTTCACTTAGATAAGAATAGACTGAGGAGGATTTAAGAATAAGGCACTGTGTAGCGAGCATCTGAACTGCATTCACCACATATGCACTATCAGACAAAATATTCATGGGTGCACTCTCTCTGCGTAATACTGTTGCGATAATAGCTAATTCTGCATGTTGTGGAGAAGGGGATGCTGTTAAAACGAAATATCGTTGATTGTTAAATATAGCTGCTCCTGTTCCGCCTTTAGCTCCATCCGTAAATACGGTAACTGCCCCTTGAATTGGATCCCTTCGCACCTTCTGCACCCGTTTTATTGAAACCTGTGTGCAGAAGTTAACAAATGGATGGCGAGGGTAGTGATTGTCAATCTCTATTTGTAGAATGAGAACTATGTATGCCCATTGCCAGCATTCCCTTGTAAAGGCTTCTACTGCCTCTTGAGCAAAGGGAACTACACATCGCTTTGGAGTCTTCCCCGCCATTTCTGTCGCCTTTTTTATTGCTGTTAATATCAAATCGGCCACCGCAATGCCTTGGGTGTATAGTACACGCGGTGCATGTGAATGTGGGTATACAAACAACAAGGGTCCTCCTTGCCAAATGACTGCGAAGGGATACAGCTGTTCCATAAAAATTAATATTTCTAGGGCTTGTTGTGGATCACATCTTTCCATCTGCATTGCTTTAATTTGTTTTTCAATTTTCTGTAACGCCAAGCGGGCTTCTATTGTCAATCTACGAGGGGAATCAAGCTGGGCATCTCCTTCTAAAATATTGAATAATGGCATCATATCTTCGGTAGTTAATTTACAATAGGGCCTCAACCAATTTAAATTGCCACATAATTTTTGGAAGTCATTAAGGGTCTGTAACCCATCTATTGCAATTTCAAATTCTAATGGGGTTACCTTTTCAGAAGTTACTTTAAGTCCTAAGTACTGTACTACTTCCCCTTTTTGTATCTTCTCTGGCGCTACTTGTAACCCAACTTTTTCCAAATATAATAGCAGCAGCTTATATGCTTCCATTAGGTGACTTTCACTTTCAGCCGTTATTAACAAGTCATCCATGTAGTGTAAAATTTGTACTTTTGGGCACTGTTGTCGAACCGGCTCTACTGCCTGGTCAACATATAGCTGGCATATGGCAGGACTGTTAGTCATTCCTTGGGGAAGCACCTTCCATTCATATCTTTTGTCGGGACCTTGATGATTAATGGAAGGTACGGTGAAAGCAAACCTCTGAGTGTCTTGTTCATGTAGAGGTATGCTAAAAAAGCAGTCCTTCAGATCGAGTACTATTAGTGGCCAATGCTTTGGGATCATAGTAGGAACCGGGAGTCCGGGTTGCAATGCCCCCATGGGTTGCATCTGCTGATTAACAGCCCGTAAATCATGCAACAACCGGTATTTCCCTGATTTTTTCTTTATCACGAATATTGGCGTATTCCATGGGGAGGTTGATGGTTGCAAATGGCCTGCCTCTAATTGTTGTGATACTATATCATTTACCGCAGCCAACTTTTCCTGGGTAAGGGGCCACTGTGGTATCCACTTTGGCTTGTTGTCCAGCCATGACAATGGCAGCGGCTGCATCTCAGTGGCCCCCACGAAAAACCCGTGTCCTGTCTTTTAAAATCGCCTTTGGGCTGGGCTAGGTCCCTTCTGCCTTCTCTGGAGCCTAATCCTCTCTCCTGATATCCCTTCTTATACATAATACGCCGTCCTGTAGAACTCTCCAATTGATCCTCATTTGTTAACGTCAGTCCCAATTGTTCTAAAATGTCTCTTCCCCATAATGTGATGGGGAGTGCACTAACATAAGGTTGCACATTTCCCTTGTTCCCTTCTTGATCCTGCCAATGAAGCACCTGAGCACTCCTTGATGGTGTCATGGCCGCACCTAGGCCTACTAAAGTATTATCTCCTGGCTGAAGGGGCCATGACTTCGGCCAATCATTTTCCGAAATTATACTTACATCCGCACCTGTGTCTAGCAGGCCCTGAATCGACTTTCCTCTAATGGTTAAGGTCCACAGAGGTCGATCTGCTAGAGATAGGGACAAGGCTGCAAATTTCTCCCCTTGGGGTCCATGAACGTCCTGCGCTCCAATCATGATCAGTATTTGAGCCACAGGTTCTTCTGGTTTGATTTGAATAATACCCTTTGTAGATTGTATTAGCACTTTTAGCTTATCAAAAGGTAACTGAATGACTCCGGTGATGACCATTAGGCCTCTCAAAGCATTTGTTTCTTTTCCTACGATTATTCCAAGTCCGTTATGCTCCGCTGAAATTGCTTCTGCCCTCACCTCTATGGCTTGTGGCCCCATTTGAGGTGTCAGTACCGAATATTCGGTGGCTCGTAACTCTGCGCGGTAAATATTTGGTTTTGGGACCGTGGCACCCACCGATTGTTTTGGCCCCGGGGTGCAGGGGCCCACATTCCGTTTTTTTGCTGTTGACCATATACACCTGATCTTCTTATGGGGCCCGGCTCATTTGGCATCCTCTGGGGATTGCCTGCGCTGTTTATTTTAAAGTAACATTCACTGACCCAATGATTTCCTCTTCTACAGCGTGGGCAAAGGCCTGGTCTTCTCGAGTTCTCTATGCCCTGCCGATCTCGGGCTGGAAATCTGGCCCTACATTCCCTCATTAGATGCCCTTCTCGACCACATCTAAAGCATATACGTCCCCTCATGTTCTGTCTAAATTGTCGGGTTACTGCTACTGCAGCATGTGATCCAGAAACTACATCATCCATGACATCCCTACAGATTTTCAAAAAGGTAGGGATGTCCTTATGCTGCCATGGTCTAAGAGCTTCCCGACATGTTTTATTGGCCTGTTCATACGCCAATCTTTTGACTAAGGGCATTGCTTCTTCCACGGTTTCGAAAATGTTTCCTGCTGCTTCCATTAATCGGTTCACGAAATCAGCGTAAGGTTCGGTAGGGCCCTGTACTATCTTAGTTAGGCTGTGTCTTACTTCTCCTTTTCTGGGTATCACCTTCCAGGCTCTTCTTGCTATCTCTCTCACCTGTAAGAGGACAGCTGTTGGTAATCGGGCCTGCTCATCGGGACAGGCAAATCGCCCTTCTCCATTTAACATTTCCTCATCCCATGCTTGATTCCCTGTTTGATAGTTCTGCTTTGAATATTCTCGCGCAAATTCTTTATAGGCAGCTAGCCACAAGAGGAAGTCACCCCCGCCTAACACCGCCTTTACTAAGTTTCTCCAATCCTCAGGTATTAGGCCTTGCTGCCCGATGTTATCAAGGATTGCCTGAGTGTAACTTGCATGGGGCCCATACAATTGTACTGATTGCTGCAACTCTTTAAGTAATTTATGGTCAAGAGGCGTCCATCCCCTGTTTCCCTGTGGATCCTGAATTACAGGAAACACCTGGCCTGGTTCCTGGTACTGCTCCCAAGCAGGTTTTCTATAAACAGCTCCCCTTTGCTTGTTTTCGGTTCTTGGCCTTTCTAGCTCCTCCTGCATACCTACTCCCTCCATCACTCCTTCTTCCTCCCACTCTTCTTCAATCTCATGGGGAAAAAAGGGGCTTTTCTTTACAGGAGGAAACTTTGGTAGTACCAATGGGCGATACCGGGGTGGTGATTCATCCTTTATGGTTGAATTTGCCAGCCTTGTATGGCCAGGCATCTCTCTCGGGGGCGAGGTTCCCTCCTCAGCTTCCTTCTCCCCCCCATAAGCTTCCTGGCTCTCTAAATCCTTCTTTGATTTTCTTCTCACTTGTTCGTTACAATAGTTGCTCGCCTGGCTGCCCTGCCATAATTCTTCCTGCATTTCACTCCCCTCATTAAGCAACAACTCGATCCCTTCCGTGGGGTTCTGAAGCACCTGATCAACGAGTTGCCACAGCTTCAGCACTTCTATCGGTTCCCCAGCCTCGCGCATTTTCCGTCCCACCTGCCTCCACTGCTGTGGAAACCAGGGGGACGTCTCTACGATTGCTCTTACGAATGCATGAATTTTCCTCCCCCCTCGTTTCCCTTGCTTAGAGGAAAAGCTGCGACGAGGTGGGGAGTAGGAAGAGAGAGAGAGAGAAACCATATTTAGCCCATAGATGATCTTTAGGGAGAAACAGAGGATGGTGCCCAGGAGGAGGAAGAGGTAGCCAGTGGGCAAAGAGTAGCCAAAGAACTCCATTGTCTGTACCGTCTGTGACATGTTGGAGCAGTGAGCGTAATGGAAGACTGAGTCTCCCAGACGTTCCCAGTTAATACCTCCTTCCTAGCTTCTAATTTTCTTCCCCCGCGGCTTTTTTCCTAGGTTCTGACTAGCTTTTCACCGGCACTCTTTCCGTCCGGCCTTCCCCTAGGCTCTTTGCTAGTCTCTCTCTCCAGTAATTTCCCACTTCTTCCCGGTCTTTCCCTCCTAGGTTTCCTATCCGAGTCACGGCACCACTTGCTGCTCCTCCGCACGCGGAGGAGCCGCACCGGACCGGGCGCTTGTTGTTCCCTTTTTTTACAAGTCCTTTCTATAGTAAAGTAAGAATAAGTAAACAGCAAACCCCCAAAGCAAGAATGAGTAGAGAGAAATGAGAAAGAACGAAGTAACGAACTTCCCCGCGAACTCTCCAACGCACTCTCCAACCAACCCACACCACCATGCCGTCTCTCTCCTCCTATATAGTCCTCTCCACCAATCCCAACTCGGCTGCCCACACGCCGAGCACGCCGCTCTCCTCCAATCAGGAGCAGCTCCTGCAGCTTGTCAAGTTGGTGAGAGGCAGCTGGGTAGAAGCTGTTTACTTCTCTCCCAGCGCCATATTGTGGGAGAGCAGATGCATAGAATAAATCTTAATTCCAGTAACAGTATAGTCCGAATTGCTCCCCACAAAATAAAGGAAATGAATGTTTATCTCAATGAACCATTTCCAAAAGGGCAGAAATACAAAATAAAGCCCCTAACATGAACTGGATATGACAATAATTATCTTTGAAAATTCATTTTGTTTTAACAACTGTTTCTGAAAACTATATTTTTTAAAAAGTAAACAATATTTTAATGGGGAATTACTAACCATGATATAATAAAATATTTTCTGGAATTCTTGATCACAGTTTGAAACCAGATTTAATTTAAAAAGTTACTAAAGGTGGGAAATAAGGCATACAAGAAAAACTATTTTTAATTTTTAAATGTATATCTTTAAGCATATCAAATGTCAAAATGAGATTATTGAGAAAACATGGTAATAGAGAATTATTAGATTTATTTCAAAAATTCTTATTGAATTTTTAATAGGCTCTCAAAACTTGCTGTAGCAATCTATTTTTTCTGGGACCACTTTTGTTCCTTTGTCCACTCCTGTTAGCATTATTTGGCAATAGTTGAACATTGAGGTACACGTGAGAGAATTATTACTCAATTTTCCTGGCCAGTTTTAGGTAAGAAATCAGGAAACAACCACAACCACCACAACAAACACCACTTTCTCAAGAGCATTTGCAGATCAGTTCTGCAGACTTCAAACGTTTTCAGGTTTAGAATGTTTAGACTACCGCTCTCATGCTAAATTCTCTGTGGCTTTCTTTCTATTTCTGAATTGCTTTTTACAAACAGAATGCAGCATTAGGAACTGACAGCAAAATACACTGTTCTCCAGATGGTTCAAATAATAACTATGCCAATTGTTTGTATTTATATTGCAAATATCATATTTTCACCTAAGTATCACTTACCTCAAATGTTAACTGAATATTTTTATAGAATAGTTTTTTAAGATTTATTTTCTTTGAAAGTCAGAGTTATTCTACAAAAAGAAATAGATATCTTCAATACAAGCATAATTTTTATTCCTTCAAGTGATTGATAGAAAGGTATGTTTTGTACCTTCAATTTGAACAGGATCTCCCCAAAATTAAATTAGATATATTGTTTACCAGTGTGATAAAATATGAGAAAATATGATACAAAAATATAATTTACTTTATTTCTTGAATACTCATATATGTCTTGCTAGACTAAGAATACAATCAATATATTTTTGTCAATCTAATCATTCTGAAACAAAATCAAATAATGAGTAATTTGGAAATGTTTATGAATTATTTTTCAGTTTATTTCTATGGAGGAAGGAGGAATGATGGTAATGTTTCCAAATTCTTCTGGTTAAATGTGGAACAGTTAAAAAATAACATGATATACATCAGAAATTACTACAAGGACTTGTATGCCAGCAAACAGGGAAACCTATCAGAAATGGATAGATTCCTGGACACATGCAACCTACCTAAATTGAACCAGGAAGACATCGAAAACCTAAACAGACCCATAACTGAGACAGAAATTGAAGCAGTAATAAAGGCCCTCCCAACAAAGAAAAGCCCAGGACCAGATGGATTCACTGCTGAATTCTACCAGACCTTTAAAGAAGAACTAACTCCAATTCTTCTCAAACTATTCAGAACAATCGAAGAAGAGGGAATCCTCCCAAATTCTTTCTATGAAGCCTGCATCACCTTAATTCCTAAGCCAGAGAAAGATGCAGCACTGAAAGAGAATTACAGACCAATATCCCTGATGAACATAGATGCAAAAATCCTCAATAAAATTCTCGCCAATAGACTGCAACAACACATCAGAAAGATCATCCACCCAGACCAAGTGGGATTTATCCCTGGTATGCAGGGATGGTTTAATGTGCGCAAGACAATCAATGTGATAAACCACATTAACAGACTGCAGAAGAAAAACCATATGATTATCTCAATAGATGCCGAGAAAGCATTTGATAAAATACAACACCCGTTCATGATGAAAACTCTAAGCAAACTGGGTTTGAAAGGAACATTCCTCAATACAATCAAAGCAATCTATGAAAAACCCACAGCCAACATCCTATTGAATGGGGAAAAGTTGGAAGCATTTCCACTGAGATCTGGAACCAGACAGGGATGCCCACTCTCACCACTGCTATTCAATATAGTTCTGGAGGTTCTAGCCAGAGCTATTAGGCAAGAAAAACAAATTAAAGGGATACAAATTGGGAAGGAAGAACTCAAACTATCCCTCTTTGCAGATGACATGATTCTGTATTTAGGGGACCCAAAGAACTCTACTAAGAGACTATTGGAACTCATAGAAGAGTTTGGCAAAGTAGCAGGGTATAAAATCAATGCACAAAAATCAACATCCTTTGTATACACAGACAATGCCATGGCTGAGGAAGAACTTCTAAGATCAATCCCATTCACAATAGCTACAAAAACAATCAAATACCTTGGAATAAACTTAACCAAGGACATTAAGGATCTCTACGATGAAAATTACAAAACCTTAAAGAAAGAAATAGAAGACGATACCAAGAAATGGAAAAATCTTCCATGCTCATGGATTGGAAGAATCAATATCATCAAAATGTCCATTCTCCCAAAAGCAATTTACAGATTCAATGCAATACCAATCAAGATACCGAAGACCTTCTTCTCAGATCTGGAAAAAATGGTGCTGAAATTTATATGGAGGCACAAGAGACCTCGAATAGCTAAAGCAATCTTGTACAACAAAAACAAAGCCGGAGGCATCACAATACCAGATTTCAGGACATACTACAGAGCAGTTGTAATTAAAATAGCATGGTACTGGTACAGAAACAGATGGATAGACCAATGGAACAGAATTGAAACACCAGAAATCAACCCAAACATCTACAGCCAACTTATATTTGATCAAGGATCTAAAACTAATTCCTGGAGCAAGGGCAGTCTATTCAATAAATGGTGCTGGGAAAATTGGATTTCCACGTGCAGAATCATGAAGCAAGACCCCTACCTTACACCTTACACAAAAATCCACTCAACATGGATTAAAGACCTAAATCTACGACCTGACACCATCAAGTTACTAGAGAACATTGGAGAAACCCTTCAAGATATTGGCACAGGCAAAGAATTTCTGGAAAAGACCCGGGAGGCACAGGCAGTCAAAGCCAAAATCAACTATTGGGATTGCATCAAATTGAGAAGTTTCTGTACTGCAAAAGAAACAGTCAGGAGAGTGAAAAGACAACCGACAGAATGGGAAAAAATATTTGCAAACTATGCAACAGATAAAGGGTTAATAACCAGAATCTATAAAGAGATCAAGAAACTCCACAAAAACAAAACCAACAACCCACTTAAGAGATGGGCCAAGGACCTCAATAGACATTTTTCAAAAGAGGAAATCCAAATGGCCAACAGGCACATGAAAAAATGTTCAAGGTCATTAGCAATCAGGGAAATGCAAATCAAAACCACAATGAGGTTTCACCTCACCCCGGTTAGAATGGCTCACATGCAGAAATCTACCAACAACAGATGCTGGCGAGGATGTGGGGAAAAAGGGACACTAACCCACTGTTGGTGGGAATGCAAACTGGTAAAGCCACTATGGAAGTCAGTCTGGAGATTCCTCAGAAACCTGAAGATAACCCTACCGTTCGACCCAGCCATCCCACTCCTTGGAATTTACCCAAAGGAATTTAAATTGGCAAACAAAAAAGAGGTCTGCACCCTAATGTTTATTGCAGCTCAATTCACAATAGCTAAGACCTGGAACCAACCTAAATGCCCATCAACGGTAGACTGGATAAAGAAATTATGGGATATGTACTCTTTAGAATACTATACCGCAGTAAGAAACAACGAAATCCAGTCATTTGCAACAAAATGGAGGAATCTGGAACACATCATGCTGAGTGAAATAAGCCAGTCCCAAAGGGACAAATACCATATGTTCTCCCTGATCGGTGACGACTGACTGAACACCAAGAGGGAAACCTGTTGGAGTGAGGTGGACACTATGGGAAACGGTGGCTTGATCAGCATAGCCCTGACTGTTAATGAACAACTCAATACATTATCCCTCTTAGTAGTTTTTTTATCTGTTCTACTTAATATGACTAGTTTAGATCTGTAATTGATGCAGTTATTCTTGTGTTGAAAATTAACTGAAATGTGATCCCTGTTGAACATGGTGGTGGGAATGGGAGAGGGAAGAGATGTATAATTTGGGACATGCTCAGGCTGATTTGCCCCAAGTGGTGGAGTTGGAAGCATACCAGGGGATTCCAATTCAATCCCATCGAGGTGGCATGTACCAATGCCATCTCACTGTTCCAAGTGATCAGTTTCAGTTCACAGTTGGTCATGGTGGAGGGACTGGGAGTCAAAGGGAGCACATAGACAAGTCTAGTACCTGCTAACGCTAACCGATGGAGTAAATAAAGGGGAGAGTGATCCAACATGGGAAGTGAGATACTCAGCAGACTCATAGAATGGCAGATGTCCTAAATAGCACTCTGGCCTCAGAATCAGCCCTAAAGGCATTCGGAGCTGGCTGAAAAGCTCATGAGAGTATTTCGGGCATGGAAAGCCAAGACACTATGGCAAAAGATCTCTGTGAGTGAGATCCCAGTGGAAAGAACAGGTCATCAAAGAAGGAGGTACCTTTCTCTGAAGGGAGGAGAGAACCTCCACTTTGACTATGACCTTGTCTAAACAAGATAAGAGTCGGAGAACTCAAGGGCTTCCATAGCCTTGGAAACTCATGACTGGAGCATAGGGAGATTACTGATGCCATAGACAGGAGTGTCAATTGGTAAAGTCAACAACAGGAGTCACTGTGCACTTACTCCTCATGTAGGATCTCTGTCCTTAATGTGCTGTACACTGAGATTTAATGCTATAATGAGTACTCAAACAGTATATTTCACTTTGTGTTTCTATGGGAGTGCAAACTGTTGAAATCCTTACTTAATGCATAGTAAACTGATCCTCTGTAAAAAAAAAAATATCAATTCCCAACTTGACTCTCACTGGGATTAAACATGACAATAGGTCTGATCTGATTTCATCATCATTTAAAAAAATCATCTATTATTTTTCACTTTATGTTTCTGTGTGGGAGCAAACTGTTGAAATCCATACTTGATGTATATTAAGCTGATCTTCTGTATATTAAGATAATCAAAAATGAATCTTGATGTGAATGGAAGGGGAGAGGGAGTGGGAAAGGGGAGGGTTGTGGGTGGGAGGGACGGTATGGGGGGGGAAGCCATTGTAATCCATAAGTCGTACTTTGGAAATTTATTGGCATTAAATAAAAGTTTAAAAAAAAATAACATGATATAGTTGTAAGTAGGTCTTAGGCAAAAAATGCATGTGCAACCATGCATGACATGAAATGTATTGTTAATACAATCCTTGACTTTTTTTTTTAACAGGCAGAGTGGACAGTGAGAGAGAGAGACAGAGGAAAGGTCTTTCTTTTTCCGTTGGTTCACCCCCACAGTAGCCGGGATCCAGGTGCTTCTCCTGGTCTCCTGGGTGGGTGCAGGGCCCAAGCACTTGGACCATCCTCCACTGCCTTCCTGGGCCATAGCAGAGAGCTGAACAGGAAGAGGAGCAACCAGGACAGAACTGGCACCCTGACTGGGACTAGAACCCGGTGTGCTGGCACTGCAGGTGGAGGATTAGCCTATTGAGCCACAGCGCCAGCCTATAGTCATTGACTTCTGATACCTGTCGTGTCCATTCCAATGAAGATTCTGATTGGCTAGCTCATGGTAACATCAAGGACTCTGGTTGGTGTGACTTTAAAACAACTATTGGATTGATTCACATATGTTAAACATAAATTTTAAAATATATGACTACTTTACTTATTAGTTGTGGCAGTTAGTGTTACCTGTTCCCTTTTATCTTTGCTTTGTAAAACACACAAAAACATTAATTTGCCATATTCTTCAAATTAAGAAACTGGTTTACTGTATGATGATGTTTAGATTCTCTTTGATCACCCAAGGATTGATTTTTTTCTTGCCATAATAAATCTACAAAGGAAAACCTGTGACTAATTAATGATCTTGATCTAAATTAGCACATAGCAGATGAGTCTGGGGCACTCTTAGATATGAATATTAAAATCTATAGAAATTAAAGAAATTACAATGGGGAGACCAAAATTATTTATAAAGGATCATTTATTAAACATTTTTCACAAAATACAAAGATGGTTGTTCTGCAAGAATACATCACATATTAAAAAATAATGTGTTTTTACTGAATTTAATTTGAAGACGTTCAGAATTGTTTTGTCTATCCCCTTGGGGAGCCCATTTGGCTTTGCTCCTTGTCTGACACCATTTCTAAGAAGGAAGAAACATTTTCTTGTTAATTAAGTCATATTCATAACAGCTTTAATTTTATAGAAATAAAATCAGGGGCGGGCGCCGCGGCTCACTAGGCTAATCCACCACCTAGCGGCGCTGGCACACCGGGTTCTAGTCCCAGTCGGGGCACCAGATTCTGTCCCAGTTACCCCTCTTCCAGGCCAGCCCTCTGCTGTGGCCAGGGAGTGCAGTGGAGGATGGCCCAGGTGCTTGGGCCCTGCACCCCATGGGAGACCAGAAAAAGCACCTGGCTCCTGGCTCCTGCTATCGGATCAGCGCGGTGCGCCGGCCACAGCGCGCTGGCCGCGGTGGCCATTGGAGGGTGAACCAACAGCAAAGGAAGACCTTTCTCTATGTCTCTCTCTCTCACTGTCCACTCTGCCTGTCAAAAAAAAAAAAAAAAGAAATAAAATCAGACAGTGTCTGCCACAACAAAGCTCTCTCCACAAAGTAACTGATATGCCTATGATCCTATTTTTTTTTCAAGCTACAATATAGGACGAATCAAGGAGGAGCTAGGTAAGTTGTATAATAACGTATTAGCAGCAGTGATAGTAAATGCAACATAATGTTTGTTTTGTCTGTGGTACGAGAATATGTCATATCAGACTACTGTATGTTTCTCTACTTGTACACAAGTAAGTGCATACGGATTGTCTCAGAATGACACATGCATAAAAAGGCAGGAAGCTGGCCTGGCTGGCATTATCAGTGCCTATTTTCATCAGCTAATATGAATGAATTGCTAAAATTAGTGAAGACAGGAAAATGACTTAAGGATAATATATACAGAGTTACACTGCATCCTTTTTTAAAAATCTATTTGAGTGATCTCAGGCACTTTTGCTGTTCAGGATAAAAGGTTTTATGTTTTATTCTTGATAGCGATTTCTCAGTGCAAGCAAAAGCAAATACCTGCCCACTGTCATAAACATGAACTCGTACATCTGAGAGGGTAAAGTAAGTTCATCTTCAACGTTTTCACTCTGGAAGCATCTCGTGTAAAAATGTGTCATAATTTGTTCTTAGTACCCATTTAATTTTTCAGTTCAAGCAAAGGCAAACATACCTGCTCACTGTCATACACACAACCAAACATCTCTGGACTATTCAAAGAAAATTCACCTTCTGATTTTCATCACGGAAGCATCTTTGATAAGTGGCACTTCCTTCCTCTATAAATCATGCAAAACAGACCCATGATGCCTGAATTTAATAATATTAAAAATCATGGCCATGGCCATCTCTCTGTGTAAACTCTGTTGGGTAAGGCTTGCCATCGTGGTGCTTCTTTCCTGAGAATGAAGCTGGTCCTGTCTGTGTGGATCTTAAGTGTGCATGCTCTGAGCTGTGGTCGCTGTTGTGGCTGTCTTCATTGTCCAGAGAGTCCCCTGTTTGCTGGAGCATGGCTGCACCGATCCCTGACAGCTCTGAAGGGAGCAGGGTTCCTTTCTTCACGTTCACCAGTTCCTTTTCTCAGGCAGCAGTGCCCAGCTGGCCCAATTTTACCCTCTTCCACTTCATCCTCCTGTTCTGGAACCACACTTTCACCTTGGACAAAGAAAGGAAACACACGAAGCAAAACAGAACATTAAATTCAAGTGCTTTCTCCTTTTGGTCTGCCTAGGAGAACCAGATTCTCAAAGGTTTACATGAAGACACCATGGAAGAGAGTAAATATAAAAATAATCCCACCCTGAGTTTAATCAGGTTGCATGTTTGTGATAATAATTTATAAACATTCAGAAGATGCACACAAATGATTACCTTTCATATTTAACAACAAAGGGAATTCATTGTAGTATTACCTCACAGTTTTTGCTTTATGGATTTAAAAATTAAAAATCACAATAATAAAGAGAAGTAGACAAGAAAGGGCTTATCATTCAAGATGTCTCCAAGGTATTTGGTTCTGCTCTTGCATGATAAACCTGTGATGGGACCTATGTGGATACGTAGTCAGGAGCTGCATCAATAGGTTGAATGTTATGTGAATGTTCATCTTAACACACTAATGTGAAAAAAAAAAACTGTTTTCCAAGGTTGTATCAGTTTAGTTTTCTTATTCATTCCAGGGCATAAAAGTTCAAGTTCACCCAAATCTTTGCCGGCATTTGGATTTACCAGGTTCAACTTTTTTTTTTTTTACAACACAATGACAATAAATGTTGTCTTACTGTGCTTTTATTTTGCCTTTCCTGTTTTCTAATGGAGTCAAGTATCTTTGAAGAGTTTAGGATCCAGAGTTGGTGTCCATGTCCCATGTTGGAGCACCAGGAGTCCTGGCTGCTCTGTGTCCAATTCACTCCCTGCTGCTGCACCTGGGAAGTGCTGCCATTTGGGGAGTGAGCCGATGTATGGAAGGCCTCTCTCTCTCATTTCTCATAGATAAATTAACTTTGTTTTTTAAAAAAAATAATGGCCCACTGTAGTGCTTCTATGAAATACCTCCCTGTATCTGGTATGAATTCTTTTTAAAATTAATCTTACTCTTTATGGACTTTAAAATGTCTGAGTCCTAATTTAATACCTTCAGTTGTATGGAAGCTACTATCTTCTCTGTTTGTGCCCTCCCCTTTTCTTGGAGTATTTGTTGATGATCAGAAGCTCTTAATGTATTTATATTTACACACTGTTTCTTTAACGGTTAGAGCTATTGAAGCATACTCTCTGCTGAGGCCACAAATGTATTCTACATCTTCCAAGAGTTTAAGGTTTGCATTTCAAATTGAACCTGTCAAACCAGGAAGTATTGATTTTAGTATACAGAGGAAAGCAAATGCTTCGATTTATTTTGTATGAATAACAAGTTGTTCTTGGGGCCAGTGCTGTGGTGCAGCGGGTTAACACCCTGGCCTTAAGCAACAGCATCCCATATGGTGCCAGTTCGAGACCTGGCTGCTCCACTTTTGATCCAGCTCTCTGCTGTGGCCTGCAAAAGCAGAAGATGGCCCAAGTCCTTGGGCCCCTGTACCCATGGAGAAGATTGGGAAGAAGCTCCTGGCTCCTGGCTTCGAATCAATGCAGCTCCAGCCATTGCAGTCAACTGGGAAGTGAACCAGTGGATGGAAGACCTCTTTCGCTCTCTCTCTGCCTCCCCTCTCTCTGTGTAACTTTCAAATAAATAAATAAATAAATATTTAAAAAGAACAAGTTGTTCTAGGTAGCTTTTTACGAAAGTCACCATTTTCTCAGTGATCACTGTTTCAATTCCATCATCAATAAAGCTTCCCTGTAGAAAGTGGCTTCAAAAAGCTCACAGAAAATGGAATTAAATGATAACTTCTTGTGTTCCAAGAGGTTTCTGAGGGTTTTTTTTTCAAGATTTATTTTATTTATTTGAAAGTTATGCTAATGGAGACAGAAAGAGAAACAGAGAAAGAAAAATCTTCCATCTGTTGGTTCACTCCCCCAGTCAGATGAGCCCACAACCATGTCTGGGTCTCCCATATGGGTGCCAGGGAGTAAGTACTCAGGGCATTGTCTGCTGCTCTCCCAGGTGCATTAGAAGGGAGTTGAATCTGAAGCAGAGCAGCCAGAATTCAGGCTGGTGCTCCACATGGGATGCTGGTGTTACAAACAGAGGCTCAGTGCCCTGCACAACAGCACTGGCCCCATCCATGAGCTTTTGAAGGCCTCTCATATGCACAGCTTTCTGCTCTACTCTGTTCTGTCCCTGGGTCAGTTTTTACCTGTGAGAACATCATATTTTCATTCTTGCTGTAATTTTGTACCAGATCTTTGTATCTGATAGGGACGGGTCTGCTTCACCACCAAATATATTTCATTCTCCTACACCAAATATATTTTGAATGTTCTGCATTTTCTTTCTTTTTTTTATTTTTATTTTTTGGACAGGCAGAGTGGACAGAGAGAGAGAGACAGAGAGAAAAGTCTTCATTTGCTGTTGGTTCACCCTCCAATGGCTGCCATGGCCAGCCGGTGCACTGCACTGATCCGAAGCCAGGAGCCAGGTGCTTCTCCTGGTCTCCCATGGGGTGCAGGGCCCAAGGACTTGGGCCATCCTCCACTGCATTCCTGGGCCACAGCAGAGAGCTGGCCTGGAAGAGGGGCAACCAGGACAGAAACCGGCACCCCGACTGGAACTAGAACCCGGTGTGCCAGCGCCGATAGGTGGAGGATTAGCCTACTGAGCTGTGGTGCTGGCCTCTGCATTTTTATATTTGAAATAATCTCAATTTCTGTGAATACACAGTGCCAATGGGAATGTGATGAGAAATAACTCAAATTTCCAAAGACATATTTATATCTGCAACCTTCAAATCACATGATTCATAAAAGTTAGTATAAATTCCTTAGACATTTACACAATTAAATATTGAAATTGAGATGATTCTTAACTAGGGATTGTCACTGCTTTCACTGCTCGGCTCAATTAACATCATGTCTCATATTACCTATCTATACACTAGTCCATTTGACAAAAATAATACAATATAGTAAAAATTTGATTTAAAGTTCAGTGGTGAGGGGCCAGCACTATGGCATAGCATGTAAAGCCACCACCTGAAGTGCCAACATCCCACACGGGTGCCAGTTAAAGTCCTGGTCACTCCGCTTACAATTCAGCTCTCTGCTATGGCCTGAGAAAGCAGTGGAAGATGGCCCAAGTTGTTGGGCCCTGCACCCATGTGGGAGACCCAGAAGAAGATCCAGACTCCTGGCTTCAGATTGGCTCAGATCTGGCCATTGCTGCCATTTGGGGAGTGAAATGGCGGATGGAAGACCTCTCTCTCTCTCTCTCTCTCTCTCTCTCAGTTTCTCTCTCCCTCTCTCTCTCCCTCTTTCTCTCTCTGCCTCTGCCTCTCTGTAACTCTCTGCCTTTCAAATATAAAATAAATCATTAAAAAATATTTGATGAGAACTGACATTATTTCTGCTTACTAATCATAAGGATCACTACATGCATCATGTTACAGCATGTGTGCTACATGTGCTTTATTTCTAATACACTTTCCCCTCATGTTGTGAACATTATTTCTATGTTATGAATGAGACAATTGAGGTAAAGTTTACATGAGCATGACACAGATGGAAACTCTAACCCCAGGATTTAATCTAACACCAGGATTTAAACACCTACGTCTTTATCTGGCTCCAGAATTGGGGTTTGGTTTTTTTATTTAAATTCTATCTCAAACTCCTGTTTTTAGAGCATTCAGGATAAGAAGGTAAAGTACAGGATTGTGAAATGCGTGAGCACCATCCATATGGTGACTCTCATTCATGTAATTCCTCCACTTGCTGTGAATGGGTTGGTAAATGGGGCGCTATTTTCCTGCCCTGTATTTTAGGTAATTATACTACTCAACCTAATCACCATGTGAGCTTGACAGTGCAGGTTGCATTAGATCTGTTGCACATGAGCTGGGTACTACTCTTGGCTTCACTTCTGAGTTTTTGTGTGAATTTGGGAAAACCACACTTTTCTCTGTCTCAATTTTCATATTTGTGATATTGGAATAATGAGTCTTTCAAGATTCTCCATAGGATAGTTTCTCCATTGACCATTCCAGATGGGGAAAAAAAAAAAAAAACATGTAAGTCATCATCATAATCACTGTCACCAAGACTGAAATGTTCATGCAAAATAATCTTGACAGGAAACAAAAAATGGGAGGAATAGAGTTATTGAAATCCATGTTTATGTTCTTCTCTAGGAGAGGAGGTACAGTAATTCTGTAATACCAGCATCCATCTGTCATGTGCAATTTCACGTGAGAAAATTCTAAGAAGGTAGGGATTTTAGGAATACGACTTTGTATTTAAAAGAAAGTATGTCCGTTCATTTTCTTTCTCATCATATGACATTTTACCTTTTAATTTTTAAAAATTATTTGTTTTTATTCATTTGAAAGGCAGAATGAGACAGTGAGAGTGAAAGAGATTATCTTCCATCTCTTGGTTCACTCCCCATAACCACAGGAGCCAGGAGTGGGCCATACCATAGTCAAGAGCCAAGGACTCCACCTGGGTCTCCCACCTGGGTGGTAGGGACCCAAGTAATTCAGCCATCAACTGATGCCTCCCAGGGTGAGCATTAGCAGGAAGTTGTATAGGAAGTGGAGGTGTTACTGGAATCCAGGCACTTTGCACATTTGCATTTAATGTGTATAATATCTGGCCTCCTAGGTTTACATTAGAGAAGAAAACAAATTATATATGAATCTATAGTGTCTCATAATTTCCTAAGGTGGCCTCAGTGAATTAGGTTAATGGGAAGCTGAATCTATATAATGTCATAATACATATTTATATTGTACCATAAATGTATGACTTTTGTAGAAACAACCGTAACACCAAACATCTGGATGAAATCTGAAAATTTCAGTGACATATCCAGATATCTCTACACATCTGGAAATTTTAGATTTAATGTTCCAACTGCTTCCATTTTTGTCTGGGCACTTGAAACACTGTAGACGCTGTCTAACAAATATTTATTCACATCATAAAGATGTGAAAACATGGAAAGAATCATTGTAAAAATACAATTTTCAGATTTAATCCTATCCCAGTGATTAAAGTGGCTCTGGCAGTTAATGTAGACAACCCAATGTCAACAGGCCCTGCAGACTTAACCAAGTAGTTCAGCGGCAAAGTGGGGAGTTGAAGTGAAGAATTCGAACCAAGGATGCTTTAAGGTAAGAATGAAAAAGAAAGAAAAGAAAGCCTCTCCACTTCTCCTGCCTGCAAGGATAGACATATGTCTGCCTGCCAATGGGGTCCCTCAGCTAGTTCCAAGCCACCAGCAAACTCTGCTCTGCAGATCTGCAGCTGTGCATTGAGGTTGGGGGTGCTTGATGGAAGGAGTATAGGGACAGAATACATTGCATGACTAACAATTGAAACCCTATTTATTGGGCTGCCTCTTGCCTTTGTCATTGATTTTAGCACAAAGCTGGTGATAGATGAATCATTTTTCTGTCTCTATATTTTTCAGTTCTGAAACTTGTTTTTCCCCTTTACAAATCAATCTTGTAAAACAGGCTCTTTGATGTAGTCATACAAGTTTTACTATCCCACTTTTTTTGCATCTTTATTTATTTCAAACACACACATATCGAGAGGGCAACAAAGAGGGATCTCCCACCCAGTGGATCACTCTCCAAATGCTAGTTACTGCCGAGGCTGGGACAGGTTGAACCAGGAACAAAGAATTCAGTCATATATCCCAAATGTGTGGCAGAGATTCAACAACTTGAGATTTCACCTGCTGCCTCACAGGATGTGCATTAACCAGGACACTGGAATCAGGAATGGAGGTAGGATTTGAACCCAGTCACTTTAATTTGAGATTGCAGGTGTCCCAAGCAGTCTTAATCTCGACACCAAATGCCTCCCTCCACATGTTTTTAAGAAAACTGAATACTCAACAGCTATTGTGAGCCATGGATAAATAACATGTTGAACAATAAATAACTCTTGTTGTGACAAATAAAATTTGATGTAAGAAATGTTAATCTCTTGATATTATTAAAACCAATCTTATGAAATCTCATTCTTCTTTACAAAAAAATGAACCAAAGTAATAATTCATGTGATGAGTAAAGTTGCTAGAAGTTTCATTCCTTTTAACTTGATCTTTTTGAAATGTCACAGCCATAATAAATGCTAATAATTTCTTCTTACCTGATGAAGTTCAATGAAAATTACTTATTTCATTAACATTTAATTACAATGGAAACATGCTACTTCGAATAACCACATTTCCATACAAGGTGAAAAAATACATACTGCTTTTAGTTATTCAAAGTGAAATATCATTTATATGTGACTTTAGCAAATTGAGTGAAAATATCAAAACTAAGTTACTTGTTTTTTTCCTTTACTTTGTTATAAAATTCTTAGCTGGTATTAACTGAAGATATGAAATCTTTGTATTCAAAGCAATTACTTTATTTCTGTCTTTTTCTTTTTTTAACTTTAATATAATAAATATAAATTTCCAAAGTACAGCTTATGGATTACAGTGGCTTTTTCCCCTCATAACTTCCCTCCCACCCACAACCCTCCCATCTCCCACTCCCTCTCCCATTCCATTCAAATCAAGATTCATTTTCAATTATCTTTATATGCAGAAGATCAATTTAGTATGTATTAAGTTAAGATTTCAACAGTTTGCACCCACACAGAAACACAAAGTATAAAGTACTGTTTCAGTACTAGTTATACCATTAATCCACATTTCTGTCTTTTTCAAACTAACAAGACCAACTAGAATGACAGCTTTTTTTTCTCTTATCATCTTGCCTAATCTTTCAATGATGTTTAAAAGGAATTAGAGAGCTGAGGAGGCAAGATGGCGGAATGGGAAGGGAGCACACTGATAGTCCGGGGAGAGACAGTTTAATAAGAGTGGAGATACTGCAGATTCAAGGAAGAGTAGGGGAGGAAACAGCAGAAGAAACTCTTCCGGAACGCGTGATTCACAGCGGACCTGCGTGGAGAGTGTGGGAGCCCACAGTTCGGGACACCAGCGGCAGACTCAACACACCAGCGCTGGAACGCGAGGTGACCTGAACCTCAATAGCCCGAGACACCGGCAGGCAAGCAGAGAGAGGAGACTAGAGGGAATGACCCACAGGGGGGGAAAGTTCACCAGGCTAACTGGAAGAGAGTGAGAGAGAAAAAAAAAAGGTGACTGGTACGGACACGGGTTTCTCTCTCTCCGCTCACCTCTCAAGGGCGAGCAAGACAAAGAGCAGGCACCATCTTGGACATACGTCATAAGCAGAGCGACCTCAGGTCTGCACCGGCCCTGAGCCTAGCAGAAAAACCTGACTCTGGGCAGGGCAAATTAACAGGAGATTAGGACCTAGTAAATTTGTGGTGCTACTGAACTGAGACTGTGAAAAAAGAGACAGTGGGGGAAAGAACTCACAGAATTCACGTGAGTACTCTCCAGAGATGCTACAATTCTGTAACTTTGGCAACCCAGTGGGAGACTGAAGGAGAATTTGAGCCCACCCTGAGGGCAGAACAGATTCCCTGGGTGGTCCTTGGGAAAGAGCTTCCAATCTCTGGCTCCTGTCGGTATATCTTTTGCCTGCTAACTACCTCCAACTTCATTCAGCTGTGCGGAATTACTTCCCTTTTGAATCAAAAAAAAAAAAGAAAGAAAGAGAGAGAGAGAGAGATCTACCACACCTAACCTGGGAGTGTCACCTTTGGCACACGAAACAGAGCTCTCAGGCCACACCCATCTCAAGCCTCTAAGGCTCCATCAAAAACAGACAGTCCACTTAATCTAGAGTCATAGTATAACAAGAAAAAGCACCACAGTGAAGAAACCAAATATCTCCAATATGCCAAATAACAAACGCAAAAACCGAGATAATAGAAACAAGGAAGTCACAATGACGGCCCCAAATGAAAAAGACACCCCAATTCAAGATTATGAAGATGATGAGATAGAAGAAATGCAAGAAGCAGATCTCAAAAAATTGATAAGAACATTAAGAAGTTCTCAAAAACAAATTCTTGAACTACAGAAATCCTTAATGGACAAGATAGAAAATCTCTCTCGTGAAAATGAAATATCAAGGAGGAATCAAAATGAAACGAAACAACTAGTACAACAGGAAACTGTGATAGTGACAAGAAATCATAATGAAGTGAAGAATTCAATAGATCAAATGAAAAACACAATAGAGAGCCTTACAAAAAGAATGGGGAAGCAGAAGAGAGAATATCGGATTTAGAAAACAGAGAACAGGAAGGGATACAGTCAGACCAAAGAAAAGAAGAGGAAATTAGAAATCTAAAACATATTGTCAGGAATCTGCAGGATACTATTAAAAAAACCAACATTCGGGTTCTAGGAGTTCCTGAAGGCATGGAGAGGGAGAAAGGATTAGAAGGCCTTTTTAGTGAGATATTAGCAGAAAATTTCCCAGGTTTGGAGAAGGACAGAGAAATCCTAGTACAGGAAGCTCACAGAACCCCTAATAAACATGACCAAAAGAGATCCTCACCACGACACATTGTAATTAAACTCTCCACAGTGAAACATAAAGAAAAGATCCTAAAATGTGCAAGAGAGAAACGTCAGATTACTCTCAGAGGATCTCCAATCAGACTCACAGCTGACTTCTCATCAGAAACCCTACAAGCTAGGAGGGAATGTCGAGATATAGCCCAGGTACTAAGAGAGAACAACTGCCAGCCCAGAATATTATATCCTGCAAGCTATCATTTGTGAATGAAGGTGAAATAAAGACTTTTCATAGCAAACAGAAATTGAAAGAATTTGTTGCCACTCGTCCAGCCCTGCAAAAGATGCTTAAAGATGTGTTACACACAGAAACACAGAAACACGGTCATCAATATGAAAGAAGGTAAAGGAAGGAAAGCTCACAGCAAAAGATCACAGGGAATTCAAAGCATATATTAGAACTTATCTTTGGCAAATGGCAGGGCAAAGTTACCACTTATCATTAGTCACTTTGAACGTTAATGGCCTGAACTGTCCAGTTAAAAGACACTGATTGGCTGATTGGGTTAAGGAACAAAACCCAACTATTTGCTGCTTACAAGAAACACATCTTTCCAACAAAGATCCATACAGACTGAAAGTGAAAGGCTGGAAAAAGATATACCATACCAACAGAAATGAAAAAAGAGCGGGCGTAGCCATCTTAATATCAGACAACATAAACTTTACCACAAAAAATGTTAAGAGTGACAAAGAGGGACACTATATGATGATTAAGGGATCAATTCAACAGGAAGATATAACAATTATCAATGTATATGCACCTAACTACAGGGCACCAGTTTATCTAAAAGATTTGTTAAGGGACTTAAAGGGAGACTTAGACCCCAATACAATAGTACTGGGAGGCCGGCGCCGCGGCTCACTAGGCTAATCCTCCGCCTAGCGGCGCCGGCACACCGGGTTCTAGCCCCGGTCGGGGCGCTGGATTCTGTCCCGGCTGCCCCTCTTCCAGGCCAGCCCTCTGCTGTGGCCAGGGAGTGCAGTGGAGGATGGCCCAGGTGCTTGGGCCCTGCACCCCATGGGAGACCAGGAAAAGCACCTGGCTCCTGGCTCCTGCCATCGGATCAGCGCGGTGCGCCGGCCGCAGCGCGCCGGCCGCGGCGGCCATTGGAGGGTGAACCAACGGCAAAAGGAAGACCTTTCTCTCTGTCTCTCTCTCTCTCACTGTCCACTCTGCCTGTCAAAAAAAAAATAGTACTGGGGGACTTCAATACTCCACTCTCAGAAATAGATCAACAGGACAGAAGATCAACAAGGATACAGTAGATTGAAACGACACTATAGCCCAAATGGATCTAACAGATCTATACAGAACTTTCAATCCTACAGCTAAAGATTGTACATTCTTCTCAGCAGTACATGGAACCTTCTCTAGGACTGACCACATACTAGGCCATAAAGCAAGTCTCAGCAAATTCAAAAGAATTAGAATCATACCATGCAGCTTCTCAGACCATAAAGGAATGAAGTTGGAAATTAGCAACTCAGGAATCCCTAGAGCATACGCAAACACATGGAGATTGAACAACATGCTCCTGAATGAACAATGGGTCATAGAAGAAATTAAAAGAGAAATCAAAAATTTTCTGGAAGTAAACAAGGATAACAGCACAACATACTTATGGGACGCAGCAAAAGCAGTGTTAAGAGGAAAGTTTATATCAATAGGTGCCTACATCAAGAAATTGGAAAGGCACCAAATAGATGAGCTTTCAATGCATCTCAAGGATCTAGAAAAACTGCAGCAAACCAGACCCAAATCTAGTAGGAGAAGAGAAATAATTAAAACCAGAGAAGAAATCAACAGGATTGAATCCAAAAAAAAAAAAACATTACAAAAAATCAGCCAAACGAGGAGCTGGTTTTTTGAAAAAATAAACAAAATTGACACCCCATTGGCCCAACTAACTAAAAAAAGAAAAGACCCAAATCAATAAAATCAGAGATGAAAAAGGAAACGTAACAACAGACACCACAGAAATAAAAAGAATCATCAGAAATTACTACAAGGACTTGTATGCCAGCAAACAGGGAAACAAACCTATCAGAAATGGATAGATTCCTGAACACATGCAACCTACCTAAATTGAACCATGAAGACATAGAAAACCTAAACAGACCCATAACTGAGACAGAAATTGAAACAGTAATAAAGGCCCTCCCAACAAAGAAAAGCCCAGGACCAGATGGATTCACTGCTGAATTCTACCAGACATTTAAAGAAGAACTAACTCCAATTCTTCTCAGACTATTCAGAACAATCGAAAAAGAGGGAGTCCTCCCAAATTCTTTCTATGAAGCCAGCATCACCTTAATTCCTAAGCCGGAAAAAATGCAGCATTGAAAGAGAATTACAGACCAATATCGCTGATGAATATAGATGCAAAAATCCTCAATAAAATTCTCACCAATAGACTGCAACAACACATCAGAAAGATCATCCACCCAGACCAAGTGGGATTTATCCCTAGTATGCAGGGATGGTTTAATGTGCACAAGACAATCAATGTGATACACCACATTAACAGACTGCAGAAGAAAAACCATATGATTATCTCAATAGACGCCGAGAAAGCATTTGATAAAATACAACACCCGTTCCTGATGAAAACTCTAAGCAAACTGGGTTTGGAAGGAACATTCCTCAATACAATCAAAGGAATCTATGAAAAACCCACAGCCAACACCCTATTGAATGGGGAAAAGTTGGAAGCATTTCCACTGAGATCTGGTACCAGACAGGGATGCCCACTCTCACCACTGCTATTCAATATAGTTCTGGAGGTTCTAGCCAGAGCTATTAGGCAAGAAAAACAAATTAAAGGGATACAAATTGGGAAGGAAGAACTCAAACTATCCCTCTTTGCAGATGAAATGATTCTTTATTTAGGGGGCCCAAAGAACTCTACTAAGACATTATTGGAATTCATAGAAGATTTTGGCAAAGTAGCAGGGTATAAAATCAATGCACAAAAATCAACAGCCTTTGTATACACAGACAATGCCATGGCTGAGGAAGAACTTCTAAGATCAATCTCATTCACAATAGTCACAAAAACAATCAGATACCTTGCAATAAACTTAACCAAGGACGTTAAAGATCTCTATGATGAGAATTACAAAACCTTAAAGAAAGAAATAGAAGAGGATACCAAAAAAATGGAAAAATCTTCCATGCTCATGGATTGGAAGAATCAATATCATCAAAATGTGCATTCTCCCAAAAGCAATTTACAGATTCAATGCAATACCAATCAAGATACCGAAGACATTCTTCTCAGATCTAGAAAAAATGATGCTGAAATTTATATGGAGACACAGGAGACCTCGAATAGCTAAAGCAATCTTGTACAACAAAAACAAAGCTGGAGGCATCACAATACCAGATTTCAGGACATACTACAGGGCAGTTGTAATCAAAACAGCATGGTACTGGTACAGAAACAGATGGATAGACCACTGGAACAGAATTGAAACACCAGAAATCAATCAAAACATATACAGCCAACTCATATTTGATCAAGGATCCAAAACCAATCCCTGGAGTAAGGACAGTCTATTCAATAAATGGTGCTGGGAAAATTGGATTTCCACATGCAGAATCATGAAGCAAGACTCCTACCATTCACCTTACACAAAAATCCACTCAACATGGATTAAAGACTTAAATCTATGACCTGACACCATCAAATTCTTAGAGAACATTGGAAAAACTCTGCAAGATATAGGTACCGGCAATGACTTCTTGGAAAACACCCCAGAAGCACAGGCAGTCAAAGCCAAAATTAATGTTTGGGATTGCATCAAATTGAGAAGTTTCTGTACTGCAAAAGAAACAGTCAGGAAAGTGAAGAGATAACCGACAGAATGGGAAAATATATTTGCAAACTATGCAACTGATAAAGGGTTAATAACCAGAATCTACAAAGAAATCAAGAAACTCCACAACATCAAAACAAACAACCCACTTAAGAGATGGGCCAAGGACCTCAATAGACATTTTTCAAAAGAGGAAATCCAAATGGCCAACAGGCACATGAAAAAATGTTCAAGATCACTAGCAATCAGGGAAATGCAAATCAAAACCACAATGAGGTTTCACCTCACCCCGGTTAGAATGGCTCACATGCAGAAATCTACCAACAATAGATGCTGGCGAGGATGTGGGGAAAAAGGGACACTAACCCACTGTTGGTGGGAATGCAAACTGGTAAAGCCACTATGGAAGTCAGTCTGGAGATTCCTCAGAAACCTGAATATAACCCTACCATTCAACCCAGCCATCCCACTCCTTGGAATTTACCCAAAGGAAATGAAATCGGCAAACAAAAAAGCAGTCTGCACAGTAATGTTTATTGCAGCTCAATTCACAATAGCTAAGACCTGGAACCAACCCAAATGCCCATCAACAGTAGACTGGATAAAGAAATTATGGAACATGTACTCTATAGAAATCTATACAGCATTCAAAAATAACGAAACCCAGTCATTTGCAACAAGATGGAGGAATTTAGAAAACATCCTGAGGAGTGAATTAAGCCAGTCCCAAAGGGACAAATACCATATGTTCTCCCTGATTGGTGACAACTAACTGAGCACCAAAGGGGAAATTTGTTGAAGTGAAATGGACACTATGAGAAACAGTGACTTGATCAGCTCTTGTCCTGATGGTTGATGTACAATGTAATACTTTATCCATTTTAGAATTTTTTTTGTTCTAGTACCATTGGTTGGACTCTGTAATTAACACACAATTATTCTTAGGTGTTTAAATTTTAACTGAAAAGTGATCCCTGTTAGGAATTTGGAAAACATTATGTTGAGTGAAATAAGCCAATCCCAAAGGGACAAATGCCACTTGTTCTCCTTGATAGGTGACAACTAACTGAGCACCAAAAAGGAAACCTGTTAAAGTGAAATGAACACTATGAGAAACAGTGACTTGATCAGCCCTCACCCTGACTGTTGATGAGCAGCTTAATATGTTATCCCTCTTAGTATTTTTTTTTGTTTGTTCTACTTAATACTTTTGGTTGAATACTGTAATCAATACACAATTCTTCTTAAGTGCTGAAACTTAACTGAAAAGTGTTTGCTGTTAAATATGAGTGGGAATAAGAGAGGGAAGAGATGTGCAATTCGGGACATGCTCAAGCTGACTTACCTCAAACAGTAGAGTTAGAAACATACCAGGGGATTCGAATTCAATCCCATCGAGGTGGCATGTACCAATGCCATCTCACTAGTCCCAGTGATCAATTTCTGTTCACAATTGATCGTAATGATAGGACTAAGAACCAAAGGGATCACATAAACAAGAATAGTGTCTGCAAATACTAGCTGATAGAATCAAAAAGGGAGAGAATGATCCAACATGGGAAGTGAGATACACAGCAGACCCATAGAATGGCAGATGTCCTAAACAGCACTCTGGCCTCAGAATCAGCCCTTAAGGCATGCGGATCCGGCTGAAATGCCCATGAGAGTATTTCAGGCATGGAAAGCCAAGACACTCTGGGGGAAAAAACCTAAATGAAAGATCTCCACGAGTGAGATCCCAGTGGAAAGAATAGGTCATCGAAGATGGAGGTACCTTTCTCTGAAGGGAGGAGGGAACTTCCACTTTGACCATGGCCTTGTCTAAATATGATCAGAGTCAATGCACTCAGGGGACTTCCATAGCCTTGGTAGCTCATGACAAGAGCCTAGGGTGATTACTGAGGCCATAAACAAGAGTGTCAATTTGTTAAGTCATCAACAGGAGTCACTGTGCACTTACTCCTCATGTAGGATCTTTGTCCTTAGTGTGCTGTACATTGAGATTTAATGCTATAACAAGTACTCAAACAGTATTTTTCACTTTATGTTTCTGTGTGGGAGCAAACTGTTGAAATCTTCACTTAATGTATGTTAAACTGATCTCTGTATATAAAGAGAATCGAAAATAAATCTTGATGTGAATGGAAGGGGAGAGGGAGTGAATAAGGGGAGGGTTGTGGGTTGGAGGGATGTTATGGGGGGGAAACTATTGTAATCAATATTCTGTACTTTGGAAATTTATATTCATTAAATAAAAGTTAAAAAAACAATTAGAAACATCACTATCAATATACATTATTATAATTAACAACTTCTGCTTTCCCCACCATCTCAGGCATATCTATCAAATGTATTCAGTTAAAACAGTGAATCTCACCAAATTTATGAGTAAAGAACCATAGGACATTATCAACTTATTATGGTTGAATCTAATTGAATTAATACTGATATGTTCTGGTTGTTATCAGCATATATGTGAGCTCTCACTGATCATTCATTTACTAATTTAGAGACTACTCCCTTATATCTAAAATCATTATAAGAATCCACAAAGATTATCATTACTATTGTATGAGTACACATTGATTCCTTTCCCCAAAATAGTCAGTAATTTCAATAACTGGAAGGAAGCAAACAACTAAAAAGTATATATTATGCATAATAATTGGGAATGATAAAATGATTTAAAGTATAACATTTACTTTAAATTGAATGCATCTCTGAGTTTTTTGTAAGTTACGGGAATTTGGAGATCAAATAGCACACTTTTATAGACAAAGTCTCCAGAAATAGTTCTCTTTGGCCTGAGTTCATTACCTTTTAGAGCAACTCTTGTTGAAATTAAAGATGTCAACACAAAACTTTCACTGGCTTTTCAAACTTTCTAGAATTTTCTCATGAAATAAAAAATGCATGCAAGGCTAGTGTGAAAAGAAGTGCAGGAAGTGTCCTCTCACAGCCAAAGCTCCTTCTGTAGCATCACACATAAACCATGACATTTGGCTGTGATCCACAATAGCCATCAGAATGTAACTGCTGACTTGTTGATTAAGTGCAAATTAATGTTTTAACTGCTTATTGAAGACATTCAGGAGCCAAGTATGGAAAATTCTTAGACAATGCTGTCTTCGATGATGTTGTCCTTTCATTGTACTAAATTGATGAATGCTCATGATAGCAAAAAGTACAACAAATTTCAATTATTTAAAGAAAACTCATTTTATATGTATATGTACACATATATATGAACACATATACACAGACATGTAGGTCTGTGTGTGTGCTCAGAAATATTTCTTCATCTTTATAGCTGTGTGTCTATCATCTACCTATCTACCTCTCTATTATCTATGCAGGTTAAGAATAGCACTTTTAAAGAAAAAAGAACATTCTCAAGGGCAGTATTAGGATATGACCTTATTTTCAGAGTTTTTGTCTTTATCATTTCAAATTTGAATATTATGGTTATGAACCAATTACTTATTTCTCAGTCTTCTACTTCATATAGGCAATATTTTTGAAAATCAGTGTATGGAAGGTTTGAAATATTGGTCGCTGTATAGCTTTTTTTTTTTTTTACAGGCAGAGTGGACAGTGAGAGAGAGACAGAGAGAAAGGTCTTCCTTTTGCCTTTGGTTCACCTTCCAATGGCCGCCATGGCCGGCATACCGCACTGATCCAAAGGCAGGAGCCAGGTGCTTCTCTTGGTCTCCCATGGGGTGCAGGGCCCAAGCACTTGGGCCATCCTCCACTGCACTCCCGGGCCACAGCAGAGAGCTGGCCTGGAAGAGGGGCAACTGGGACAGAGTCCGGTGCCATGACCAGGACTAGAACCCGGTGTGCCGGCGCCGCTAGGCAGAGGATTAGCCTACTGAGCCATGGCACCAGCCAGATCTGTCTTTAATGTTACTATTTCTTAAATTATTTTTTTACTTACCATAAACTTTTTGTGTATGTGGAACCTACACAAAAGAAGCAACTGACTTTTACTCCAGGTAAGTGTTAAATACTGATCCAAAGAAAGAAACACTATTATAAAATCATTGGTAAGAAAGACCATCTCAGAACAGTTGAACAGACAATATGGTGGCTCACGGAAACAAAATCAATTAAACTAAGTGTTTTTATAGTAATTTACATAAATAAATCTAGAATGGAAAAAATTCTGTTAAAAATGTGCAAAATTTTTATGTGGTGTACAAAATTATTTCCTTTTTTATACTCATCCAAAAAAAAAGTGGATGGCTATGTTGAAAATACTTGGCATTGAGCCACTGAATGATTTACAAGTAGCAAACAAAACATAATCCTTCTTATTACTGCCAATGCAGTATAATCCAACAAGGTGGGGATTTTCCATTTATCTTGGCAGAGGTATTGAGTTCTCAGTATGTTTATTCCACTCATTTTAGCTGCTTTAAAAATCCACAATATTGCACCTTTGATTAGCACTGTGGAAAAGATTTTGTGAAGTGGCAGGATCTCCCACTACTTCTACATTTGGCAGCCTTCACTCTGTAAAAATGTCCTTTTTACCACTCCCTGTTAAATTCCCATGCAGCTGTTTTCTCTTTCTTCCCCCTGTCAGATACCAGATATCTGGCAGGAGACTTCTCCAAGCTTATCTGGATGAAGAAAAAAAGCCATAATAAGCTCATCAGACTTAAAAATGCCTTGGCACAGGAGGATCTTTAGACCAACTGGCTCTTCAAAATATTCTAAGTGGCCCTGCCAATTGAAGAATATTAGCTGTGGCTCTTGGGGATGTGGGAGGATAGGTCATAAGCTGGAAGCTTTGAGTTAGAAGCTGGAGAGTGACTGCAGTGATAACTGCTCCACAACACAGCTTTAGAATTAAAAGACTTGAACCTCATCTTTTCTCTAAGGTTAGCATTTTTAGTGGAGCTGGTTTTCAATACGAGCCTCTTGTTTTCTTCCTGGTTGACCAGGTGGATTAGGGAAGAAGACACCATTTAAGAGTCTGCCTTCTTTGAGAAATTTCACAACCACTCTTACAGATGGAATTCTGAAAATTTGAGAGATATTTAGGGATTTAATGCATCTTAGGTTTTTTCTAAAATGAGACCCAAGGATTGCAAGCCTTCAAGATGACATGCATAAGGCTTATTATGAAATGCATTCAATAAATAAGGTAGAGGTAGCTAAAAATGACATCAGTTATAGAAATGGAGGTTTCATAGGTAATCACAATAAATTTATGTATGAAAACCTGTCAAAGACTAGTTTTGATTTTAAAGTCAGTTGTCATTTAAGAGAAAATTATTTCTCTTACACAATCCTACCATGGAGCTAGATGAGTTAACACTTACTGTTTTTCCCATTTGCAGGATAGAATTTCATTGTACTTCAATCTTGAAAAGCTTTGGCAAAGTCAAGACAAGCATTTGTTAGATTTAGAGGATCCTATTTAAGTGAAGGAAAACATTGATCAGTATGAGGTTTGATACAATATTCCTTTGTGAGTATGTGTAAGTTCCTGTACTAAATCATAGTATTTCAAAGTGTGCATTGAAGAATGCAAATGATGAGAATGTATATATGTATTTAGATTTTTTAAAGATTTGTTAATTTATTTGAAACTCAGAGTTATGGAGAAGCAAAGAGAGGGAGAGAGAGATCTTGCACCCTTTAGTTAGAGCATTTAAAATGTGGAAATCCTGCAAAACAGTATCACTCAAGAACAAGATGAGGATTACATGATAAGCATGTATGGCATTAGTGAAAAATCAAAGTAATTGAATATCTATACTGTAGTTTGAACATTTGTACCTTCCAAAACCCAAATGTTAGAATCCTGTCTGTGAAGGTGACCACATTAAAAGTGAGGTCTGAGACCCACACACTGGTGCAGTGGGCTAAGTATCTGCCTGCAACACTGTCATCCCATATGAGCTCCAGTTCAAATCCCAGCTGCTCTACTTCCAATTCAGCTCCCTGCTGAAGGGCCTGGGAAAGCAGCAGAAGATGGCCCAAGTTCTTGGGCTCTGCCACCCACCCACACAGGAGACCTAAATGGAGTCCTGGACTCCTCGCTTCAGTCTGGACCAGCCTGAGGCAGTTGTGACCATTTGGAGAGTGAACCAGCAGATGGAAGATCACCCTATCTCTCGCTACTTCTCTCTCTCCCTCTCTCTCCCTCTCTCTCTCTCTGCCTTTCAAAAAATTAATTTTGAAAAAATAAGGACTTTTGAGAGTGATTAGCTCATGTGGGCAGAGCACTTGTGATTGGGCTGGGTGCCTTGTAGAACAGGCCCCAGAGAGCTCAGCCAAACCTCTCACCCATGTGAGATGGTTGCTGTCCAGGAAGAAGCAGGCTCTCACCAGACAGGAACTCTGCTGGTGTCTTAACCTTGATCCCAGTCTTCAGCTGTGAGCAACTAGTTTATGCTGTCTGTAAACTACCAAGTCTATGGGATTTTGCTCTGGTAACCCCAATTGACTAGGAAAGGCAACTTCCCAATTTAGGAAGGTAGGATTCTGTGTATAACTCTATGTCTATAACTTTAAGAGCCCAATCTTCAGAAAATAAATTGAAAATATTTTACTGGATGAAACCCAGGCATTTTGGAGAAATATATATTTGGCTTACTAATGATAGAAAAATTGATTGTTCAAACCTACAATATTTCTTCTGATAAGTTCAGCACAGTAAAATTCAGCCCAGAGAATAAAAATAAAGCCTTTAGAATCGTAAGATGCTGTACAGGTGCAGAAGGATAAGAATAAATTTACATTTGATGAAGCCAGGAACATATTCGTATATGATCCTGTCATTCTTCTCTTGTGACATTCAATGCTGACCACAGTGTTGTTACTAGTTCAGTTTTTGCCTCTTCTATGTGTTCAGGAAGTTACTTTTCTAGCTTAATGTAACAATATTTTACATCTAATACCTGGCTCAATGTATATTTGTATTATAAAATAATTAGTTGACATGTATATCAAAGATTTTCCTCCTGTGGTTGATGGTTAGGTTTTGTACTTTATGCTAAACACTCTTTCATATGCATTATAACATAGACTTCTAAGGAAAAGAAACAGCATGCAATTTTAATCTCCATGTTGTGTCTTGAAAAGATTGTTACTTACCTAACAATACACAATTCTAAATGGCAAATCTCAGAATTCTAATCAGAGTTCTGCATAACAATTCAATTCTTTCTGAGGAACCCTGAGGACTTACTTTTAATTGGGAATTTACATTCCACACACATTCATCTCCTTTTCATGTTATCTTGCAAAACTGCACCTAAATATTTGTGGAATAAATATAATCTGCATAATATCAACTGTTCAGTTCTTTGAAAACATAATTATTACTCAAGTGTTTTGCTGTTTGTTTTTTCCACCAAGGCCATGCTTAGATTATTCTAGGAATGTCTGGCAATGACATAATCTCCTTCTCCTGTCCACACTGAGTTTGATTGTATGACTTTCTCTGGACAATGAAACTAAATTAGCCAATATGATTCAAGCAAAACTTGAGAAACCTTGCATGTTGTAGCTTTCCCCCTCAGAGCTCCTAGAAATGCTTCTACAACCACCTGAAGATTGGGATTCCAGCCTATCCTGGTAGAAGATGGAAACACATGCAACAGAAATGCGTTGTTTTAGTGGAGGCCCAGCCAGCTCATAGTCAACCCACAAGCCAAGTGCAGATTCATGAGGAAGCCAGGTACTGCTGGCAATAAAACTGGCCAAGTAATTCCAGTCCAAATCTGATGCACAAGATTGTGAGTGAATTACAGCTTGGTAGCCATTAAGATCCAGCAATGTGTAGAGTAGTTTGTTATACAGCATTGGCTTAACATCATGGCATTGAAAAGGGACTTCAAAGAAGTAAATAAAGTTGTGTGTGCATGTATGTGACATATGTAGATATATCATATTTACATATAATTATTTTTCAATAGTGTTAAGTCATTTAGGAAAAAAAATATCCAAATACCTTCAAAACCTCTCAAACTAGGCTTATAGAATTACTTTTCAAAAGGAATTATGCTCAGACAAAAGTGAAACCTCTGTTGAAAGCCTAGATAGCTGGGGAAAACCAAGATCCCCAGGTTAGTAAACACAGAGTTTCTACTTTGTTCTTCAGTGAAGGCTCAGTATTACAGCCATCATTACATACACTGGAAGCAAACTCCAATTTCCAACTTCCTTCATGTATTATATAAAACACAGTTAGCTTTCCTGGAGTTCACTGTCTCTCTATAATGACAGAAATTTGTGGTTCTCCCTGCCTATTGTCCTGTTCCCAGTTAAAAAAATAATTAAACAAGAGCAAAACACAGGATAGGCTTTAGTCTAGCAGTTATGATGTTGGTTGGTTGCATTCCATATTGGGTTCAGCTCACCTCCTGGCTCCAGATTCCTGCTAACATAGATCCTGGGATGCCACTGTGGTAGCCTCAGTCAACGACTTCCTTACTACTCACAGGGGAGACCTGGATTGGATTCTTGGCTCCCAGCTTCAGCCCCCAGCCGAGGATCATCATGTACACTTGGGGTATGAGCAAGCAATAGTTGTATCCCCTCTCTCTCTCACCCTCTGCTCTCAAATAAGTAAATAAATAATAATTTTTTAGAAATTTAAAAACAATAAAACAAATGCCCCCTCTCTTTCTCTCTGCCTCTCAAATAAGTATATAAATTTTTAAGTAAACAATTTTTTAGAAATTAAAACATAGTGAAACTATTGTCTGATGATATAGATTTTGGAACAGGCTTTCTTGCATGCCATAAGCTGTACACTTATAGATGGAACTTTGTGAAGTTCAAGGGAAGGAAATGTTATGCTCCATAAGTTAGGTACTAGTCATGATTAATAAAACACAAACTGACAATGTATAAAAACACATGAAAGTGTTCCTGTATGCATTTTCCCCACCCAGAAGTAACCTAACAGGCTTGAGATGTAATATTAACAGAGGAAAGATGATTTAAGAAATTAGATGAACAGTTTTCTCACCTAAGATATGCATTCAAATGTCTGCACCCTGTTGATATTTCCTTGGTTCCAGTGGGATCCTGGAGGAGGTGTGTACAGTGAAAGAGGAAATGAGAGTCCAGCCCTCCAAGTGCCAATAATAACTGCACTGTCCATAAAGATCTTTGCATTTGACTTTCAGGAATGTTTATATAAAGCTGAACAACTGGTAACTGTAAGTCGGTTAGATTCTCCCAGGGCAAGTCACAGCCCTTACAAAGAGTGTGCTGGGAACATCATAAGAGGAGACCATTTGTCATCCAAATAAAATTCAAGAAGGGGATCTAGGAAGTAATTAATACAAAATTAATGTAATAGTACTCTTTAGGTCTTACTATTTGAGATCCACAAATTTTTAATAATTCCAAAGTATTCTCTGAGTTTGTAGCAGAAATTTGCATTACCAAGACCAGCACAATTTCAAAAATATTTGGAGTAATGGGACAAAAATATTCATGAATGGTCTACGTGCCCTTGTATTCCATCATTTCCTTTACGTTACACCATTTGATGATTTCTGAACCTGAAACATTAATGTGGGTCATGGCCCATGCAAGCATTCAAGGGCCAGTGCATGAACTCGCAATGACTTCTCACCTTCTGCAGTTCCCAATGACATCATAAGTGGAGATGCCAGAGAGCCACCATGCTGCGAGTGTTTATTTGGAAGCTGGACTTAGGAGACTCAGTATGGAGAGTGAGCAAATGAGCATTTTTGTATCATGCCATTGAGGCTCGGAAGCTAATGTGTTAGCGCAACATAACATACCCTATTCTGACCAATACAGGAAACTACTCAGGGGTCGTCGACTTTCTAACATGCCAAATAGGAGATTTTGAAAGGATACAAAATTCCTCACCACATTCCATAATTATGTCAAATAAATATTTTCACACACACCTCCCCACCACCAACAAATACAGAAAGAATGTTATTGCAGAACACAGAATTCTTCTTTAAACTCAATAAATGTAGGGTTTTTTCACCCATAAAATCACTCACCAATTTTTAATTTTTTCATTTTGCTGGGTAAAAATACTTAATCATTAAATAGCACACCTTTCTTCCTTTTGATAATTAAGAACAATGATTCCAGATATTTTAAAAATGGTACAAGAGGGTTATTGAACCAAAGCAATGAAAACAATCCCTGGCAATGCCCAGCTTTACCTGTCTTTTGGTGAGATCCAGATTCTCTGCTATCTTGTATCTCCTCAGTCTAGTCACATAGTTGTGATGGGCAAATTCTGCTTCTAGTCCTTGGATTTGCTCTTGGTAAATGCTGTCCTTTCCTTCCTGGGTTTGCTGTTGACTTCAGACTTGTAATTTCCTTCTTGGGATCTGAAAAAAATTAGTACCAACTCATTCATTCAAATATATGTAATCATGTGATTTACTGTATTCATCATGGATGAGTTACTGCTTTCCCAAGTGCTGTGCTAGTCTTGGGACAAATGGAGAGCAGAAGCAGTAAAATACTCTCACCTCCATCATGGGCAACACATTCCTTGGTTTTCCAATCTGCCTTCAAACAACTGATGACCTAATTGGAGATGTGTCAAATTTTCTCCTTACAAAACATGAACTGTATATAACCACTCATCATACGATATTATAATAAGATGGACAAAATCCTCTCTAGAAGACAATTTTAGATATGAAATTAGTAAGTTCTTAACATGCAGGCTTGAGGTCTAAGTATGAACAGAATGATTCTCCATTTTTAAGCATTATTTATTTAGTTGAAAGGCAGAGCAAGTGATAAAGTGAGAGGGAGAGACAGACAGAGAGAGAGATCCTCCACCCACAGGTTCACTCCCCAAATGACCACAAAGGTCTTGAGCTGGGTCAACCAAAGCCAAGAGCCAGGAACTCCATCTGCATTCTTCTGCTACTTTCCCAATAGAATTAGCAGGGAGCTTGTTGGGAAGCAGAAGAGCCAAGAACTTGGGTCCCTGCCACCATGTGGGAGACCCAGATAGAGATCGGGCTTGTTGATTCAGCCTGGCTCAGCCCTGGCCATTGTGGCCATTCAAGGATTGAACCTGTGGATGGAAGATCCTTTTTCTAGTTTCTCTCCCTCTCTATAGAGCTCTGCCTTTCAAATAAATAAATCTTTGAAATTAAAAAGAGAAGAATTAGAAAATACCTCTATTTAATTATGATACTAGGTATTGCTATGATAACTAAGACACACAAGCAGACTCTTGGTTACCCAAGAAGCCATATTCATCTGATGTTAAGAGCACAACTTCTGCCACTCACCTGCTTATTCAACCCTACTTCCTTCATTTCCTGACCTTTAACCCAGAATCCATGTGAAGATGGTTAAATTAAGTAAATTTAGATAAATGCCCGCATATTGTAGGGATTCAATGATTAATTGTAAACTCAAACCTTTAAGAGAGGACTGTAGCCTAAGGCCTTAGTATTTGGAAATAATACATTTAATACAATGAAGAATTAGAAAACTTTTTAAAAAATAGGGAAAGTTTGTTCTTAAAATGGAGCTAAGTCTAAAATGTAAAAGTTTAGAATTCACACAATGGGGCCGGCGCCACGGCTCACTAGGCTAATCCTCCACCTTGCAGCACCAGCACACTGGGTTCAAGTCCCAGTCGGGGCGCCGGATTCTGTCCCGGTAGCCCTTCTTCCAGGCCAGCTCTCTGCTATGGCCCAGGAGTGCAGTGGAGGATGGCCCAAGTGCTTGGGCCCTGCACCCCATGGGAGACCAGGAGAAGTACCTGGCTCCTGCCATTGGATCAGCGTGGTGCATCGGCCACAGCGCGCCAGCCATGGTGGCCATTGGAGGGTGAACCAACAGCAAAGGAAGACCTTTCTCTCTGTCTCTCTCTCTCTCACTGTCCACTCTGCCTGTCAAAAAAAAAAAAAGAATTCACACAATGGATAAGTGCATTCTAATTCACAGTGAAAAATAGCTGAGCTCCTACAAGGAGCTGTATGTTATTTTCTGCCAGCCCACAATGAAACAGAAGGTGTAGCTATGATTTCCAAGGCCCAGTGGCATCCAGAGATGAATTTATTTCCCTCGGAAAGGTTTTTTTGGAATGTTTGATGAAATATAACTAATCCTAGTCTGCCCAATTAACTAGAATCAGATAGTATAATTGTGTGTGACTAAGTATGAGTGAGTGTGTGTATGGGTGAGTGTGTGTATGAGTGAGTGTGTATGTGTGACTGTGAGCATATACATGTGATATATGTGTGACTGTGTAAGTATGGGTGAGCATGTATGAGTGTGTGCCTGAGGGTGTGTGTGTGTAAGTGTGTAAGTATGAGTGACTGTGTATATGAGTGTGTATGAGTGTGAGAGTATGTGTGTCAGGATGTGTGTGTGTGTGTGTTTCTTCTCCTTTAAAGAGTCCCAGTAAACAGATACATGGATTTACTAAGAAGAATCACATCATGCCTAACTGTTAGAACATACAAAATACTATAACTTGTACTCTTAAATGATTTTAATCAAGACAAAATTTACTAAAAACATTCCTTAGCCCATTCTTTAAAATATTATGCCTTTATTATTTACTAGGATGTATAATTTTCTTCATTTGGAGGGTTTGAGAAGCAAATAGCTCAGGTATTTCTTTTTTATTTCTGGATGATTAAAAGTCAATAATCTACCTATTTATTCCACTTGCCTTCACAGTAGAAACTGTAAATTATAAAAATAAACAATACATAAAAGTAATGATATAAAATAATCTTAAAATCTGAGACAACCTGAGTTTCCAGCTCATGTATTATACAGCAGTTTGCTTGCATCTGCTGCTGGAAAGAAATGTCTTGTGATCATTCCCTATTGCAGTCGCACTGGCAAGAAAGATCATAGTCTTTGGGTGAATCTTCTGCAACACATTTCTGACTGCTTTTCTAAAAGGACTTCCCCAATATGAGAAGTCAAAAATCATAGAAGTTCCATTTGTAGGACACTGCTTAAATACCCTTCACAGATAGAATTCTGTTCACATTGACTAAGTAGTACTTGCTTTCCAAAAAAGTAAAATCAGCCAAAGAGAAAAATCAGTGCTCTGCAATAAAGTCAACTTGTTGTACAACATAATGATTTCCTCAAATAACAGGGAAGCTCTGATGTAAACATGTTTAAGCAAAATAACATGCAAATGACAAAGAAAGGCTTCCTCTTCCCAAACTGTGTAAATCATATCTCCATTGTCTTCTTCATCATTATTACCATTACTTTATATAGGGAGAGGCTGTGTGCAGGAGGGAGGAGAGAGAGAGAGAAGAAAACATTAAGTGACATTTACTTAGAAAACATACTGAGGCCAGCGCCACGGCTCACTAGGCTAATCCTCTGCCTGCGGTTCTGGCACCCCAGGTTCTAGTCCCAGTAGGGGTGCCGGATTCTGTCCTGGTTGCTCCTCTTCCAGTCCAGCTCTCTGCTGTGGCCCGGGAAGGCAGTGGAGGATGGCCCAAGTCCTTGGGCCCTGTACCCACATGGGAAACTAGGAGGAAGTACCTGGCTCCTGGCTTTAGATAGGTGCAGTGTGCCGGCCATAGCAGCTATCTAGGTGGTGAACCAATGGAAAGAAGAATCTCTCTCTCTCTTTCTCTCTGTCTAACTCTGCCTATCAAAAGAAAACATACAGAATGTGAGATCCTATGAGAGGAATGAAATGAACATCAAAAAATTTCTGAGTGTAAAATGTGAAGAATTGCTGGCCTAGCCTGTGCAGAGTACACAGGCAAAGAAGGTTGGTAACAAGACTGGTGAAGGCAGAATGGATACAGTAGCAATGATTATGAATAACAGCAGAAGAGGCTTGCATGTGGTGCATAAATGCCTTTCTAGAAGAGGAAGAAGAAGGTGAGGTCAGAGGCACTGATCCTAGTGCATTTCTTGAACAAAAGAGGCTATGAAAGGCAGTGAGTGTAGGATTGACTTATGTGTGTGGAGAAGGGGGAATGGGGAATTGACTATCTTGCTGAAATAGGAAACTCAAAAATAAAGTATCTTTTAAATACCCTTTGATACTATCATCCCTTTTAGAAATGTTACACATTGCGTATACCCTATGGTGAAAGTGTGATATGTGACGTATGTGACATGTGACAATCATGAGTAGTTTGCTGTACAATATACTATGAAATACACAGATTAATATGATATACTACCTATCTAGAAGTATACCTTACAATCAAGTTTTGGATAGAAGTGACTTAAAATTAACCATAAATAATTATAAATAGTAGTCCTTGGGGTACTATCAAGCTATCATGTGTTAAGGGTTAATACTTTGGGATACATAACCTTTTTCTTTGCTAAATCAATTTATGGGAAATAGCAATGATAATACCATGAAGTGGGTATTTTGTTAAGCAGTTAAGAAGCTGCTTGGGACATCCACATTGCATATTGGAGGGCTTGAGTTCAAGACCTGGTGCTGCCTCCAATTTCAGCTTCTTCTGACTCCTATGCTGGGAGGCAGCCCCATGTGCTTGGGGCCCTGTCTCCTACATGGGAGATGGAGTTTAAATTCCTAGCTTGAGGCTTTGGTTTGATCCAGCCATGGCTACTGTAGGCATTTGTAAGTGTATCAACAAATGGTAAGTCTCTCTCTTTCTCTTTACCTTTCAAATAAACAAATAAATAAAAATTTTAAACAGGAATTTTAATTCTGTTATTATGCATGCATTTCAGAGACTAACCTAAATGTTATGTTAAGCAAATTTTCCTAGGAGAGTAGCTTTAACTGAAATCTGATATATTTTTTAAAAGCCAAATTTTAGATTAGATACAAAAAAATTTCTACACCTACTTCTAATTTCTCCCAAATGGCATATGAGTAAGTTTATGTGAATGTAAGTAAGTTTATGTGAATCTGAAGATTTCACCTTGCAGATAATCCAAGGGTACTGATTGTGTATTGGATCAAGGCACTCCATCCAAACCCATACTTTGATATTTTTTCATATGTCATATATCATGGCTCATAACTTTTGAAATATTTAATAAGTTTTTAGAATTATATACTAGATAGAAGATAGCATTTCATTACACGGAGGGGGGAAATGAACTGGGATTGTACATTTTTCTTGTACTTAACATGTAAGCTGCCACTCTCAAAAAGGGACATGATTTGTTCCTAAATGTTATTTATTTACCAGCATCCCTACCCTTGCATACACACAGCACACAGAAACACGAGTGAAGCACATCATTTGTTTCATATGGCAATAACTGTCAGAGTAGAAAATAAATCTTAGTAGCCGCACATGTTTTTAAAGTTTTGCACTGATTAACCAGAACTCTGGTTAAAATTAGTTTGTAATGGGCATATTTTTGCTTAAAACATTTACAGATTCAGAAAAGAAGAATGACTTGGGGGAAATAGCAGAAGGTTTGACACCTGAAGACTTGAGTTGAAAATCATTGCAATTTGCCGCTTCCATGGTCTTCTAAGCCAATTCTCTTTTCAAGTTCAGATTCCTAATCTATAGAATCCATGCATGATTGTTGCAAACAGAAAATTGAGAGAATTTAAAGTACAGATGTGGGAGAGAGAAAATAAGTTTAGTAATAATACTATTGATAATATCAAATAAAATGTACCATGAGTGAGATTTAATTAACTGAAAACAATTTTTAAGGATTTACCTTAGTTTTTTTGAAAGGTAGAGTGACATAGAGAGAGGGAAAGATAAGGAAAAAGACATCTTCCATCTGCTGATTCACTCAGGAAATGGTTCACTCCCCTCAGTGGTTGGGCCAGGCCAAAGCTAAGAGCCTGGAACTCCATCCAAGTTTCCCACGTGGGGAGGAGGCGGGACCCAAGGACTTGGACCATCTTCTGCTGTTTTCTAAGGCACATTAGCAGGTAGCTGGACTGGAAGAAGAGCAGCCATGACTTGAACTGGGGTTCAAATGGAATGCAGGCTTTGCAGGTGGCAGCCTAACCTGTCGCACCAAAATGCTGGCCCCTCAACTGAAATTTTTACTGACACATTTACTGGTATTTTAATTCCACTTAAATCACTTCACTGTCACTTGACATGTAGCATTTAGTAAAATGCATCTTTCTTTTCTTAAAAAATGAAATTCATTTTATAAAGGAGGTGATGCTCTTTCTACTAATACATATTTTTAAAAACGTGGCTGTGCTCACAATTCCTTTGGCCCGTCAGTTAGGGTTAAGTATGCTTGTTTTTAATAAATAAAAGTGTTTTAGCAGGTCTGAGTGCTTTTATTTCTCTCGTACTATCTTTTTATAGCTCTGTTACTAAAAACTCCTCAAACTGAAGCATAAGTCAGTTTTTAAACATAGTGACATTGTCATCTACTTTCAAAGTAAGTCAAACTAAAAAAAATGTTTATATATATTTTATGTATGTGTGCAAATAATTCAGGGAAAATGAAATTAAAAGATAAGTTTCTGGGGTTGTGACACAGTCTCCTTCTGCAGCACCAGCATCCCAAAACACCAGTTCATGTCCCAGCTGCTCCACTTCTGAACAAGCTCTGTGGCCTGGGAAGGCAGCAGAAGATGGCCCAAGTGCTTGGGCCTCTGCACTTGCATGGGAGACCTGGAAGAAGCTCCTGGCTTCGGATCTGCCCATCTCCAGCCATTGCAGGCATTTGGGGAGTGAACCAGCAATGGAAGACCTCTCTCTCTGTCTGTAACTCTGCTTCTCAAGTAAATATATAAATATTTTAAGAAAGTAAAATTATAATCTGAAAAAGTACTTTTTCTATGTAATTTATTTTCAATAGCATTTATTTTAAATGCATGATAACTTCCTAATCTGAAGAAAGTAAGCCTACATTTGAAACTCACTATATTTTGTCGCTCCCCGTCTTCGTGGAGGAACGACACAGGACCCTGCGCTGTTCTTTCGTCTGCTCGGCCCTCCCCGGGTTTGCTGCTGGTTCTTCCCGGGTTGGCTACTATCCCTTCCACCTCCGTGGAAGGGCAGTTCCCCCTGGCCGCATTCCCCACTTCCGCAGGGGAGCGGCACACCGCCGGCCGGTTCTCTCGGGGGCTGCACGGGTTCCCTTAGATGTTCCCCATAGATGTTCCCGGTGCATGCCGTCTCTCTCCTCCTTTATAGTCCTCCTCCGCCAATCCCAACTCGGCTGAGTACGCTGCTCTCCAATCAGGAGCAAGTCCTACAGTTAATTGGTTGAACTGGAGGCAGCTGTGCGGAAGCTGTTTACTTCTCTCCCAGCGCCATATTGTGGGAGAGCAGATGCATAGAATAAGTCCTAATTCGAGTAACTTAGTCCAGTCCGGATTGCTCCCCACAGATCCCCCTTTCTTTTTATTTTTTAGCGTTGATACGCGCCTGTCTTCGGTGTCCCGCGGAACACACTCTGCTCTACTTGCTAGAGTTGCCACAGGCTCTTACAAGTCCTATCAATCAGGAAAACCGAATCCGGGTCCTCTCTTCGCCATTGTGAGGAGGTTTTTAGGCGCTGATGCATGCCTGTGTTCGGTGCCCTGCAGCGCATGCTCTGCTCTGCCCGCAGGGGCTTACAAAACCTATCAGGCAAACCGAATCCAAGCCTTCTCATTGCCTTATTGTGGGGGAGACTTATTAGTGTTGGTTCGTGCCTATCTTCGGTGACCTGCAGCTCATACTCTGGTCGAGCTTTGCTGGCGCTTACCGCCTTAAATCAGGCAGACCGAATCCAAGCCTTCTAATTGGCATGTTGAGGGGAGGCCTTATTTTTCTCTATTTCTCTATCTCCGGGCATTCCTACCTCTCCCATTTCACTTCTATCTTCCAGCATTCCCATTTCTCTTTTACTTCACTTCCAAACTTCTGTTTCTCTTATCCCTGCGGCTTTCCGGCACCTCGCCCCGCCGGCGGGTTCCCGGCTCTGCGCCGCTTCAGCCCGCGCGCCTCTCTGCGCGGCTTCCCGGCTTTGCGCGGTCCGCGGTCTCCACGCTTAACCCTTTCGCGTCTGAACCACGGCCTACGCCAGCGTTCCCTATCTATTCACGCCCCGTGCTCTCTCTGCACGCGGCGGCTTCCGCGAGTAACACAGCGTAGCTTGCGTCTCCGCCACTAGGATTCAATCTAAGTTCCCCGGGCTAGCCTGGCGAATTCAACCCAGCGTACGTCTCCGCCCCACGATCTGGCTTCCCGTCCTTTGCTCCCCGGGCTAATCAGACGGATCCCAATCTGGCTTACGTCTCAGCTTCTGGTTTCAACTTTTCGCCCCCCATTCCCGGGCTAACTTGAGAATCCCAAAGTGGCTTTCGTTTCCGCCTTGGCCTGCCCCCCGCGGCTTCAATTTCCCTAACATTTTTCTCTACCCGGTATGTTTCCCCAAGCTTTCCTCCAACGATATTCCTCCCTCATTTCTCCTGGCCTCTCCCCACAGTCCGCGTCCGAGTCTGTTTGTTCTAGCTTTCACTTTCGCTTTCGACCTTAGAGATTTCTCCCAGCTTCCCCCCGTAGTCCGTATCCGAATCTATGCCTAGGCTTTCAATAGCTTCTTCCGGCTCCTTTTTCGTCCGGCTTTTCCCTAGGCTGTTTGCTAGTCTCTCTCTCCGGTATTTTCCCAGTTCTTCCCGTTTCTTCCCTCCTAAGTTTTTTATCCGTCCTAGGTTTCCTATCCGAGTCACGTTTCTTCCCTCCTAAGTTTTCTATCCGTCCTAGGTTTCCTATCCGAGCTAGGTTTCCTATCCGAGTCACGGCACCATTATGTCGCTCCCCGTCTTCGTGGAGGAACGACACAGGACCCTGCGCTGTTCTTTCGTCTGCTCGGCCCTCCCCGGGTTTGCTGCTGGTTCTTCCCGGGTTGGCTACTATCCCTTCCACCTCCGTGGAAGGGCAGTTCCCCCTGGCCGCATTCCCCACTTCCGCAGGGGAGCGGCACACCGCCGGCCGGTTCTCTCGGGGGCTGCACGGGTTCCCTTAGATGTTCCCCATAGATGTTCCCGGTGCATGCCGTCTCTCTCCTCCTTTATAGTCCTCCTCCGCCAATCCCAACTCGGCTGAGTACGCTGCTCTCCAATCAGGAGCAAGTCCTACAGTTAATTGGTTGAACTGGAGGCAGCTGTGCGGAAGCTGTTTACTTCTCTCCCAGCGCCATATTGTGGGAGAGCAGATGCATAGAATAAGTCCTAATTCGAGTAACTTAGTCCAGTCCGGATTGCTCCCCACAATATTTAAAATATCTTTCTGAGCAACCTTAGCTATAGAGAAATATGAAGAGAAATTTTGTTGTTAATCATTGTATACAAAATAACCTTGAATGTTTATAGTTGCTACCTAGTGTAATTTAAATATATTGATATAATCACCTCTACTTCTCAAATAAATGTTTTTTAAAAAAAAGATAAGTTTATGTCAGTGTGAAGAACTTTTAAAACTATATACACTTTTTAAATAATATGCAATTTTCATGAACTTTAAAGATTTCCAACATGCATAGCTCCAAATCTTTTGTACCCCAAAATAAAATTACACTTTAATTCCATTTTTCATGAACCTTTTGAAATCCTCTCAGATTTATAGTTTAAATATTTTAAATGTTTTAAATTGAATCATCATTTATCACAGATACATTTATTCAAATGTATGCAACTTCTTTGGTGCATATATAAAAACACTTCTAGAATTTTGATCATCACTCACTAAAGAAATTTCAGAATCCTCTTTATTTAAAACTAATTTGTGTGGTGTAGAATGGGGAAATTGCTCTGACTTGTACAATTGGCCACGTTCCATGGGACATGTTCCCTGCACACAGGGAATTTCAAAGCTGAAAGCTAAGATGACATCAAGCAGCTCTTGAACTTCTGGAAAATTTAACAACTGGCTACCTGAAGCCCCTATTAACCTGTTCCAGCACACTCAAGACTGCCACACTTTACTATTTCAAAAAAACAAAATCCTGGTGTTCAAAAGCTGTCATACAATGTTGGATAGTGAGAACACGTTAAGAGAGAAGAAGATGAGTCTAAGAGGATAGGATTACTTCTTTCACAAGTGATGCTAATGATCAGACACTAGTATTTAGAGTAGTATTCTATTTTTTTATATTTTAAGCTTTTATTTAGTGTGAAAGATGCATAGGAGAGTGAGGGCTTTATTTATAGGAGAGAGAGAGATCTGCGTTCATACCAAGTACCAGGAACCAGCCACGTGGAAGAGCATCCAGGCCAGGAAGCATAGGGCAGGTTGGCCCGAAGGCCATGTGCCCTGAAGGCACAGGGCTATAGCCAGCCCCCTACTGGCAAGAGGCCAGGGTGACAAAAAGGAATAAAAGGGGGGATAGACACACTGTGTCACAGATTTTTAATCCATTATCAAAGGGGAGTGGCTAATTAACCTGATTAGCCAGTGGGTGCTCAGATGTGGCCAGATAGGGGCATGAGGTCACACAGGGGTGTGGCAAAGGCATGGTCTTCCAGCTCACAAGCCTAATCAATTCTAACCTGTATGCCTGTCTACTTCATTTCCCCCTCAGAGACTTCATCCCTTAATCCTAAGGGAAGTTGATAGGTGTAGAATTATCTCTTCTGTAAATGCTTCCTGCTTATGGGGGCATAGTGCAGGCCCTGCCGATGGGTCTGGAATTCTCTGCATAGCCTATCTAACAAATTCGCTTTGTGAGCGGGAGCAGTCTTGGTCATTGCCAATGTCTGTGTCCCCTGCATGGTCAGTTACTCCCAGAAGTTGAGTTCTGAAACATATAAGTTTGCTGATTAGCATAAACAAAACTGGAACAAAACCAATTATATTTGGGGTGCCCCTTAAGATGAAAACAATGTATTTTTCAGATTCCCAGATAGTGGGTAGTGAAAGGTTACCCTTATGTAGATTATAACCCATTTAGCTTGAGTATAGAGAAATATAATTGAAATAACTCATTAGGTAGCTTTATGATCAATAACAGTTCCCAGAGATAATGAAGAAATGCAGGTACAGCATTTTTGCCTTAAGGTACAGCAGCCTTGATGTGACAAAGGCAAAACTTTACTTATCCTTATTGCTTTGAAGAGGTACTAAGGTCTCTGATTGGCTTACAGGAATAATCAGGCATGTCTTTCACATTCACCTGTGAATATGTAAGAGGCAGAAGTTTAATCCTAATTTAACGGAGGTAGTCATGCTCAATATCACCTGGTAAGGTCCCTTTCACTTAAGCTGAAACTGATCTGAAGAGAATCTTCTTATGAATGGTTTGCTCAGGAATTGTTAATGTTGGAGTTTTTGTTAAAAACTCCTTGATTCCTTGGAACAGCTTTTGTAGCTCCCATGCCCAGCACATTGTGTCTATGTCAGAGGCTTTTTAAGCAAACACAGCTTAGAATCCAAATCCTGGAATCCATAACAACTTTTGTAGCTACACTTTTCAGTACAGAGTCTGCATCAGGGCCTCTTTAAAGCTGTATACAAAAGCTTGGAATTCAAATCTTGGAATCCAAATTCCACAGAATTTTGTCATTCTCAGAAATCTCCTCAGCTGCCTTTAAATAGCTGACCCTATGTTAAAACATATGAGATAGAAATTTCACAGAGAGACATGTATCCAAGATTTTACATTTGAGGCACTTAATAAACTTTACATAAATACCTAAGAATACAGGCAATGGAGCTTGACACTTAGCCACAGCTAGAACTTATGATGAATAATATCACACAATAGCACAAAGTAAATCTTTGGAATTAATTTTTACCATTAATGTTAATACTGTAGCTCTTTTGAGAACAGAGGTCCTACATGGGAAGTTAGTACACAGTGACTCCTGTTGTTAATTTAACAATTAACACTCTTATGTGTGACATCAGTGATCACCCGAGGCTCTTGACATAAGCTGCCTAGGCCATGGAAGCCTTTTGAGTTCCACAAACTCCATCAGTATTCAGACAAGGCCATAAGCAAAGTGGAAGTCCTCTCCTCCCTCGGGAGAAAAGTACATTCTACTTTGATGACCTCTCCTTTCCACTGGGGTCTCATCCAGGGAGGTTCTCCACATAGGGACACTTTTTCCACGAGTGCCCTGGATTTCCATGCCTGAAATGCTCTTGTGGGCTTTCTAGCCAGACCAGAATGCCTTCAGGGGCGATTTTGAGGTCACTGAGTGCTACTTAAGGAGATTGCCACTCTGTGAGTCTGCTGTAAGGACTCCCTCCCATATTGGAGCATTCACTCCTCTTTAATTTTATTTACTATTAGCAGTTAATACGTAATCCTATAGACAGGATCACTTTAAAACTTAAGATCTTAGCATTACCATCTAGCCCAAGGGGATTTGTGATCCCATATCAAGTTTTAAACTGTACCCTTAGAAGTAAGTCTGTAGGAATGTATGCAGAGCTATACAGCTTTACAGTCTCTGTAGGACCTGAGAAAATAAAAACAGACACAGGTCTTCATGAGCTTAATTATTCTTAAGCATTTTACATGGATACATTGCATTAGCTATAATTTCTTAATCCTTCTAGTCAAAGGGCCTCCCAATTATTAAGTGTAGATCTGTCATGGAGTCTCCAAAGGAGCAGATGTAGAACTATCCATAGTTAAATCACCTTGTGGGGCCAGCGCTGTGGTGCACTAGGCTAATCCTCTGCCTGCGGAGCCAGCATCCCATATGGACACCGGGTTCTAATCCTGGTTGCTCCTCTTCCCATCCAGCTCTCTGCTGTGGCCCAGAAAAAGCAGTGGAGGATGGCCCGGATGCTTGGGCCCTTGCACTGCATGGGAGACCAGGAGGAGGCAACTGACTCCTGGCTTTGGATCAGCGTAGCTCCAGCTGTTGTGGCCATTTGGGAGGTGAACCATTGGATGGAAGACCATTCTGTCTGTCTCTCTCTCTCACTGTTTGTAACTCTACCTGTCAAATAAATAAATAAATTCTTTTAAAATCACCTTGGAACCTGGGGAGACAGGAGGTAAATAGGGCTAAGCTTTGGCCCAGTTATATCTCTGATCATCTACCTTAACACTTAATCTGACATCTCAGAGCTACTATACCTATTATAGAGCTTAATGTATAAAATCATAGTCAGAGGGAAAAATAAGGAAATAACATAATAAAATCTCATTCAGAGGTGAGAACAACAAACTAACATAATAAAGTCCAGCTCAGAGGCGAAAGTAACAAGCTAACATAATAAAACTTGATTTAATATACATTGCTCCATTAATCAGGCATGTAGCATGTGGTTGGTCATGGGGGCCACCACCTTGGGGCGGAGTCTGTTGCCCATCTTACTATGAGGGTGGAAGTTCCCATGGTGGGTCACCATCTTGGGGCGTAAGTCCCACCCTCCACGAAGAGTGGTATTCTAAAGTTCATCTGTAATGCTCAGAACATTTTTCTGATTCATTATTTATACTTCTTGCTGTGTTGATCTGACAAAGAATCCATTGAAATATATAAATTGCTCTGCTGCAGCCATGGTGTACAAAGAAAATCCTCAGCACTGTTGTACATAGTGAAACATATTTCTTTTCAATCATATGTAACACAAGTGTACATGCATTAACAATTGCTACTCATAGATTATTGGGATATCCAGCAATGATCACCACATCCAAATGTTTTGTTCTTCAAATTAAATAATAGATATGTCCATCCCAAAGCACAGAAAAAATTATAGCACAAAGAGCTTCCCTTTGGGATCTCAATATTAGAAAGCAAAAGAAGAGAAATGGTTTCACACCAGTGGGAAGAAACTACACATTTCTCCTGATTGTAAGAACATGTTTCTTTCAGGATAGATATTGGAATCATTTATAATAATTCTACACTGGTGTTACTTGAGGGATTGGCAACTCAGCTTTGGAAGTAATAGAGAAACCAAATTGGCATGTTCCCCAACCTTTCCCAGAAAAAACGGTCTCCTCCCTGTTCCTCTAGGGGCCTGGAACTCTCCCTAGTTGACCTTACATTTTTGAATATGTTTTTTTGTTTGCCTTCTCACTTTCACAATACCATTTTCTGACACTCATATCCATTGTTATGGTGCATTTGACTGCATTTTAATTGTGTGTCTACAACTTACTGATCTAACATCTCAGTATCTCTGAGTCCATTTGTCTTCTGATAACTGCCCACATTTGATATTTGTACATTGTCCTCAATTAAGAATGGCTTTAAGATGCATATTTGTCTTCAAATCCATGCTTGCATTTTCTTCTAAAAAACAGCTGGTTGATGCAAGTGTTTATTTTTAAAAAGTTCTTTTGTAAAATCATGCTCTTTATGTTTCACTTTTAAAGATGCTTCATTTTTTATCATATTTAGTTTCTCTTGGTGTTGGAGTTCTCATAATCTCTTGTTCTGTTGAGAAGGTCCCTCTTTCAGCAGCTGAAGATTAAGAAGGTTGGTCCTTATGTCTAGACCAACAGGACACTTTAGTGGAAGGAAGGGTTCTGCACTTGCATTATCCCATACATTAGCCACACACAGATATGGTGTGCATGGAATGTGGTTCATTGAATGAACGGATTGCATTTTTAAGTTTACCTAATGAAAATTTAAAAAGCCTTAAGTGGCTATCCGTTCCCTTACTACACAGCATGAAAGAGTATTATAATGGAATAGGCAGGAATGTTTGTGTCCCATGTGGATTGAGCACCTGGTTTGCAGTCACTGTTGCAGTCCTGGCTTCACTTCCAATTCCAGCTTCCTGCTAATGTATTGGGAGCAGCAGGTAATGAATGAAAAACTTAAGTCAGGGCCACCCACACAGGAACCTGGATGGAGTTCCAGGCTTCTGGCTTTGCCCTGGCCCAACCCCAGCTGTGGCAGCCATTTGCAGAATGAATCAGCAAATAAGAGATCGCTTTCTGTCTGTGTCTGTCTCTCTGTTCCTCTGACTTTCAAATAAATAAAATAAAACAAATATTTTTATAAAAGGGAATATTACAATTATCACTGATAACCACAGATACAAGCCGTGCATTGTAGTAAATCTGTAATGCCTTGTTGGGCAGACATGTCTGAAAAGAATGACATCCAGAGGACAAGTGCCTGTGTCTTAGGACTGCTCGTTGAGAAAAGAGACTCTTCTTGTCTTGGAATTCTCAACCCTGATGGTGTGTAAGAATCACCTGGGGACTTTTTGTAGGCTGACAGTGTCCTGATGAAATGATGAGACACTTGGGACTTGCACCAAATTACTGGGAAAAATGAGAACAGAGACTAGGATGGCAGAAATGAGCTGTCATTTGTCACGTGCTGAGGAACACTGAACAGGGCGTGCACATGTCCCATACCCCATTCTCCCATCTCATGCTATGATTTCCATGGATTGTCAAATTTAACACATGGCAGCTCCACTCTAGATGAACTTAATTGTAATCCAAGAGGCTTCTGTATCTTTCGAAAGGACTTGTATTACTCCAGTGCTCACAAAATTTGAGAATCACTGGTTTATGCAGAAGTCCTGACGCACAGAGAATATGAACTATCTTTCCTTAAGAACCAAAGAGATCAGGAAAAAGGAATCAATAGCAAAGTCATGGAAAACAATATTTATTTAAAAAAAAAAACACTCATCAAGGAGCAGGCTTTGTGGCATGGCTGGCTAAGCCACTGCTGGTGACATTGGCATCCCATATCAGAGTGCAGGTTTGAGTCCCAACTGCTCTGCTTCTAATCCAGCTTCCTGTTAATGCACATGATGGTCCAAGTACCTGGGCTCCTGCTACCCATGTGGCAGACTAGAAAGGAATTCCTGGCTCCTGGTTGCTGGCTTCTGCCTGGCCCAGCCCTGGCTGCTTTGGGTATTTGGGAAGTGAAGCAGTACATGGAAAACCTCTCTGTCTTTCTTTCCCTCTCTGTCACTCTGCCTTTCAAATTAGTAGATACATAATCTTTTTATAAAAAGAAATAAAAAGACTGACCAAAATGCATTGCCATGTGCATTATGTTAACTCCCTTACAGAAAATAATGGTAACTGTGTTGCACAAGTAGACTTACCACCAACTTTCCTTTCTAGGTGGTTTATGGAACCTATCTCAGAAGATCCCATGGGAAGATTACTGATGGTCTGCCCGCCCTCCCTTTCCTTGTATTTTATTCACTGGCCAGGCCACCCATGTGGTCATCAGTGTCCCAGATCCATGGCCCCTAATCCTGTAGCACTGTTTGACAAGGGTTAACAATAATCCTCTGCAAAGTGGATCATACAGACACAGACATCCTGGACTGAAGCAGCATCATTCTATCAAGGTCCTCATAAAAGGGATTTTTAATCTATTTTTAAAGCCAGTGAATTTTAAAAATTTGAAAGCAGTTTATTTTTATTTAACTCACCAATGTTTGTGCCACTATCAAATAGTACAACGCAGCTTGCTTAATAGTCCTCATTTTTCCCAAATGTCCAATAATTTCAAGTTTTATTTAGTACTTGGCATTTTAAAAAAGATGAGCTGACTATATATAATGTTCAACAATGCATAAATGTATAAAATGCATAAAGCTCAACAATGCATAACTCTGCAGAGATGGCTATAGCATCTCATGTCTCATCTAAAAGTAATGCCACAGGATATTCATACATATTGGTTAATAGAAAATTGGATTTCATAGTTACCAGATTATTAAAAGTATAGACACCTTATATTTTAAAATAAACATTTTTAGCTTGGTTATGATAAACTTTTTAATAAATGTGCATTTATTTTTGTCCAGACTTAATAAAAAATGGTAAATATATAACATATAACCAAAGGTATTAGATGTTAGAAAGCATCCATTGATATCAACCATACACAAACACAAACAATGAGACTTTAGTGACTGTTCATTTACTTTTCCTGTGCGTTGACCAAACATTTTCCAGGTTCACCCTACTACTAAAAACATGGATCTAGGAGCCTCAGAAAATCTCAACCATGGAGGATTCATTCATCTTCAGAGCAGCAGTTTCTATACCAGAAGTAAGATTTGCCAAACAAATAGGATTTACCTGAATCTATGCAAGTAATAGTCTTTCCTACCAGTGGAAAATGTGATGAGTAATTAGGGGGTATGCATCTGACAAGGTGTCATGCAGATTTTAATAAAAACAAGGCATGCAGATTGGCAAAAAGATACTGCAGTCTGTGGGTTAAAAATAAATGAATCTGATAAGCAACAAGAGCTAAACACACACACACAGAGCATGTAAAACTAGTGAAATCTAGGTAATGTTGATGGATTGTATCAAAATGAATTTTCTGGTTGTGCTATTATATTGCAATTATTCAAGTTACTGCTGTTGGGGGAAGCTAGGTAAAGGATTTATAGGATACCTCTACATTATTTCTTTAAATACTGCACGTGAATTTACACTTGTTCAAAATGGAGTTTTAGTAGTGAAGTGCTAAGCAGAAACAAGTCTATTGGACAAAGATTTATTAAAACCAAACAAAATCAATTATCAGTGCAAAAGTAATCAACTATTCAATAAAGGTTTTAATGATTGGGTTAAGAAATTCTAGATGAAAGCCTATGAATAGATACTCCAAAATTCTTATCAAAGGAAATCAGATAGTGAATACAGTATTGCAATTCACTAGGGGTTCTTGGCTACATGATGGATGCAGAACACCTTCTGAAAAATTTCCTGAATGAATCCTTCACAGTGAGTTCTAGGTACTCACATCATGAAGTAACAGAACACTGTCTTGAATGCTAATGATGTATAATCGTGCTCTAAAGAATAATTTTTCCAGAAAAACACTGCACTCAATAAAACAAGATTACACTCAAGAGCCAGTCCAAGCAAAGTTACGTAGTGTGTCAGCGATAGATATCAGGCACTTTGTGTGTCATATGCATCAAACTTTATGATTAAACATTTGTATAACAAGTGTGGAATAGCTTCAGGTTAATGCAGAATTCTAAGAAGAGAAATGATTGAGTCAATATATTACTGTGTGGTATAGTAAAGAAATCCTACAAGATCCCACTAGGGAAGAATAAAAACAGATAAAAATGCTCAGAGGACAGTTAACTTAGGAGTTCTGTGGGGAGGGGAATACATTAAATTCCAGAGACACAAAGTGGCAATAGGAATAAAATAAAGGATGATGTCAAATAGGATGAATTTGGTCCATGCTGAGTAGAATAAAACCATGGCACTGAAGACCAAATGTAAGTATAGATGAGAAGGAGAAGTCATCAATGGAGATCATTAATGTGAAGACATTTGGAAAGCAAATTAAAATTAGTTACGTAAAGCAGGGATTTTTATGTGTGTGTTTGAGATTAGAGTCATGATTGACAAAAAAATGTGGAAAAATCAACCCTATTTTCCACACTTGATTTTGTTTTGAGAGTCTTGAAAACACAAGGATCTGGGATAACCATGAGAGGTCAGAGTTAGGGTCTTTGTGGAGTTCAGTGATTATTGGAGGAGGAAGGAACAGGTGGGTCTGGTGTGCACAGGTGATGGGAAGATGATGTGGACTGGAGAGGGGGAGAAAGAAGAAAAGCATGTCTGCTTAGTGCAAACAAAATGGTCAATCATGGATATTTTTGAGCAGCTGCTGGAAAAGATGACCGTTCAATTTAAGAAACCAGCAGTTACTCTGGCCTCAGAATCAGCTCTAAAGGCTTTCTGATCTGGCTGAAAAGCCCATGAGAGTATTGCAGGCATGGAAAGCCAAGACACTCTGGCAAAAAAAAAAATAATTAAATTTAAAAAAAACCTAAATGAAAGATCTCTGTGAGTGAGATCCCAGTGGAAAGAACAGGTCTTCAAAGAAGGAGGTACCTTTCTCTGAAGGGAGGAGAGAACCTCCACTTTGACTATGACCTTGTCTAAATAAGATAAGAGTTGGAAAACTCAAAAGGCTTCCATAGCCTTGGAAACTCATGACTGGAGCATAGGGAGATTACTGATGCCATAAACAGGAGTGTCAATTTGTAAAGTCAACAACAGGAGTCACTGTGCACTTACTCCTCATGTAGGATCTCTGTCCTTAATGTGCTGTACATTGAGACTTAATGCTATAACGAGTACTCAAACAGTATATTTCACTTTGTGTTTCTATGGGGGTGCAAACTGTTGAAATCTTTACTTAATGTATACTAAACTGATCTTCTGTAAAAAAAAGAAATTATCGATTCCCAACTTGACTCTCACTGGGATTAAACATGACAATAGGTCTGATCTGATTTCATCATCATTTAAAAAATCATCTATTATTTTTCACTTTATGTTTCTGTGTGGGTGCAAACTGTTGAAATCTTTACTTAATGTATGCTAAACTGATCTTCTGTATATTAAGAGAATCAAAAATGAATCTTGATGTGAATGGAAGGAGAGAGGGAGTGGGAAAGTGGAGTGTTGAGGGTGGGAGGGACGGTATGGGGGGGGAGCCATTGTAATCCATAAGCCGTACTTTGGAAATTTATATTCATTAAATAAAAGTTAAAAAAAAAACAGCAGTTATCTAAGAATGAAGAGAGAAAGTTAAGCACTTGAGACAAGGAAGGGTTGCTTGGTATAATTGGAGCTATTTTATTTTATTACTTTATCTGGACACAAAGACAAATAAAACCATAAGTAAAATTCAATTTCACAAAATTGCCTTAAAATAAAAAAAAATTTGAAGAGGAAATAGATTCTTCAATCTATCAATGGTTATCCAAAATATTATTCTATTTATGGAAAGTATCTCTAACTTATAATAGATCCCATGTGTACATGACCAGATATGACACATTAAAAGGCTATGAGGTGTCAAAAATATTCAGGCACTTTGTTAGCAGGAGCTACATCACTGGAATGTTCAAAATCTGAAGCTAAGAAAACGTATCGGTGTTTATATTCATAAAACAAGGATGAAAAATGACTTAGGTAATCATAAAACCTGATTCAGGGAATGGTATCTTACACCCAAGTAAAGTGTTTTGTCAAATTTCATTGTGTTCACTCAATGGCAGTAGCCAACATTTTAAATGATGCTGAGATTTATTTTTATTGGGAAGGTTAAAACTTAAGGTTTCAATAGGGGCACCGGTTTGAGTCCTGGCTGCTCCACTTCCGATCTAGCTCTCTGCTGTGGCCTAGGAAAGCAGTAGAAGACAGCTCAAGTCCTTGGGCCCCTGCACCCACGTGGGAGACCTGGAGGAGGCTCCTGGCTCCTGGCTTCAATATACTTCCAGTGTTGTGATAAAAGCCAATGTTTTCAAGCACAGAGGGAAGAGGGGTAATGAACAAAACATGTTTTTTTTTTCAGTTTAAGATTAGAAATCAGCTTACAGGGTGTCAACATAATGGCCTCCATTCATAGTTACTATGAAATAAAGATTAAATGTTAAATATTTAGCATCAAATTTCTAATCTGAGGGAAAGCTTATATATTGTCATATCTTGCACTTAATGGTTTTCCTTTTCAAATATTTTAGAGACTTACACAGAACTGGAAAACATTCCCATTTTTATTTACATTCTTCCTTTCATTCACTGATGACTTTCAACAATAAAGCATCTTCATTTCGAAGAGTTCTTACCCCAAAATTAATCTACTACTCCAAGAAAAAGATTCTATAGCTTTGAGACTTTTAAATTGTTAAACATTCTCCTTAATCTTTGAGATCCAACAGAGTATTTTTTCTACTCTAAAGCAAATACTAAAATACACAACTCAGTAACACAGAAATGAAGAGTAAAACACAATGATGTAATATCTAGGAAAAATTACAATATGATGCACAATCAGTTTGAGTAAGATGTAACTTAGAGTTTAACTTTCAGTTTATTAAGTGCTCTGTGTACCTGTCATTCTACAATGCCAAGCATATAGACAAACACTGTTCCACAACAAATGTTTTATGAGTTGGTAGCTATAAATAAAATATTTGCCATTTTACAAAAATCTAATATAATGCAACATCTAATAAAATTCACTTCCCCAAATCATGTCCTGTTTTGGATTAAGTTCTGATTTTTAGGAAATACATAATTATATTCACTAATTTGAGAGAACATACTTACAATATATATTGTATATCCCCCACAAAAAAAAAACTAGCATTACACCGATTAATCAATTTTAGTTATTTTAACTGAAAGTGGGCAGTTTATACCCAGTTCCCACACTGCTTGGAGAACAATCAAATGCAGTGGAAGCCAAGCAATTGACACTATTTATAGATTCTCAGAACCACCTACTTTGTATTGATTGTTTTAAGCACCACTGTAAACTTTCAATTTTTAAGAGTCCCTTTAAGATGTAGCAGATGCTGGCTTTCTAATCATGCTGGAAAGCATAGTGGGTTCAAAGTTACAAAAATGTTAACACATATAAATTAGTATTAAACTTCATTATTTTCAATTGTCAATAAACTATAATGAAGGCCTAAAGTCCATAAATATTTGTTTCTGAACCCCTAAGCTTCTATGATTTGTACGTGTGTGCATTCATGTGTGTCTGTGAAAGGGAAATGCATATAAACGCGTACTGGGAAATGTTACACATTGTACTTTTAGCATCATTACTATGGATACAGATGCAAGGCTTATAAATATTTGGGTGCTTTTCAATATTTCTAGTGATTCAAATGCTGTTAGAATTTAGCATGGTCATTAACACTACATGTACAGTTCAGTGTTAGATTCAGGCGTTCATACCTCACCATAGTTGTATGCATCATGTTCACTCTCCACTATAACTAGACAGTGATTATAAACTTTATGACCAAATGCACATGATCACCCCAATGCATGATCTGCATTTTACTTAACACAATTTCAATTTTCCAGAGTTCAGAAATCAACTTCATTGTAGGTTTTAGAAATGTTAGAGGGAGCAGGGGCAGGCCCTGGAGGGCATGGAGGGAAGTGGGGTCCTGCACTGGAGGGAGGCCAGTGGAGCAGGGTCGGGCCCTGGAGGGTGAGGATGGGAGAAGGGCCCAGGCCCTGGAGGGCGAGTGTGGGAGTGGGGCCGGATCCTGGAGGGAGAGGAGGGAAGCGGGGTCCTGCACTGGAGGGCAACAAGGGGAGCAGGGTCCAGCCTGAGAGGGTGAGGAGGGGAGCTGGGCCCAGGCCCTGGAGGTTGAGGAGGGGAGCGGGGTCAAGCCCTGGAGGGCAACAGGAACAGAGCCAGACCCTGGAAGGTAGTGAGGAGATCAGGGCCCAGGCCATGGAGGGCATGGAGGTGAGCAGGGCCAGGCCTTGGAGGGTGAGGAGGGGAGTGGGGTCTGGCCCTGGTTGGTGGCAAGGGGATCCGGGCAAGGAAATGGAAGGCAGTGAGTGGAGCAGTATAAGGCCCTGGAGGGCATGGAGGAAAGCAGGGTCAGGCCCAGTAGGGCAGCGAGAGGAGTGGGGCAAGGCCATGCAGGGCGAGGAGGTGAGCAAAGCCCAGCCCTGGGGGGTGAGGAAGGCAGCAGGGTCAGGCTCTGGAGGGCAGCGAGCGGAGTGGGGCAAGGCCATGCAGGGCGAGGAGGTGAGCAAAGCCCAGCCCTGGTGGCAAGGATGTGAGCTGGGCCTGGACCTGGATGGCGAGGAGGGCACCGGGGCCTGGCCCTGGAGGGCATGGAAGGGAGCTGGGCCCAGGCCATGGAGGGTGAGGAGGGGATCAGGGCCAATCCCTGGAGGGTGAGGAGGGGAGAAGGGCCCAGGCTCTGGAGGCGAGGAGGTGAGCAGGGCCTGCCCCTGGAGGGCAAGGAGGGGAGCAGGGCCCGACCCCAGAGGGTGGCTGGGGGAGCAGGGCCTGGCCCTGGATGACAGCAAGAGGTACAGGGCTTGGACCTGGAAGGCATATAGGGGAGGAGGGTCCATGCCCTGGAAGGCAAGGAGGGGAGTAGGGCCTGGCACTGGAGGGTAAGGAGAGCAGGGTCCAATCCCTAGAGGGTGAGGAGGGGAATGGGGCCTGGCCCTGGAGGGCAAGGAGTAGAGGAGAGCCCAGCCCTGGAGGGCAAGGAGGGGAGAGGGGTCAGGCCCTAGAGTGTGGCAAGGGGAATGGGGCCAGGTCCTGGAAGGCAGTGAGGGGAGCAGGGTAAGGCCCTGGAGGGCGTGGAGTGGAGCGGGGTCAGGCTCTGTAGGGCAGCGAGTGGAGCGGGGCAGGGCCATGGAAGGCAAGGAGGGGAGCGGGGCCAGGCTCTGGAGGGTGAGGAGGGGAGCAGGGCCTGGCCCTGGAGGGTGAGGAGGGGAATGGGGCACAGGCCCTGGAGGATGAGGAGGGAGGCAGGGCCCATGCCCTGGAGGGCAGTGATGGCAGTGCCCAAGGTGAGTGGGACCTGACCCTGGAAGGCAAGGAATGGAGTGGGGCCTAGCCCAGGATGGTAAGGAGGGCTGCAGGGCCTGGCCCTGGAGGGCGAAGAGGGGAGCAGGGCTGGGCCCTGAAGCGTGAGTAGCGGAGCAAGGCCCGACCATGGTGGGCATCAAGGTGAGCAGGCCCAGGCCCAGGCCCTGGAGGGCAAGGAGGGGAGCAGGGCCTGGCCCTGGAGGGTGGCAGGTTCAGCAGGGGCCAGCCCTGGAGGGCGGCAAGAGGAGCAAGGCTGGGCCCTTAGAGGGCAACATGGGGAGCGGGGTCCATGTCCTGATGGGCAGCGATGACTGTTTATGAGGGCTGGACCCTGCTCCCCTCCTCACCTCCAGGGCCTGACCCCACTCCCCTCCTCTTTCTCCAGGGCCAGACCTTCCTACCCTCCTCGCCCTCCAAGGCCTGGGGCCTTGTGCCCTCCTCACCCTCTAGGGCCAGGCCCTGTTCCCCTCAGGCATGGCCATCGGGCCCTCCAGAGCATGGGCCCACTCCCCACTTCACCTTCCAGGTCCAGGCTCGCTCTTCATGCCGCCCTCCAAGGCTGGACCCTGCTCCCATTCTCACCCTCAGGGCCAGGCCCTGCCCCTTTCAGACATGGCCATCACTGCCCTCCAAGGCATGGGCCCCACTCCCCTCCTCACCCTCCAGGGCCAGGCCCGCTCATCTTGCCGCCCTCCAGAGCAGGGCCCTACTCCCCCGCTGCCCTCAAGTGCAGGACCCCACTCCCCTTCTTGCCCAAGAAGGCCGGGCCCCACTTCCCTCCTTGCCCTCCAGGGCCAGGCCCTGCTCCACTTTCCTCCCTCCATGGCTGGCTGGGCCCCGCTCCCTTTGCCGCCCACCAGGGCCAGGTCCTGCTCCCCTCCTAGCCCTCCATGGCCCTGCCCTGCATACCTCCATGCCCTCTAGGGCAAGGCCCCACTCCCCCCTCTCATGGCCCTCACTTCCGTCCTGGGCATGGGCCACACTCCCCTCACTGCCTTCCAGGGTCTGACCCTGCTCTCCTCTTTGCACTCCAGGGCCAACCCTGCTGCCTTGCTCACCCTCCAGGGCTAGGCCCCGCTCACATGTACGCCCTCCAGGACCTGGACCCACTCCCCATGATGTCCACCAGGGTCAGGCCTCGCTCTGCTACTCAGGCTCCAGGGCCCAGCCCTGCTCCCCTCCTCACCCTCCAGGACCAGCCCTGCATCCCTTCTACCATCCCAGGCTAGGCCCCCCTCCCCTCCTCGCCCTCCAGGGTCAGGCCCCACTCCCCTCTGACATGGCCATCACTGCCCTCCAGGGCATGGGCTCTGCTCCCCTCCTCGCCCTCCAGGGCCTGGCCGCGCTCCGCTGCTTGCCATCCATGGTGCTGTCCCCTCCATTCGTTGCCCATCAGGGCTGGACCCCACTCCTGTTCGTACTCTCCAGGGCCTGACCCCACCCCCCTCACTGCCTTCCAGGGCCTCACCCAGAAATCCTCGCCACCAACCAGGGTCTGACCCTGCTCCTCTATTCGCCCACCAAGGCCTGGCCCTACTCACCTCCATGCCCTCCATGGACTAAGACCCCCTCACCTCACTGCCTTCCAGGGACTGGCCCTATTCCCCTTGCCACCCTCTAGGGCCTGACCCCGCTCCCTCCCTCATTCCCCAGGACTGGACCATGCTCCTCTCCTTGCCCTCCAAGGCCTGGGTCCTGGTGCCCGCCTCACCCTCCAGAGCCTGGGGCCTGGTGCCCTCCTCACCCTCCAGGGCCAGGCCCTATTACCCTCAGGCATGGCCATCACTGCCATCCAGGACATGGGCCCTGCTCCCCCCTTTGCCCTCCAAGGCCGGGCCCGCTCCTCTTGCCTGCCTCCAGGGCAGAGCCCTGCTCCCCCACCATCCTACAGTGCAGGACCCCAGTCCCTTCCTTGCCCTCCAGGGCTGCGCCTTGCTCCCCAACTCACCCTCTAGGGCCTAGACCCGGCTCCCCTCCTCGCCCTCCAGGGCCACGCCCTGCTCTCCTTATCATCCTCAAGGGCCTTAGCCCCGCTCCCCTCCTTGCCTTCCATGGCCCTACCCCACTCCCCTCGCCACTCTCCAGGGCCAGATCCTGCTCCCCTCCTCACCCACCAGGGCCAGGCCCGCTCATCTTGCCGCCCTCCAGGGCAGGATTCTGCTCCCCTGCCGCCCTCAAGTGCAGGACCCCACTCCCCTCCTTGCCCAGGAGGGCCAGGCCCCACTTCCCTCCTCAACCTCCAGGGCCAGGCCCTGCTCCACTCTGCACTCCACAGCTGGCTGAGCCCAGCTCCCCTTGCCACCCACCAGGGCCCTGCTCCCCAGCCTCCCTCCAGTGCAGGACTCTGCACCCTTCCTTGCCCTCCAGGGCAAGCCCTGCTCACCTCCTGGCCCTCTAAGGCCTGGACCCTGCTCCCCTCTTAACCCTCCATAGCCCTACCCTACATTACTCCATGCCCTCTAGGGTAAGGCCCCATTCCCCTCAGTCTTGGCCATCACTACCCTCCTGGACATGGGCCCTGTTCACCTCACTGCCTTCTAGGGCCTGACCCTGCTCCCCTCCTCGCCCTCCAGGGCCTTCCCTGCTTCCTTCCTCGACCTCCAGGTCCAGGCCCGGCACCCCTCCTTACCATCCGGGCTAGGCCCCCCTACCCTCCTCACCCTCCAGGGTCAGGCCCCACTCCCCTAAGGCATGGCCATCACTGCCCTCTAGAGCATAGGCCCTAGTCCCCTCCTCGCCCTACAGGGCCTGTGCCCCATTCCCTCCTCACCCTCCAGGGTCTGACCCTGCTCACCTCCATGCCCTCCAGGGCCTGTGCCCCATTCCCACCTCACCCTCCAGGGCCTGAGCCCCGCTGCCCTCCTCGCCCTCCAGGGCCAGGCACCACTCCGGCCAAAAAGGGCCGGGCCCTGGTCCCCCTGCCACCCTCCAGTGCAAGACCCTGGTCCCCACCTTGCCCTCCAGAGCCAGGGCCTCTCCCCTCCTCACCCTAAAGGGCCAGTCCCTGCTCCCCTCCTCACCCTCCAGGGCCTGGCCCTGCTCCCCTCGCTTCCCTCGCTTCCCTCCAGGGCCTCACCTTGCTCCCCTCCTCACCCTCCAGGGCCAGGCCCGACTCCCTCCTTGCCCTCCTGGGCTTGGCCACACTCCCCTCAGGAAGGGCGACACTGCCCTTCAGGGCATAGGCCCTGTTCCCCACCTCACCCTCCAGGGCCAGGCCCCACTCCCCTTGCAGCGCACCAAGGTTGGTCCCTGCTCCCCTCCTAGTCGTCCAGTGCCTGGCCCCTGCTCCTATTGCTCCCGACCAGGGCCAGACCCTGCTTCCCTCCTTACCCTCCAGGACCTGGGACCACTCCCCTTGATGCCCACCAGGGTCGGGCCTCGCTCCGCTACTCAGGCTCCAGGGCCCAGCCCTGCTCCCCTCCTCACCCTCCAGGGCCAGGCCCTGCAGCCCTCCTTACCATCCTGGGCTAGGCCCCCCTCCATTCCTTGCCTTCCAGGGTCAGGCCCCACTCCCCTCAGGCACTGCCATCACTGCCCTCCAGGGCATGGGCCCTGCCTCCCTCCTCATCCTCCAGGGCCTGTGCCCCATTCCCTCCTCGCCCTCCAGGGCCTGGCTCTGCTCAACTCCATGCCCTCCAGGTCCTGCCCCGCTCCAGCTCCACTCGCTGCCCTGCATGGCCTGACCCAGTTCCCCTCCATGCCCTCCAGGGCCTGACCCCGCTCCCCTCCACTCCCTCCAGGGCCTGGCCCGGATCCCCTCGCCATCAACCAGGGCCTGACCAGGCTCCCCTATTCACCCTCCAAGGCCTGACCCTGCTGCCTTCCTTGCCCAAGATGGCCGGGCCCCACTTCCCTCCTTGCCCTCCAGGACCAGGCCCTGCTCCACTCTCTGTACTCCACAGCTGGCTGGGCCCAGCTCCCCTTGCCACGCACTGGGCCCTGCAACCCCTGCCTCCCTCCAGTGAAGGACCCCACTACCCTCCTTGCCCTCCAGGGCCACGCCCTGCTACCCTCCTGGGCCTCTAGGACCTGGACCCTGCTGCCCTCCTAGCCCTCCATGGCCTTGCCCTGCATACCTCTACACCCTCTAGGGCAAGGCCCCATTCCCCTCAGTCATGACCATCACTTCCCTCCTGGACATGGGTCCCGCTCCCCTCACTGCTTTCCAGGGCCTGACCCTGCTGCCTTCCTTGCCCTCCAGGGCCTGGGACCACTCCCCTTGATGCCCATCAGGGTCAGGCCTTGCTACACTACTCAGGCTCCAGGGCCCAGCCCTGCTCCCCTCCTCACCCTCCAGGGTCAGGCCCCACTCCCCTCAGGCATGGCTATCACTGCCCTCCAGGGCCTGGGCCCCACTCCCCTCCTTGCCCTACAAGGCCTGTGCCCCATTCCCTCCTCACCCTCCAGGGCCTGGCACTGCTCACCTCCATGCACTCCAGGGCCTGGGCCTCATTCCTTCCACACGCTCCAGGTCCTGACCCCGCTCCCCTCCTTGCACTGCATGGCCCTGCCCCGATCCACTCACTGCCCTCCAGGGCCTGATCCCATTCCCCTCCATGCCCTCTATGGCCTGACACCGCTGCCCTCCCTGCCTTCCAGGGCCTGGCCGAGATCCCCTCTCCACCAACCAGGACCGGCCCCACTTCCCTACTCGCGCTCCAAGGCCTGGCACTGCTCACATCCATGCCCTCCATGGCCTGGGCCCCAATCCCCTCACTTCCTTCCAGGGCCTGGCCCTGTTCCCCTGGACACCCTCCAGGGACTGACCCCGCTGCCCTGCTAGCCCTCCAGGACCTGACCCGCTCCCCTCCTCGTTCCAGCGCCTGGCCCTGCTCACATCCACGCCCTCCATGGCCTGGGCCCTGTTCCTTCCTAGCTCTCCAAAGCCTGGGCCCAGTTCCCTCCTCACCCTCCTGGAACAGACCCTGCTCCCCTCCTCACCTCCAGGCCTAGGCCCTGCTGCCCTCCTCACCTCCAGGGGCAGGCCTGCTCCTCCTGCCAACCTCCAGGGCAGGACCCTAAACCTCCCCTGCCTCTCTCCTGTGCAGGACGCCACTCCTCTCCTTTCCCCAGAGGGCCGGGCATTGCTCCCCTCCTCATCCTCTAGGGCCTGGACCCTGCTACCCTCCTTGCTTTCCAGGGAAGGTCCTTGCTCCCCTCCTAGCCCTCCAGTGCTGGGCCCTGCTCCCTTCCACGCCTTCAGGGCCTGGGTCCCGCTCTCCTTACTGCCCACCAGGGCCTGACCTGGCTCCCCTCCTTGACCCCCAAGGCCTGGCCATGCTCACCTACATACCCTCCATGGACTGGGCCCCGATCCACTCACTGCCTTCCAGGGCCTGACCCTGCTCGCCTCTTTGCTCTCCAGGACGTGGCCTTTCTCACACCCATGCCTTCCATGGCCTGGGCCCCGTTCCTTCCTAGCTCTCCAGAGCCTGGTTCCCTCCTCACCCTCCAGGACTGGACCCTACTCCTCTCCTCACCTCCAGGGCCTGGGTCCTGCTCCCCTCCCTTACCTTCCAGGGCCTGGCCCGGATCCCCTCGCCACCAACCAGAGCCTGACCCTGCTCCCCTCCTCACCCTCAAGGACCATGCCCTCTATGGCCTGGCCCCGTTCCCTACTCACCCTCCAGGGCCTGGGTCCTGATCCTCTCGCCACCCTCCAGGGCCAGGCCCTGCCCCCTCCTTGCACTCCAGGGCTGGGCCCCCTCCGCTAATCGTACCCAAGGACCAGGCACTGCTCCCCTCCTCACCATCCTAGGCAAGGCCCCACTCCTCTTCTTGCCCTCAAGGCCCAGGCAGTTTTCCCTCCTTGCCCTCCAGGGCTTGGCTCCCATCCCCTCTCGTCCTAAAGGGCCAGGCCATGCTCCCCTCATCGCCCTTCAGGGCCTGACCCCAGCTCCCCTCCTCACAGTGCAGGGCTGGGCCCCACTCACCTCGGGAACAGTCATCACTGCCCTCCAGTGCATTGGCCCCACTCCTCTCCTCGCCCTCCATGGCCAGTCCCCACACCTACTGCCACCCTCCAGGGCAAGGCCCAGCTCCCCTTGCTGCCCACCAGGGCCAGGCCCTGCTCCCCTCCTAGGCCTCCAGGGCCTGGCCACGCTCCCCTCCTCACCCTCCAGGGCCTGGGCCCGCTCACCTTGACGCCCACAAGAGTTGGACCTGGCTCCCTACTTATGCTCCAGGGCCCAGCCCTGCTCCCCCCTTCACCCTCCAGGGCCAGGCCCTGCACCCCTCCTTAAAATCCTGGGCTAGGCCCCCCTACTCTCCTTGCCCTCGAGGGACAGGTCCCACTGCCCTCAGGCGTGGCCATCATTGGCCTCCAGGGTATGGGTCCCGCTCCCCTCGCCCTCCAGGGCCTGTGCCCCATTCCCTCCTCGCCCTCAAGGGCCTGGCCCTGCTGACCTCCCTGCCCTCCAGGGCCTGGGCTTCATTCCCTCCTCACCCTCCATGGCCCTGCCCTACTCTACTCACTGCCCTCCAAGGCCTGACCGCACTCCCCTCTTTGCCCTTCAGGGCCTGAACCCATCCCCCTACTGCCTTTCAGGGCCTGGCCTGGCTCCCCTCCTTACCCTCCATGGCCTCACCCCTCTCTCCTGCCTAGACCTGCTCACCTCCATGCCCTTCTTCGCCTGGGCCCCAATCCCCTCACTGCCTTCCAGGGCCTGGCCCTGTCCCCTCGCCACCCTCCAGTGCTGGATATCACTCCCCTCCTAGCCTTCCAGGACCAGGCCCTGCTCCCCACCTCACCCTCCAGGGCCTTGGCTATGCTCCCCTTGTCACCTCCAGGGCAAGGCCCAGTTCCCCTCCTCACCCTCCAGGATCTGGGCCCTGCTCCCTTCCTTTCCTCCAGGGCTGGACCCCACTCCCCTTGTTGCCCTCCAGGGCGGGACCCTGCTTCCCTCTATGCCTTCCATGGCCCTGCCCTGCTCCCCTCGCCGAGCTCTGGGGGCTTACCCTGCTCACTTCCTTGCCCACCAGGGCCTGGGCTGTGCTCTCCTTGCTGCCCACCTGGGCCACGCCCCGCTCCCCTCCTAGCCCTCCAGGGCCAGGCCCTACTCCCCTCCTCACCATCCTGGGCCAGGCCCCACTCCCCTCCTCTTCCTCCAGGGCCTGGGACCTGATCACCTCACTGCCCTCTAGGGCCAGGCCCTGCCCTCTCCTTGTCCTCCAGGACCGCCCCCCCCCCCAATTGCCCTCATGGACCAGGCCCTGCCCCCCTCTTCTCCTTGCCCTCATGTGCCAGGCCAAATTCCCCTCCTTGCCCTCCATGGCCCTGCCCTGTTCCCTCCTCACCCTCCAGGGCCTGGCCCTGTTCCCCTCCTCGCCTTCCAGGGCCTGGGCACTGCTGCCTTCCTCACCCTCCAAGGCAAGGAGGGGAGCAGGTCTCATATCCTGGAGGGTATGATGGCCATGCCTGAGGGGAGTAGTTCCTGACCCTGGAGGGTGAGGAGGGGAGCAGGGACAGAACGTGGAGGGCGAGGAGGGGAACAGGGTCAGGCCCTGTTTGGTGGCAAGTGGAACAGTCCATGAACTGGAAGTGGAGAGAGAATGGGGCACAGGCCCTGGAGAACAAGAAGGGGAGCAGGCCCATGTCCTGGAGGGCAGTGATGGCCGTGCCTGAGGGGAGTGGGGCCTGACCCTGGAGGGTGAGGTGGGGAGGGGGACCTAGCTTAGGATTTTAAGGAGGGGTGTGGGGCCTGGCCCTGCAGGGCAAAGAGGGAGCAGGGCTGGGCCATGGAATATGAGAGGGGAGCGAGGCCAGACTCTGTGGGCATCAAGGGGAGCAGGCATAGACCCTGGAGAGTGAGCAGGGGAGCATGACCTGGCCCTGGAGGGTGAGGAGGGGAGCAGGGTCACGTCCTGGAGGGCAAGGAGGGGCAGGAGTCCCAGGGCCTAGAGGATGAGGATGGGAGGAAGGGCTGACCCTGTAGAGTAATGAGGGGAGCTGACCTGGCCCTAGAAGTCAAGGAGGAAAGCAGGGCTAGACCCTGGATGGCAAGGAGGGGAGCAGGGCCTGGCCCTGGAGGGCAGTGATGGACATACCTGAGGGAGTGGGGCCAAGCCCTGGACTGTGAGGAGGGGAGCAGGGCCCAGCCCTGAAGGGCTAGGAGGGGAGTTGTGCCCAGGCCATGGAGGGTGAGGAGGGGAGCAGGTCCTGGTTTGGAGGGCGTGGAGGGGAGATGGGTTAGGCCCTGGAGGGTGAGGAGGGCAGCTGGGCCTTGCCCTGGAGGGTGAGGACTGGAGCAACGCCTGGCCCTGGAGGGCGATGAGGGGTCATGCCCAGGCCCTGGAGGGCAAGGATGGGAGCAGGGCCTGACCCTGTAGGGTGAGGAGGGGTGCTGGGCCCAATCCTAGAGGGCATTGAGGGGAGTGTGGCCCAGCCCCTTAGGGCAAGGAGGGGATGGGGTCCAGGCCCTGGAGGGTGAGGACGGGAGTGAGGCCCATACCCTGGAGGGCGATGTTGGCTGTTCCTGAGGGGAGAAGGTTCTGGTCCTGGAGGACGAGGAGGGAACTGGGCCCAGGCTCTGGAGAGCTAGGAAGAAACGGGGCCAGGCCATGGAGGGCATGGATGTGAGCAGGGCCAGGCCCTGGAAGGCGAGGAAGGGAATGGGGTCAGGTCCTCTAGGGCAAAGATGGGAGTGGGGGCAGGTCCTGGAGGCTACAGAGGGGAACAGGGCCAGGTCCTGGAAAGTAGTGGGGGGATTGGGGCCCAGGCCGATGATGGCATGGATGTGAGCAGGGCCAGGTCCTGGAAGGCGAGGTGGGGAACAGGGCCTATGCTCTGGAGGGCAGTGATGCCCTTCCTGAGAGGAGTGGGCCCTAGCCTGGAAGGCAGTGAGGGGAGCGGGACACAGGCCCTGGAGGGTGAGGAGGGGAGCAGGGCCCCGGCCCAAGAGGGCAAGTCGGGGAGCGGGTCCCAGGCCCTAGAGGGCAAGGATGGGAGCAAGGCCTGACCCTGTAGGGTGATGAGGGGAGCTGGCCTGGCCCAGGAGGTCAAGGAAGGGAGCTGGGCCTGGACCTGAAGGGCAAGTCGGGGAGCGGGACCCAGGTCCTGGAGGGCGAGGAGGGGAGCGGGGTCAGGCCCTGGAGGGTGGCGAGGGGAACAGGGCCAGGCCCTGGAAGGCAGTGAGGGGAGTGGAACCCAGGCCCTATGGGCCAGAAGGGGAGTGGTGTCCTGCACTGGAGGGCAGCGGGGTCAGAAGGGTCCAGCCCTGGAAAGCTGCTAGAGGAGCAGAGCCAGGCCCTGGAGGGTGAGGTGGGGAGCGGGGCCCACGCCCTGAAGGGCAGTGATGCCATTCCTGAGGTGAGTGGTGCCTAGCCCTGGAAGGCAGTCTGGGGAGCAGGACCCAGGTCCTGCAGGGTGAGGAGGGGAGCGGGGTCAGGCCCTGGAGGGTGGTGAGGGGAACGGGGATAGGCCCTGGAAGGCAGTGAGGGGATCAGGGCCCAGTCCAATGAGGGCATGGAGGTGAGCAGGGCCAGCCCTGGAGAGCGAGGAAGGGAGTGGGGTCAGGTCCTGGAGGGTGAGGAGGGAAGCGGGGTCCCAGGTCCTGGAGGCCGAGGAGGGGAGCGGGTTCAGGTTCTGGAGTGTGAGGAGAGGAGAGGGGTCAGGCCCTGGAGGGTGGTGAGGGGAACAGCCCCAGGCCCTGGAAGGCAGTGAGGGGAGCGGGACCCAGGTCCTGGAGGGCAAGGAGGGGAGCAGTGTCCTATACTTGAGGGCAGCATGGGGAGCAGGGTCCGGCACTTGAAAGTGGCAAAAGGAGTGGAGCCTGGCCCTGGAGGGTGAGGTGGGGAACAGGGCCCAGGCCCTTAAGGTCAGTGATGCCCTTCCTAAGGGGAGTGGGCCCTAGCCTTGGAAGACAGTGCGGAGAGTGAGACCGAGGCCCTGGAGGGTGAGGAGGGGAGCAGGGCCCAGTCCCAAGAGGGCAAGGAGGGGAGCGGGTCCCAGGCCCTGGAGGGCGAGGATGGGAGAAAGGCCTGACCCTGTAGGGTGATGAGTTCACCCGGCCCTGGAGGTCAAGGAGGGGATCGGGACCTGGCCCTGGAGGGCGAGGAGGGGAGTGGAGCCCATGACCTGGAGGGCAGTGATGACCATTCCTGAGGGGCGTGGGGCCTGGCGCTGGACTGTGAGGAGGGGAGCAGGGCCCAGCCCTGAAAGGCTAGGAGGGGAGTTGCGCCCAGGCCATGGATGTAGAGGAGTGGGTCCTGGTTTGGAGGGCGTGGAGGGGAGTTGGGTCAAACCCTGTAGGGTGAGGAGGGGAGCAGGGCCTGGCCCTGGAGGGCGATGAGGGATCGTGCCCTGGCCCTGGAGGGCAAGGATGGGAGCAGGGCCTGACCCTGTAGGGTGAGGAGGGGTGCTGGGCCCAGCCCTAGAGGGTGTTGAGGGGAGTGTGGCCCAGCCCCTTAGGGCAAGGAGGGGATGGGGTCCAGGCCCTGGAGGGTGAGGAGGGGAGGCTGGCCTGGCCCTGGTATGCAGCATGGGGAGCAGGACCCAGGCCCTGAAGGCAAGGAAGCAAGCAGGGCCCAGCACTGGAGGGCTAGGAGGGGAGCAAGGCCCTTCCCTGGAAGGCAGGGAGGGTAGCAGGGTCCAGGCCCTAGAGGATGAGGAGGGGAGCGGTGCCTGGACCTCTTGGCCAAAGAAGGGAGTGGGTTCCTGACTGGAGGGCAGCGGGGGAAGTAGGGCCCTGCCCTGGTGGGCCAAGAGAAGCAGGCCCTGGAGGGTGAGGAGGGTTGTGGGGCCCATGCCCTGGAGGGTAGTGATGGCTGTTCCTCAGGGGAGAAGTGCCTTGCCGTGGAGGGTGAGGAGGGCAGCAGGGCCTAGGCCCTGGAGGTGAGGAGGGGAGAAGGTTCCAGTCCTGTAGGGCGAGGAGGGGGCAGGGACTGGCCCTTGCGGGCCGCAAGGGGATCAGGTCCCAGGCCCTGGAGGCGGAGGTGGGGAGGAGGGCCTGGCCCAGCATGGTGAGGAGGGGAGTAGGGTCCAGCCCTGGGGGGCAAGGAGGGAGGAAAGCATGGCCCTGGTGGGCAGCAAGGAGAACACAGCCCAGGCCCTGGTGGGCAAGGAAGTGAGAAGGGTAAGGCCCTGGAGCACAACGAGGGGAGCAGGCCTGCACTGGAGGGCAGCAGGGAGAGTAGGGCCCTGTCTTGGCTGCGGAAAGAGGAGCGGGCCTGGCCCTGGAGGGTGAGGAGAGGCGCAGGGTCAGGCCCTGGAGCATGAGGAGGGGGCAGTGCCTGGCCCTTGAGGGCTGCGAGGGGATCAGGTCCCAGGCCCTGGAGGGGGCAGTGGGGAGGAGGGCCTGGCCCAGGACGGTGAGGAGGGCAGTAGGGCGTAGCCCTGGAGGGCTAGGAGGGGAGTGGGGCATGGCCCTGGTGGGCAGCAAAGGGAGCACGGCCCAGGCCTGGTGGGCAAGGAAGTGAGAAGAGTAAGCCCCTGGAGTGCGGCGAGGGGAGCAGGACAGGGCCATGGACGGCATAGAGGGAAGTGAGGTCCTGCACTGGAGGGCAACAAGGGGAACAGGGCCCAGGCCCTGGAGGGCGAGGATGGGAGCAGGGCCTGACCCTCTAGGATGAGGAGGGGAGTTGGGCCTGGACCTGGAGGGCCAGGAAGGGACCATAGCCAAGGCCCTGGAGGGCTAGGTGGGGAGCAGTGTCCAGCACTGGAGGGTGGTGAGGGGAACGGAGCCAGGCCCTGGAAGGCAGTGAGGGGATCGAGGCCCAGTCCATGGAGGGCATGGAGTTGAGCAGGGCCAGGCCTGGAGGGCACGGATTGGAACGGGGCCCAGGCCCTTTTTTGCATGGAGGGAAGCATGGCTCAGGTCCTGGAGGGCAAGCAGGGGAGCAGTGCCCGGCGCTGGAGGGCCAGGAGGGGAGCAGTGCCCGGCGCTGGAGGGCCAGGAGGGGAGCAGTGCCTGGCGCTGGAGGGTGGCTAGGGAAGCGGGGCCTGGCCCTGGAAGGCAAGGAGGGGAGCAAGGTCCAAGCCCTAGAGGGCGAGGAAGGGGTCAGGGCCCGGCCCTCGAGGGCAAGGAGGGAAGGTGCCTCCTGCACTGGAGGGCAGTGGAGAGAGCGGGGCCTGCCCTGGTGGGCAGAAAAGGAGAGGGCCCAGGCCCTGGAGGGCAAGGAAGTAAGCAGGGTCAGGCTCTGGAGGGCCGCGAGGGGAGCAAGGCAGGGCCATGGAGGGCATAGAGGGAAGCAGGGTCCCGCACTGGAGGGAAATTAGGGGAGCGGAGTCTGGCCCCGGAGGGTGAGGTTGGGAGCAGGGCCTGACCCTGGAGGGCGGGGAGAGGAACGGGGTCCAGGAGCTAGAGGGCCAGGAGGGGAGCAGAGCTGACCCTCTTGGGCAAGAAGGGGAGTGGGATCTTGCACTGGAGTGGGGCGGGGGGAGTAGGGCCCTGCCCTGGAGGGCAGCAGGAGAAGCAGGCCTGCCCCTGGAGGTGAGGAGGGGAGCAGGGCCCATGCCCTGGAGGGCAGTGTTGGCTGTTCCTGAGGGGAGAAGGTCCTAGCCGTGGAGGGCGAGGAGGGCAGCAGGGCCTAGGCCCTGGAGGTGAGGAGGGGAAGACGGTCCGGTCTTCGAGGGCGAGGAGGGAACTGGGCCCAGTCTCTGGAGGGCTAGGAAGGAACAGGGCCCAGGCCATGGAGGGCATGGATTTGAGCAGGGCCAGGTCTTGGAGGTCAAGGAGGGGAGACAGGTCAGGTCCTGGAGGACGAGGAGTGGAAGGGGGCAGGCCCTAGAAGCTGGCTAGGGGAATGCGTCCAGGTCCTGGAAGGCAGTGAGTGGAGTGGGACCCAGGGCATGGAGGGCATGGAGGGGAGCAGCTCCAGGCCCTGGAGGGTGGCGAGGGGAACTGGGCCAGGCACTGGAAGACAGGAGCAGGACCCAGGTCCTGGAGGGTGGCGAGGGGAACTGGGCCAGGCCCTGGAAGGCAGTGACATGCTCAGGGCCCAGTCCATCGAGGGCATGGATGTGAGCAGGGCCAGGCCCTGGAGGGCGAGGAGGGGAGCGGGGTCAGGTCCTGGAGAGTGAGGAGGGGAGAAGCTCCAGGCCCTGGAGGGTGAGGGGAACTGGGCCAGGCCCTGGAAGGCAGTGAGGGTAGCAGGTGCCAGGCCCTGGAGGGCAAGGAGGGGAACAGGGTCCTGCACTGGAGGGCAGCGGGGGAGCAGGTTCCTGCCCCTGGAGGGTGAGGTGGGGATCAGGACCCATGCCCTGGAGGGCAGTGATACCCTTCCTTGGGGAGTGCGGCCTAACCCTGGAAGACAGCGAGAGAAGTGAGCCAGACTCTTGAGGGCGAGAAGGGGAACAGGGCCCAGGCCCAAGAGGCCAAGGATGGGAGTAGGGCCCTGGCCCTGGAGGGCGAGGATGGGAGCAAGGCCTGACCCTGTAGGGTGAGGAGGGGAGCTGGCCCGGCCCAGGAGGTCAAGGAAGGGAGCTGGGCCCATGCCCCGGAGGGCAGTGATCGCCATTTCTGTGGGGAGTGGGCCCCAGCCATGGACTGTGAGGAGGGGAGCAGGGCCCAGCCCTGAAGGGCTAGGAGGGGAGCTGGGCCCAAGCCATGGAGGGTGCGGAGGGGAGCTGGGCCCAGACCTGGATGGCAGGGATGGGAGCAGGGCCCAACCCTGGAGGGTGAGGAGGGCAGCTGGGCCTGCCCTGGAGGGCGAGGACTGGAGCAACACCTGGCCCTGGAGGGCAATGCGGGGTCGTGCCCAGGCCCTGGAGAGCAAGGATGGGAGCAGGGCCTGACCCTGTAGGGTGAGGAGGGGTGCTGGGCCCAATCCTAGAGGGTGTTGAGGAGAGCATGGCCTGGCCCAATAGGGAAAAGAGGGGATGGGGCCCAGGCCCTGGTGGGCAAGGACATGAGCAGGGTAAGCCCCTGGAGCTCGGGGAGGGGAGCAGGGCAGGGCCATGTTGGGCATAGAGGGAAGCAGGGTCCCGCACTGGAAGGAAATTAGGGGAATGGGGTCTGGCCCTGGAGGGTGAGGTTGGGAGCAGGGCCTGACCCTGGAGGGCGAGGAGAGGAACGGGGTCCAGGAGCTAGAGGGCGAGGAGGGGAACAGAGCCCGACCCTCCTAGGCAAAGAGGGGAGCAGGATCCTGTCTGGAGGGCGGAGGGGGGAGTAGGGCCCTGCCCTGGAGGGTGGCAAGAGGAGCAGGCCTGCCCCTGGAGGGTGAGGAGGGGAGTGGGGCCATGCCCTGGAGGGCAGTGTTGGCTGTTCCTGAGGGGAGAAGGTCCTGGCCATGGAGGGTGAGGAGGGCAGCAGGGCCTAGGCCCTGGAGGTGAGGAGGGGAGCAGGGTCAGGTCCTGAAGGGCGAGGGGGGGGAGTGTTGTCAGGAACTGGAGGGTGAGGAGGGGTGAGGGGGCAGGCCCTGGAGGCTGGCGAAGGGAACGGGGCCAGGCCCTGGAAGGCAGTGAGGGGAGTGGATCCCAGGTCCTGGATGGGAAGTAGGGGAGCTTGGTCAGGCCCTGGAGGCTCACAAGGGGAATGGGGTCAGGCCCTGGAAGGCAGTGAGGGGAGCAGGGTCAGGCCCTGGAGGCTCACAAGGGGAGCAGGTCCAGCCCCTGGAAGGCAGTGAGGGGAGCGGGGTCAGGCCCTGGAGGCTCACAAGTGGAGCAGGGCCAGCCCCTGGAAGGCAGTGAGGGGAGCGGGACCCAGGTCCTGGAGGGCAAGGAGGGAAGCAGGGTCCTGCACTGGAGGGCGGCGAGGGAAGCAGGTCCGGCTCTGGAGGGTGGCAAGGGGAAAGGAGCCTGGCCCTGGAGGGCAAGGTGGGGAGCGGGGCTCATGCCCTGGAGGGCAGTGATGCCCTTCCTGAGGGGAGTGGACCCTAGCCCTGGAAGGCAGTGAGGGGAGTGAGACCCAGTCCCTGGAGGGCGAGGAGGGGAGCAGGGCCCCAGCCCAAGAGGCCAAGGATGGGAGTGGGTCCCAGGCCCTGGAGGGTGAGGATGGGAGCAAGGCCTGACCCTGGAGGGTGAGGAGGGGAGCAGGGCCCATCCCTGGAGGGCAGTGATGGCCGTTCCTGAGGGACGTGGGGCCCGGCGCTGGACTGTGAGGAGGGGAGCAGGGCCCAGTCCTGAAGGCCTAGGAGGGGAGCTGGGCCCAGGCCATGGAGGGCGAGGAGGTGAGCTGGGCCTGGTTTGGAGGGCATGGAGGGGACCTGGGTTAGGGCCTGGAGGGTGAGGAGGGGAGCTGGGCCCAGACTTGGAGGGCAATGTTGGGAGCAGGTCCTAACACTGGAGGGCGAGGAGGGAACTTGGCCCAGGCTCTGGAGGGCTAGGAAGGAATGGGGGCCAGGCCATGGAGGGTGCGGATGTGGAGGGCGAGGAGGGGAGCGGAGACAGTTCCTGGAGGGTGAGGAGGGGAGTGGGGTCAGGTCCTGGAGGGCAAGGAGGGGAACAGTTCTAGGCCCTGGAAGGCAGTGAAGGTATCGGGGCCCAGACCATGGAATGCATGGAGGTGAGCAGTGTCAGGCCTTGGAGGGCGATGCGGGTGGTGTGCCTAGGCCCTGGAGGGCAAGGATGGGAGCAAGGCCTGACCCTGTGGGATGAGGAGTGGTGCTGGGCCCAGCCCTTGAGGGCGTTGAGGGGAGCATGACCTGGCTTTTTAGGGCAAGGTGGGGATGGGGACCAGGCCCTGGAGGGTGACGAAGGGAACTCAGTGGCCCGTGAGGGCAAGGAGAGGATGGGGGCCTGGCCCAGGACTGTGAGGAGGGGAGCTGGGTCTGGTCCTTGAGGGCGATTAGGGGAGGGGGGTCGGCCCTGGAGGGCAAAGAGGGGGCAGGGCCTGGCCCTGGAGGGCTGGGAGGGGATCAGTTCCTAGGCCCTGTAGGCGGAGGTGGGGAGGAGGGCCTGGCCTGGATGGTGAGGAGGGGAGTAGGGCCTAGCCCTGGCGGGCGAGGAGGGGAGCGGGGCATGGCCCTGGTGGGCAGCAAGTGGAGCACAGCCCAGGCCCTGGTGGGCAAGGAAGTGAGCAGGGTAAGCCCCTGGAGCACAGCAAGGGTATCAGGGCGGGGCAATGGAAGGCATAGAGGGAAGCAGCGTCCTGCACTGGAGGGCAGCCAGGAGAGCGGATCCGGCCCTGGAGGAAAGGAGGGGAGCAGGGCCCAGGCCCTGGAGGGCGAGGAGAGGAACCGGTCAGGTCCTGGAGGGTGAGGAGGGGAGCGGGGTCAGGCCCCGTAAGGCAGTGAGGGGAGCAGGACCCATGCCTTGGAGGGTAAGGAGGGAAGCGGGTTCAGCTCCTGTAGCACAAGGAGGGGAGCAGGTTCCAGGACCTGGAGGGCGAGGAGGGGAGCAAGGCCTGACCCTGTAGGGTGATGAGGGGAGCTGGCCCAGCCCTGGAGGTCAAGGAATGGAGCGGGGCCTGGGCCTGGAGGGTGAGGATTGGAGCGGGGCCCATGCCCTGGAGGGCAAGGAGGGAAACTGGGCCCAGGCCATGGAGGGTGAGGATTGGAGCGGGGCCCATGCCCTGGAGGGCAAGGAGGGAAACTGGGCCCAGGCCATGGAGGGTGAGGATTGGAGCGGGGCCCATGCCCTGGAGGGCAAGGAGGGAAACTGGGCCCAGGCCCTGGAGGGCGAGGAGGGGAGCTGGTCAGGTCCTGGAGGGCGAGGAGGGGAGCGGGTCAGGTCCTGGAGGGCGGCAAGGAAAGCAGGGCAGGGCCCTGGAGGGCGAAGAGGGGAGCAAGGCAGGGCCCTGGACAGCAAGTAGGGGATCCGGGACTAGGCCCTGGAGGGCAAGGAGGGGAGCAGGGCAGGGCCGAGGTGGTGAGGAGGGTAGGGGGCCCAGGCCCTGGAGGCTGCGGTGGTGAGCTGGGCCAGGCCTTCAAGGGCAAGGAGGGGAGCTGGGCCCAGGCCCTAGAGAGCGAGGAGGGGAGCAGGGCCGGGCCCTGGAGGGCAAGGAGGGGAACAGGGTCCTGCACTGGAGGGCAGTGTGGGGAACAGGGCCCAGGTCCTGGAAGGCAACAGGTGAGCTGGGCCCGGCCCTGGAGGTGAGAGATCTCACCCTGGATCACGGTTCACCTATTTTAGACTGAGCCTCCATCTTGTTATTTGGGCCTGATAGCCAGCCTCCAGGCCAGACACCACTCCCCTCCTCACTCACCAGGGCCTGGGCCCTGCTCCCCTCAGCGCCTTCCAGGGCCAAACCCAGCTCCCCTCCTTGCCCTAAAGGGCCTTGGCCTGCTCCTCTGCTTGCCCTCCGGGGACTGGGCCCCGCTCCCCTCCTTGCCTTCCAGGGCCAGAAAATGCTCTCCTAAGGTGCACGCCTCCTTGCCCTCCAGGGCCTGGGCCCAGCTCAGCTTGCTGACTTCCAGGGCTGGAGGATGCTCCCCTCACAGCCCTCCAGGTCCAGACCCCGCTCCCCTCCTCACACTCCAGGGCCTGGGCCTTGCTCCTCTGCTCGCTCTCAAGGGGCTTGGCTCCACTCCCCTTTTTGCCATCCAGGGAATGGGCCCCGCTCATGTCATCACCCTCCAGGGCTGGACCCTGCTCCCTTCCTCGCTATCCAGAGCCTGGGCCCCGCTCCCCTCCTCACTCTCCAGGGACGGCACCACTCCCACCTCACACTCCAGGGCCGGTGCCGTGCTCCCCTCACCGCCCTCCAGGGCTGGGCCCTTCTCCCCTCTTTGCCCTCCAGGGAGTGGGCCCCGCTTCCTTTCTAGCCCTCCAGGGCCTGTGCCATGGTCCTTTGCTCGCCCTCCAGGCACTGGGTCCTGCTCCCCTCGTTGCCCTCCAGAGCCCAGCCGGCATCCCCTCCTCACCCTCCAGGGCCTGGGCCCTGTTCCCTCCTCACCCTCCAGGGCCAAACTCTGCTCCTCCTCTAGCCTTCCAGGGACTGGGCCCCACTCCCCTTGCCACCCTCCAGTGCCGGACCCTGCTCCCCTCCTTGCTCTCCAGGGATGGGTGCCACTCCCCACCTCGCACTCCAGGGCCTGGGCCCTGCTCCACTCCTCGTCCTCCAGGGCCTGGGCCCTGCTCCACTCCTTGCCCTCTTGCCAAGCTCTGCTGCACTACTCGCCCTTCAGGGCCTGGCCCTGCTCCCCTCCTCACCCTCCAGGGTCTGGGTCCAGCTCCCTTCATCGCCTTCCAGGGCCAGACCCCGCTGCCCTCCTTGCCCTCCAGGCACTGGGCCCAGCGCCCATCCTCCCCCTCCAGAGCCGGACTCAGCTCTGCTCCTCATTCTCCAGGCAAAACCCCGCTCCCCTCTGGCCCTCCAGGGCCTGGGCCCACTCCCCTCCTTGCCCTCCAGGACCTGGCCCTGCTCCCCTCTGGCCCTCCAGGGCCTGGGCCCCACTCCCCTCCTTGCAATCCAGGGGCAGACTCTGCTCCCCTCCTCAGTCTCCAGGGCCTGGGCCCTGCTCTACTCATGACCTCCAGGTCCGAAGCCCGCTCCCCTCCTCGCCCTCCAAGTCCTGGGCCTTGCTCCCCTCCTTGCCCTTTTTCCTTTTACCTGCTCTGACTCCCCATACTGAAGGCCTCAATGAACGCCCATGCAAATACAGCCTGTTCAGGCTGCACTGCTTCACTCTGCAGTCTGTTCATCAGGAACTCCATGCAGTCACTGCCACAATTCTCCTGCTTCTTAAAGTTGTTCTGACCCACAGCTGATTTTAATTTCCTCCCACTCTACCTCGTTAATGAGCTCTACCCTCTTTCCCCCAGCCCTCCAGCCCACTACTCTCCTAAGATAGAGAATCTGCAACAATCTTGCCTCACTGCCAACCATTCCTACCAGGTGTGAGAAGAGCAATTTTCAACTAGAAAAAATTATATCCCTCTTAAAACCTATCACTATTCACCAAATCTATCGATTCAGATGCAAGCAATTATTTTATTTCGCTCTCAACCATTCAGAGAACATACAGATGTATGCACATATGACATTCCTGATGGATGTATCTAAAAATAAATTTCTATTTAATATTAACCTATGAAAACAGATCATAACAATATGCTCCTGAATTATTTGGAAACAGAGTCACTAAGTAGTTTCTATACAAGTGTTACCTATTAAATCTCCTTTTTATAATTTCTTTCAGTGCTAGTTGCTTATAGCATTCATAAAAGTATATAATCTTGTGGCCAGCACTGTGATGTAGCAGGTAAACACATCACCTGCAGTACTAGCATCCCATACGGGTGCTGGTTTGAGTCCTGGGTGCTCCACTTCTGATCCAGCTCTCTGCTATGGCCTGGGAAAGAAGTAGAAGATGGCCCAAGTCCTTGGGCTCCTGAACTCCCATGGGAGACCCAGAAGAAGCTCCTGGTTTCTGGCTTTGGATCAGCACAGCTCCAGCTATTGTGTTCATCTGGGGAGTGAACCAGAAGATGGAAGACCTCTCTTTCTCTTTCTCTTTCTCTTTCTCTTTCTCTTTCTCTTTCTCTTTCTCTTTCTCTTTCTCTTTCTCTTTCTCTTTCTCTTTCTCTTTTCCTCTGCCTCTGCCTCTGCCTCTCTGTAACTCTGACTTTTAAATAAATAAATAAATCTTGAAAATATAAATCATCTAATATGGTTTCCTCCTCCTATCATGAATCTGAATAAAATGTGAATGTGAATAAAACATAAGCTGGACAGTGGCCATGGGGTAGGGGATGGAGGGAGAGTTGATGAGGTCAAGGTGGAAGGCTAGGTTAACACTGTGACTCGCAGGGTTTTATAGTAACAGATTGCTGGTTTACTCACTGTACAGGTCCATCATTTGTGTCAGGGGACTCTCCTCACAGAAGTCATACTATCTTTGTAACCCAGGCGTGCCAAGCAAGAATAGTAGAATCCTGTCCCATGACAGCACAAGGAAAAGGGAACATGGTAACACAAAACCTATCCCTTTCAACTTCTGCCTCACATGGCTCTCATTAGTCAACACAAGTTAGTCAAGCCTAACCTACACCTGGGAGGGGAAGTGGCTGCTGATCAAGTGTATCTTTTTAAAATTGAATTTATTTCTTTGTATTGCAGATCAAAAGCAACATTGAGAGAAAAAGGGAGAGAGAGATTTTCCAACTGCTGGTTCACACTCCAAATACCCGCAACAGCTGGGACTAGGCTAGGCCAAAGTCAGGAACCAGGAACTCACTCCACAAGGGAGGCAGGAACTCAAAGACTTGGACCATTTTCTGTGTCTCCTGGGCACATTCATAAAAGCTGGAAAAGAAGAGTAGCAGGGACTCAAACTAAGCATTTGATACGGGACGTGGGCGCTGTAAGTGTTGACTTAACCTACTGTGCCACTACGCTCACCCTAATAAAGTTTATTTTATGAAAGATTCTATGTGCAGCAAAACTCATGTTCAATTCATATGAATATGAATTATGAGCATGTTCTTAATTTTCGTTGTTGTTTTCACCTGAATCTTTACTGTTTCTGAAGGTAAGTTCTTTCTCTCACTAAATAAAAAGCTTAAAATTTTAAGAAAAAAAAAAGACAAGTGCTAAAACTCTTCCCATATTAACCTACATAAGCATTTAGAATTCTATATCTTCCCACTGAATTGATAACTATATCATTATGAAATCTCTCTGAATATATCTAGTAATAGTTCCTGCATGAAAGTCTGTCTTGTCAGATCTCAAGAGAGTCTTCTATTCAAAATGTGTAGGTATATTTTCAACATTTTTACTCTTAAACATTTAAGGATTGTATCCTAAATAGCAAATAATTAACTGGTTTTCCATTAAATAAGAAAATTTTAATTTCTAGCTGGATCACTTAGTTAATTTACATTTAAAATTTTGTGATATGTTTTACCTGAATTTAGCATCTTACTTTGTTTCCTGTTTTAGTAGTTTCCTCTTCTCCCTCATTTTGAATCTATATAGTTTGTTACTTAATTTCCTCTCCATTGGTTTGTTTTTTTTCTTTTATTTTAACTTTTATTTAATGAATATAAATTTCCAAAGTACAGCTTATGGATTACAATGGCTTCCCCCCATAACGTCCCTCCCACCCGCAACCCTCCCCGCTCCCACTCCCTCTCCCCTTCCACTCTCATCAAGATTCATTTTCGATTCTCTTTATCTACAGAAGATCAGTTTAGCATACATTAAGTAAAGATTTCAACAGTTTGTTCCCACACAGAAACATAAAGTGAAAAATAATAGATGATTTTTTAAATGATGATGAAATCAGATCAGACCTATTGTCATGTTTAATCCCAGTGAGAGTCAAGTTGGGAATCGATAATTTTTTTTTTTTACATAAGATCAGTTTAGCATACATTAAGTAAAGATTTCAACAGTTTGCTCCCACACAGAAACATAAAGTGAAAAATACTGTTTGAGTACTTGTTATAGCATTAAATCTCAATGTACAGCACACTAAGGACAAAGATCCTACATGAGGAGTAAGTGCACAGTGACTCCTGTTGTTGACTTAACAAATTGACACTCTTGTTTATGGCATCAGTAATCACCCTAGGCTCTTGTCATGAGCTGCCAAGGCTATGGAAGCCCCCTGAGTTCACTGACTCTGATCATATTTAGACAAGGCCATGGTCAAAGTGGAAGTTCTCTCCTCCCTTCAGAGAAAGGTACCTCCTTCTTTGATGACCCATTCTTTCCACTGGGATCTCACTCGTGGAGATCTTTCATTTAGGTTTCCCGCCCCCCCCCAGAGTGTCTTGGCTTTCCATGCCTGAAATACTCTCATGGGCATTTCAGCCAGATCCGCATGCCTTAAGGGCTGGTTCTGAGGCCAGAGTGCTGTTAGGACATTTGCCATTCTATGGGTCTGCTGTGTATCTCACTTCCCATGTTGGATCATTCTCTCCCTTTTTGATTCTATCAGCTAGTATTTGCAGACACTATTCTTGTTTATGTGATCCCTTTGGTTCTTAGTCCTATCATTACGATCAATTGTGAACAGAAATTGATCACTGGGACTAGTGAGATAGCATTGGTACATGCCACCTTGATGGGATTGAATTCGAATCCCCTGGTATGTTTCTAACTCTACCGTTTGAGGTAAGTCAGCTTGAGCATGTCCCGAATTGCACATCTCTTCCATCTCTTATTCCCACTCTTATATTTAACAGCAATCACTTTTCAGTTAAGTTTCAGCACTTAAGAAGAATTGTGTATTGATTACAGTATTCAACCAAAAGTATTAAGTAGAACAAACAAAAAAAAATACTAAGAGGGATCACATATTAAGCTGCTCATCAACAGTCAGGGTGAGGGCTGATCAAGTCACCTTTTCTCATAGTGTTCATTTCACTTTAACAGGTTTCCTTTTTGGTGCTCAGTTAGTTGTGACCTATCAAGGAGAACAAGTGGTATTTGTCCGTTTGGGATTGGCTTATTTCACTCAACATAATGTTTTCCAAATTCCTGCTCATCACATGAATTATTACTTTGGTTCATTTTTGGAAAGAAGAATGATATTTCATGAGATTGGTTTTAATAATATCAAGAGATTAATGTTTCTTACATCAAATTTTATTTGTCACAACAAGAGTTATTGATTTTTTTGTTTTGCAGGCAGAGTGGACAGTGAGAGAGAGAGAGACAGAGAAAGGTCTTCCTTTTGCCATTGGTTCACCCTCCAATGGCCACTGCAGCAAGTGTGCTGTGGCTGGTGCACCACGCTGATCTGAAGCCAGGAGCCAGGTGCTTCTCCTGGTCTCCCATTGGGTGCAGGGCCCAAGCACTTGGGCCATCCTCCACTGCACTCCCTGGCCACAGTAGAGAGCTGGCCTGGAAGAGGGGCAACCGGGACAGAATCTGGAGCCCCGACCGGGACTAGAACCTGGTGTGCGGGTGCCCCAAGGTGGAGGATTAGCCTAGTGAGCCGCAGCGCCAGCCTAAGAGTTATTTATTTTTCAACATGTTATTTATCCATGGCTCACAATAGCTAGTGAGTATTCAGTTTTCTTAAAAGCATGGGGGGGGAGGCACTTGGTGTAGAGATTAAGACTCTGCTTGGGACACCTGCAATCTCAAATTAGAGTGACTGGGTTCAAGTCCTACCTCCATTCTTGATTCCAGTTTCCTGGTTAATGCACATCCTGGGAGGCAGCAGGTGAAATCTCAAGTTTTTGAGTCTCTGCCACACATTTGGGATATACTGACTAATTCTTTGTTCCTGGTTCAACCTGTCCCAGCCTTGGCAGTAGCTAGCATTTGGAGAGTGATCCACTGGGTGGGAGATCCCTCTTTGTTGCCCTCTCAGTATGTGTGTGTTTGAAATAAATAAAAATGCAAAAAAAGTGGGATAGTAAAACTTGTATGACTATATCAAAGAGCCTGTTTTACAAGATTGATTTGTAAAGGGGAAAACAAGTTTCAGATCTGAAAACTATAGAGACAGAAAAATGATTCATCTATCACCAGCTTTGTGCTAAAATCAATGATAAAGGCAAGAGGCAGCCCAATAAATAGGGTTTCAATTGTTAGTCATGCAATGTATTCTGTCCCTATACTCCTTCCATCAAGCACCCCCAACCTCAATGCACAGCTGTAGATCTGCAGAGCAGAGTTTGCTGGTGGCTTGGAACTAGCTGAGGGACCCCACTGGCAGGCAGACATATGTCTATCCTTGCAGGCAGGAGAAGTGGAGAAGCTTTCTTTTCTTTCTTTTTCATCCTTACCTTAAAGCATTCTTGGTTCGAATTCTTCACTTCAACTCCCCACTTTGCCACTGAACTACTTGGTTAAGTCTGCAGGGCCTGTTGACATTGGGTTGTCTACATTAACTGCCAGAGCTGCTTTAGTCACTGGGATATGATTAAATCTGAAAATTGTATTTGTACAATGATTCTTTGCATGTTTTCACATCTTTATGATGTGAATAAATATTTGTTAGACAGTGTCTACAGTGTTTCAAGTGCCCAGACAAAAATGGAAGCAGTTGGAACATTAAATCTAAAAATTCCAGTAGAGATATCTAGATATGTCACTGAAATTTTCAGATTTCATCCAGATGTTTGGTGTTATGGTTGCTTGTTTCTACAAAAGTCATACATTTATGGTACAATATAAATATGGATTATGACATTATATAGATTCAGCTTCCCATTAACCTAATTCACTGTGGCCACCTTAGGAAATTATGAGACACTATAGATTCATATATAATTTGTTTTCTTCTCTAATCTAATGTAAACCTAGGAGACCAGATATTATACACATTAAACGCAAATGTGTTTCTCAAATTCTAATGTACTCATTGAAACAAATTTCAAAGCAAAATTCTCTTGGCTGCTTTCTTCATTAAATAGAGTCAAGATTGAGAACACATATTTTTCTATTTACTTGAGGAGTAATTGGATCATCTAAACAATGTAAATATTAAATACTTAATTGACTAAGGAGACGTCATGGTAGTATGTTCTGAACAGTAAAGTCTATAATTGGGGATTTTAAATATTTACCACTATAACAATCTATTTCATGGTTTAGTTATTTTTATTAGGCAGATTTTGTTGAAAAATACCACCTGCATGCACAGATATTAATAACTTAGAAGGTTGGGCTCGTGTATTTTTGAGTTCATGAATAACAACCTCTCTACATTATTCCTATTTGGATTTGATTTTATCTAATTTGTTAATCACACTCCATAACATGACACATTTTACACAGTCTTACCTTAAATCCAGTCTTGAAAAAAGGGAATTATTTAAAAACCCTCCTTTATTCAGCACTTTTCAGAAAAGTTGCAGATCAGAAGATATCATTGACTTGAACCCCAAATAAAATCAACATCAGCACTCATAAAATGCATGTACCGTGCTCAAATAGTTTATTTGCTTTGCTGTATGTAATATATTTGGTAAGTCAACTTTCTAGAACCCAAGGTTCTAGCCTAGGTTACTGGAGTAAAAAAAATGTGGAAGGCACACAGGATGCTAACAATGGCAAGGATGTGTGATTCTCAGAGGGAAAATCTCTGTGGTCACAGTCATGTGACAGCTCAACAGTATAGAGTTTTAGGCCACCACTTGGATGGGGGACTTTTAATGACACTCACAGAACAGTGAATGGTTTAGGAACATTCTGTAGAATATGAGTATGGAGCTAACCTTTTACAATTCTCATCACTGATGAAAGCCTCATGCATTGCCAACAACCATCTGTTGTTTACAAGCCTCCCATTTATTCATTGGGAATGCCTTAAGGGCAAGGTCTGCATTTTATTTTCTGTGCATGCCTCACTCAATCCCTCTCATCATGGTTCTACACAGTACTGGTACCTGGACATTAAGTAACATCTTAGAACCTGTGAATGGATGAATAAATAGAGATCACAAGTCATCAAGAAAACATGGATTCTTTTCATTCTATATAGCTTATATGGTTTGTAAATTCAGCATACTGTATGTACCATGCTTGTATATTTTCACTAAAAATCATTAGAATACTTATTTTGAAAAGCTGAAGTCTTAGGCATTTGGATGAATATACAAAGGAATTTCAAAAAGTTTGTGGAAAACAAAATTAAAAGTTTATCTTGGTGCAAAAAGTTTTGAACACAGTGAATAATTTTTTTCAAAACACACTCTTTCCCTAAACAGTTTCAAGACACTTCATACTTCAGCTGCCATCAAAAGTAGAAAAATAATTTTTTTTTCATTCCAGTCAATGAAGCTGGATTAATAGTCATACTAACTTGAACTATAAAAATTTTTATGTATAAATCTACCATGATGTCATTATTTTAATAGAAATATTTATAATCTGGAATTATTTTTTCAGATTGTGTTTGCTCATCTTGAGATGAAGATAAAGAAACATGTCTCCTCCAAATTTTCCTCTTATTTCAACTCACTCCAATCTTCTTAGTATATTTGAATGGAAATGTAAATGTGTTGACTTTTGGAGTTCTGTACTTCTCCTTCCATTTTCTATAAGATGTGTCCATTATGTATCTGTTGCCTTTTTTGTTCCATTACTAACTTTGTGGAATTTTGGTATCAAATATGCAGTGTAACTCTCAAAGAAAATAGTATATAAGGCATTACAATTACTATAAAATCATCAAAGGTTTTCCCCATATAAATATGTGTATATAAATGTATATGCATATATTTATGTGTAAATGTGTATTAATATTTATAGGTATGTGGCTCTTATTTTCCACTATGATGTCTATTTTAAAAATTGAAATGGAAGTCATTTGTTGTGCTGCACCTGTTAAGCCATTGTTTGGGATGCCCATGTAGTGAAGTGTCTGGATTCCAGTAACACCTCCACTTCCTATACAACTTCCTGCTAATGCTCACCCTGGGAGGCATCAGTTGATAGATGAATTACTGGGGTCCCTAGCACCCAGGTGGGAGACCCAGGTGGAGTTCTTGGCTCTTGACAATGGTATGGCCCACTCCTGGCTCCTGTGGTTATGGGGAGTGAACCAACAGATGGAAGATAATCTCTTTCACTCTCACTGTCTCATTCTGCCTTTCAAATGAATAAAAACAAAATAATTTTTAAAAATAAAATGGTAAAATGTCATATGGTGAGAAAGAAAACCAACGGACATACTTTCTTTTAAATACAAAGTGGTATTCCTAAAATCCGCACCTTCTTCTTAGAATTTTCTTACGTGAAATTTCACATGACAGATGGATGCTGGTATTACAGAATTACTGTACCTCCTCTCCTAGAGAAGAACATAAACATGGATTACAATAACTCTATTCCTCTCATTTTTTGTTTCCTGTCAAGATTATTTTGCATGAACATTTCAGTCTTGGTGACAGTGATTATGATGATGACTTATGTGTTTTTTTTTTTTTTCCCAATCTGGAATGGTCAATGGAGAAAATATCCCTATGGAGAATCTTGAAAGCCTCATTATTCCAATATCAGAAATATGAATATTGAGACAGAGAAAAGCGTAGTTTTCCCAAATTCACACAAAAATTTAGAAGTGAAGCCAAGAGTAGTACCCAGCTCATGTGCAACAGATCTAATGCAACCTGCACTGTCAAGCTCACACGGTGATTAGGCTGAGTAGTGTAATTACCTAAAGTACAGGGCAGGAAAAGAGCGCCCCACTTACTAACCCAGTCACAGCAAGTAGAGGAATTACATGAATGAGAGTCACCATATGGATGGTGCTCATGCATTTCACAATCCTGTACTTTACCTTCTTATCCTGAATGCTCTAAAAACAGGAGTTTGAGATAGAATTCAAATAAAAAAAAACAAACCCCAATTCTGGAGCCAGATAAAGACATAGGTGTTTAAATCCTGCTGTTAGATTAAATCCTGGGGTTAGAGTTTCCATCTGTGTCATGTTCATGTAAACTTTACCTCAATTGTCTCATTCATAACATAGAAATAATGTTCACAACATGAGGGGAAAGTGTATTAGAAATAAAGCACATGTAGCACATATGCTGTAACATGATGCATGCGGTGATCCTTATGAGTGGTAAGCAGTAATAATATGTCAGTTCTCATCAAATATTTTTAAAGATTTATTTATTTATTTGAAAGGCAGAGAGTTACAGACAGGCAGAGAGAGAGAAAAAGAGGGAGAGAGAGAGAAAGAGGGAGGGAGAGAGAGAGAGAGAGGTCTTCCATCCGCTATTTCACAGTCAATGATTATAGGCTGGCGACGTGGCTCAACAGGCTAATCCTCCACCTGCAGCACCTGCACATTGGGTTCTAGTCCCAGTCGGGGCACCAGTTCTGTCCTGGTTGCTCCTCTTCCTAGTGTCTAGCTCTCTGCTGTGGCCCGGGAAGGCAGTGGAGGATGGCCCAAGTGCTTGGGCCCTGCACCCACCTAAGGGACCAGGAGAAGCACCTGGCTCCTGGCCATTGTGGGGGTGAACCAACGGAAAAAGGAAGACCTTTCTCTCTCTCTCTCTCTCTTTCACTGTCCACTCTGCCTGTCAAAAAAAAGAGAGAGAGAGAGAGAGAGAGAGAGAGAGAGAAGTCAATGATTATATTAACTTAATACATTTTGTGTCATGCATGGTTGCACATGCATTGGATGCCTAAGACCTACTTACAACTATATCATGTTATTTTTTAACTGTTCCACATTTAACCAGAAGAATTTGGAAACATTGCCATTACCATTCCTCCTTCCTCCATAGAAATAAACAGAAAATTAATTCATAAACATTTCCAAATTACTCATTATTCGATTTTGTTTCAGAATGATTAGATTGACAAAAATATATTGATTCTATTCTAACTTAGTCTAGCAAGACATATATGAGTATTCAAGAAATACAGTAAATTATATTTTTGTATCATATTTTCTCTTTGTGAGATACATTTTATCACACTGGTAAACAATCTATCTAATTTAATTTTGGGGAGATCCTGTTCAAATTGAAGGTACAAAACATACTTTTCTATCAATCACTTGAAGGAATAAAAATTATGCTTGTATTGATATCTATTTCTTTTTGTAGAATAACTCTGACTTTCAAAGAAAATAAATCTTAAAAAACAATTCTATAAAACTATTCAGTTAACATTTGAGGTAAGTGATACTTAGGTGAAAATATGATGTTTGCAATATAAATACAAACAATTGGCATAGTTATTATTTGAACCATCTGGGGAACAGTGTATTTTGCTGTCAGTCCCTTATGCTGCATTCTGTTTGTAAAAAGCAATTCAGAAATAAAAAGAAAGCCACAGAGAATTTAGCATGAGAGCGGTAGTCTAAACATTCCAAACCTGAAAACGTTTGAAGTCTGCAGAACTGATCTGCAAATGCTCTTGAGAAAGTGGTGTTTGTTGTGGTGGTTGTGGTTGTTTCCTGATTTCTTACCTAAAACTGGCCAGGAAAATTGAGTAATAATTCTCTCACGTGAACCTCAACGTTCAACTTTTGCCAAATAATGCTAACAGGCCTGGAAAAGGAACAAAAGTGGTCCCAGAAAAAATAGATTGCTACATCAAGTTTTGAGAGCCTATAAAAAATTCAATAAGAATTTTTGAAATAAATCTAATAATTCTCTATTACCATGTGTTTTCTCAATAATCTCATTTTGACATTTGATATGCTTAAAGATATAGATACATTTAAAAATTAAAAAGTTTTTCTTGTATGCCTTATTTCCCACCTTTAGGAACTTTTTAAATTAAATCTGGCTTCAAACTGTGATCAAGAATTCCAGAAAATATTTTATTCTATGATGGTTAGTAATTCCCCTTTAAAATATTGTTTACTTTTTAAAAAATATAGTTTTCAGAAACAGTTCTTAAAATGAATTTTCAAAGATAATTATTGTCATATCCAGTTCATGTTAGGGGCTTTATTTTGTATTTCTGCCCTTTTGGAAATGGTTCATTGAGATAAACATTCATTTCCTTTATTTAAAGACTAATCACATGATTTTGGAACACATTTTTGTAGAACTATTCAAGCACCCACTGCTTTTGCAAATGTGTAATATTGATGGTTGAAAATATTTTTACATCTTTTTTATGTTCAGTGTATATTGATATTGAAAATCCATCACTTATCTAACCTGATGAAACATGAAACTCAAACTATTATTTTATTCAAGCGAATACTTCTAATTAAATAATTTGTTAGGCTTTCATTTTTTTTTTTTTTTTGTAAGAGCTCCACTTTCATTGGCTTTGCCAACATTGGAATTGGTAATTTTTGTGATCCTGGGCCTATGTAATGTAAGAGAGTGGTGTTTAAAAAGTAGTAAGCAGGAGCTAGCATTTGGCCAAGTGGTTAAGAATCCCCTTGAGACAACCTTGCTACAATGGAATGAGGGCTTCTGAGTGTTGTTTCCATTTTAACTTCCTGCTAATGCAGACACTGGGAGGCAGCACAGGAGGGCTCAAGGAATTGGGTTCCTGCCACATACACACACACAGTAGAATTACTCTCTGCCTTTCAAATGGATACATGAAAACTAAAATATAGAAATACAAAACCTGGAGAAAGTTATGTCTAAAATTATCAGGCTTTAAAAACACACACCTGTATATTCATTAGACAATCGGCTCCTAACACTGCTACACCTGCAGGTCCAATTGGGACTGTCAGATGGACCAACATCAGCGTGACCAGTGCCAGTCCTGCCGGCTCAAGAAGTGCTTCCGGGGGGGTTGTGCAGGAGGGTGAGTGGCCCCCAGCCCCGCTGCAGCCTAGGGGGGGCGTGCGGTAGGTGGGTGAATGGCACCCCAGCCCGCTGCAGCTGGTGGGGGAGGCCTGCAGAAGGAGGGTGAGCGGCCCCCATCCTCCCTGCAGTCGGCTGGTGGGGCCCGGGGTTGGCACCTGCTAACCACAAGACCAGGGCCATTGCACCCTGTACTGGCGCAGGAATCCAATTACAGCTGTGGCCAGGGCCTGCTCCCCTGCCCAGGCCTGGCCACTGCATCCTGAAGAAATACACAGACACACACATACACAGACACACACATACATGGACACACACATACATGCACACAGACGCACAAACAACACACGCACATACACACATTTATTTGGTTTCCGTTGCCCCCACCCCTGCCTCTGTTTGCTTAAGGCAGGAGCCGGGCAGCCTGAGCCCATGGGGACCCCACTCTTGTTCCCTCCCCTAGAAGCCCCAGCCTGGCCCAGGGCAGACACAGTCCAAGCAGCACGGCCCTAAACGCCAATGCCCTGCAGTTTCTCCAGGCTCCACACAAGGGGGGGGGGGGCGGCAGTGGTCTCGGGGTAGGGGTGGGGGTGGGGTTCCAGCCTCAGGATAAATGCGCACCCCATACCTGCTTTCTGTCTGCCGGTTCTTCCCAGGGTCTGACCCCAGTCTCTCGCGCTTTCGAAGTCCTCCCCCCTCACTGCGTCTGTGAGGGAAGCTGATAAAGTTGGCTCAGAGCCCCTTGGAAAAGCCACTCCCTTCAGTTTGGGGGGTTCACCTGTGCCCCCTCTTCTCACGTGGCTGATCTGAAATCCCGCTGGCCCGGCCCTCAGTTGGGCGCACCTACAGCCACGTGCTGCATCCCCCACCCCATGCACGGCTTCCCACCATCACAGCTCACAACCCCTTACTTTGCTTTGGAACCCAATGACTTCTCCAGGGACTCTCTTTGTCTTGTGCACTGTTGTGCCCCAGGGTCCCTGCATACAGTTGGCCCTCAGTAAATAGCCCATGGCTTCAGTTGCCACCAGGGTAGCCCTTCCTCCATGGCCAATACTGCTCTAAAGCAGATTTGTTAATTTGGGGGTTGGTATTAAAAAGGGAGTTGTGGGTGGGATTTGAACCCCATGCCCTAGCCTGGGCTGGAAGAGGAAGAGTTGGGGGTGGGGGTTTGAAGAAGGGGGGGTGAGCAGGTGCAAAGGCCCTGGGGTAGGATGGGGGGGAGGAGTGGTGCAGGCGGGGCTTATAACCAGGGCAGCACTTTTGGGCCCCATTTGGCCACTCCTACTGCACAGCTGACCCCCACCCCCGCAGGACTCAGCCCCACCTCCAGCCCCTAGTCCCCTCCAGGGCTGGTAATGTGCCCTGCGTGAGGCCGGCCTAGGGCTGGAGCTCATGGATTCGATCAGGTCAGGTGGGCGGGCTCATTAAGGCTCCTTAATTTGCCCTGCCTGGCAGCCAGCCCTCCCTGCCTCGGTTTCCCTCCTCCCACCTCACCTGCTTGCTGCGGGCGAGGCCCCAGGTCCCAGTCCCACCTGGGGAAGACCCCAGGCCCCCTCCCGACCCGGGCTCTCCCGGAGCTGGGTGGGGGGACTCTGAGGGAGCCTCGCTCTGGCAGTCTTCTCCCTGCCCTTCTCTCTCTCCCTCCTGCTGCCCCGCAGCGCTGCAGCGCGGCCGCATCCTGTAATCGCTGCCAGGCAGCGCTGGCCGCCTCCTCCTGCAGCCCTCCTGGCTGGGTGCTGGAGAGAAGGAGGACAGAGGCTTGTTCCTGGTGCAGCTGTGGGCGTGGCAGGTGCAGGTGGCGGCAGCGTGGCGCTGGGCATGGACCAGGTGAGAACGCTGGCGGCGCCGCTGCTCTTAGCGCTGCCCCTGCCTGCACAGGGCGCCACTGCTGGCCAAGGGCGCGCGGCCTTCCTGGACCAGGAGCAGTTGGAGGAGCTGGGCCGCCTGCAGGGGGACTCCGTGGAGCCCGGTGCCTCAAGGTCATGGCGCTCTCGGCCTCTGCGCGCGCTGAGAGGCTGCAGGAGCAGGCGCAGGTGGCGCTCATGGAGTATTGCGCGCCCAGTACCCGTCCCAGCCGCAGCGTGCCCGGCCCTGCGCGCGCTCCAGGCGCCCCTCATTGCGCAGCTCCACTTGCTGCGCCTGGTGGGCAAGACGCCCGCCGAGAGGCTAGCCCGGGACTCGCTGCTGGCGGGCAGCCCCTTCAACTGGCCCTAGGGCTCCGGCTGGTGAGCCGCCGCGTCAAGAAGACACTCTCTGCTCTGATTTCGGCATCACAGATTGCACAACACCTGGAAATAGTTTCTTTAAATGTGACTATCGGTTTCAACGCAGAGAGGTTAAATGAAAAAGTGTCTAATCACGACCACATTCTTTCTTAGTAACTTCAGGCAGATTTAGCATCTCTACAATATATTAAATAATGGGCAGATATTTCCCAGGAACACCATGTTTTTCTGATGGATTTCAAAATTTCATGGGAAATAGAAGGAGAAGATAAGTTTATGTTGGTGCATAACATTTGAAATATGTATTTCTCATAATACATGTTTTCCATGAACTTTTTAAATAACCCATGTATATATAAATTTCAACATGTTTTGAACCAAAATAAATTTAACTTTTAATTCCATTTCCACAATCTTTTTAAGGTACGCTTATGTGAGTCAAACAGATGGCTTCGCTCACGTAACACAGGCTTGAGGAAATGTATCTGTATAAACATGTTTTGGGGGCTGGTGCTGTGGTGCAGCAGGTTAACGCCCTGGCCTGAAACGCTGGCATCCCATATGGCCACCAGTTCAAGAGCTGGCTGCTCCACTTCCGACCCAGCTCTCTGCTATGGCCTGGGAAAGCAGTGGAAGATGGCCCAAGTGCTGCACCCTTGTGGGAGATCCAGGGGAAGCTCCTGGCTCCTGGCTTGGGATCAGCGCAGCTCTGGCCATTGCGGCCAATTGGGGAGTGAACCAGTGGGTGGAAGACCTCTCTCTCTCTCTCTCTTTCTTTGTGCCTCTGCTCTCTCTGTGTAACTCTTTCAAATAAATAAATCAATATTTAAAAAATAAATAAGCATGTTTTTGAAAAATAGTGGATATATATAATACATCCTGCTTTGCAAGGGTTTTTTTTTTTGCTTAATAATGTAAATATATTTTATAGCTAAACTATGTTTCTTCATATGGATTTATCATTACTATTTAATGAATATTGTACTGTTAGATATTTACTTTTCTATCCTCAAGTTTCCCTAAGAAAAAGTTTCCATAGACAATTCTGAAACCTATTTTTCCAAAGAAAGATTTTTTTAAGAAGTGCTTATTTGGGACAAGAGTATATAATAACATAATCTGTATTGCTAAGACTTTTGGTACACATCACCAATTTCTTTTCCAAATTCACATTCTATTCAATGGCCATTGCCTCATATATGTCAAAATGTCAACAGTTGCAATAATTGTTTTGAATCTGATGAAAAACACATACTTTAATTTGTATTTATTCAATTTTTAAATAAACTTCTTACTGAGTTTGCTGATAATTATATATATATTATACATAGTTATTATATTATATATTATATTATAGTTAAGATATATAATATATAGTCTAATGTGATATATTCTAATATATAATTATATGTTATTATAAATTATATAATTATTATATATGTTATGTAACTATATAACTGTGTTATATATTGTATAACTATATAATATATAATATAATAATATATGCATATATGTGTATATATATATGTACACACACACACTCATAGATTTATTTTTTTGACAGGCAGAGTTAGACAGTGAGAGAGAGAGACAGAGAGAAAGGTCTTTCTTCCATTGGTTCAACCCCCAAATGGCCCCCATGGCCGGCAAGCTGAGTCAATTCAAAGTCAGGAGCCTGGTGCTTCCTCCTGGTCTCCCATGCACGTGCAGGGCCCAAGCACTTGGGCCGCCCTCCACTGCCTTCCTGGGCCATAGCAGAGAGCTAGACTGGAAGAGGAGCAACTGGGACAGATTTTTCATTCATTTCTGGAAATATTTTTTAAGATTTATTTATATATTTGAAAGGCAGAGTTACAGAGAGGCAGAGGCAGAGAGAGAAAAAGGTCTTCCATCTACTGGTTCACTCTCCAGAGGGCTGCAACAGCAAGAGCTGCCCTTATCTGAATTCAGGAGCTTCTTCTAGGTCTCTCACATGGGTGCAGGGGCCCAAGGACTTGGGCCATCTTCTACTGCTTTCCCAGGCCATAGCAAAAAGCTAGATATGAAGGGGAGTACCTGGGACTTGAACTGGGGCCCATATGGGATGCCAGCACTACAGGTGGTGGCTTTACCAACTATGCCATAGCATCAGCCCCAGGATATACTTTTTAATTTTAACAAAATTAATAAACTATGAGTAAAAGTAATTGAGGAAACACAGGGAAAAGTAACACTAGTGTCCATTTTCATGTATTAAAACAATTGTTTACAGAGAAAAGAGCTTTGTCAAGATCAGAAAAAAATATTGTAAAACTCTTAGGGGTAAGGCCAGCGCTGCAGCCCACTAGGTTAATCCTCCGCCTGCAGCACCAGTACCCAGAGTTATAGCCCTGGTTGGGGCACTGGATTCTGTCCTGGTTGCTCCTCTTCCAGTCCAGCTTTCTGCTGTAGCCCAGGAAGGCAGGGGAGGATGGCCCAAGTCCTTGGGTCCTGCACCCATATGGGAGACCAAGAGGAAGCACCTGGCTCCTGGCTTTGGAATGGTGTATCTCTGGCCATAGCGGCCATTTGGGGGGTCAACCAATGGAAGGAAGACCTTTCTCTCTGTCTCTCTCACCATCTAACTCTGCATGTCAAAAAAAAAAAAAAAACTCTTGGGATTAAAAACTTAACTAGAGATAAAAATCCACTATACTTTGAAAATCAAATTCCCAAACACAAACACAAATATAAATTCCTAAAAGCCAATATAAGAAGTATAAAATAGGAAAACTCCAAATTAAAACAAGCAAGTTGAATCCCAGTTTGAAGGCCACCAGCCAATAAAACAGTTAGAGAAACAAAACTTCAGTTATAGAAACACAAAATATTTCAAACATTTAAGAAATAAAAAACACCTATATTTCTCAGATGTATCAAAGTATAAATAAGCAAAGCATATTTTCAGATTTCTTTTAGAAAGCCAGCATTACATTGATAATGATGCAATATAAATTAAGAACTTTCAATATAAATTAAGTATAAACTCTCTTTCATATACAGATGTATAAATCCTTAGTATTTGTATAATAAATGAAATCGCATATGAAAATATAATGAATAACAAGTCACATATAATAAAAAATACAAGAGGTGGTTAACATTTCTTAACAAGTCATGTAAATTTTCCAGGTAGGTGAAAAATTCAAGGAGAAAATCACATGACAATTTAATGTTCAAAAACATTTAAAAATCAGCATGTACTTTTTAAAAACTGCTTGCAGTATAGTAAAAAAGAGCAATGGCTTTCTTATTCAGATCAAAATTTTTAAAAGGATCCTACAACGAAAACCATGATTAATACAGAATCATTGACAGCTTTTACCCTGGAAGTAAACCTAGACCAGGAAGTCTCCACTAGTGCCAACTTCTTATTGGAGGAGTAGTTGGGGGCGAGGGGGAGAGCAAAAAGAAATAAAATAAGATGTAAAGATCAATTTCCTAACAATAAATTACCAATATATTGGAGATATTTATTTAGGGAGAATCCATAAAATCTAAAAACAAATAAACTGATAAATGAATTTAATGTTGTGGGAAAGATCAATGTTTTAAAAATCCATTAGATTACCAAGTGCCAGCAAGAAATAACTAGAAAATATAAAAGATCAATAGGCAGAGTAGAAAACAGAAGAAAAGAAAAAAAAAAGAGTAAATTATGTTACATCTAAGTGTTATTCAAATCAATAAGTAATACAAACGACCCAATAGAATGAGCAGAAATACAAGGAAAACGAAAGCGCCGGAAGCGGATAAACAGAACTGTAACTCACTGCAACAGGTTACCGCCAGTTCCAGGCAGCATCCGCAGGGAGAAGGACGGGGACCCAGGGCGAGGCCAGTGGGTAGCAGGAGCTCGGAGGTGAGAGCCCTCCAGCCGCGGGGAGGCAGAGCCCAGGGGCGGCCATTTCAGACCTGAACCCAGGTCTGTCTCTCGCTGTTCCCATCCAGGACAACTTGAAGTTAGGGGTCCTTGCTATGGGGGACGCTGATTGGCTCCGTGCTTTGTGACGTTCCGTGCACTCAAGGCTGGCAAACTGTCCAATCAGGCAAGGTGACGTCCACAGTGCATCAGCACTCGGGGCCTGGACGTCACAATCTTCTTAGAGTTTTGCCTACAGAGTGAACTCCTGGGAGACAGCTCCACCGCCAGGAGGCTCCCAAGCGAAGTCGACCTCTGCAGCTCTCCACCTTCACTCACCAGGGACGCTGGGCACCTAGGAAGCTGACAACCGCGACATGGTGAGTGTGTGGACCTGGTTGTACCGAGAGGGGAAAACGGAGCCGAAGGCCAGGAGGACACAGCCCTCCGGCATCTGTGGGCTCCATATTGGCGCTGGCACAGGGCTTCCCCTCGGTCCCCTCAGACCCGTGGGTTGGGGGTTTTACCGGCACCCAGCACCCCCGAGGTCCTGCCCCTTCCCTGCTTGGGTGAGACTTCTCAGCCCGGAGCCATAGCAGGCCAGCTGTGTGACAGTAGCTGCACGTCTCCCCCGATTGTGCAGTGGGGACTGGGTGGTCTCTAGGGAGAATGTGGGCTCTGTGTATGTGGTTCATGCGGGACAGGCGCTGTCGGTTCCTCCTTCCCTCCCCACAGGGACCTGGTTCCCCCGAGTTTTCTCAATATGTGGCCTGCAGGGTACTTTCCAGGGCATTGACCTCTTTACACAGTTGTTTCTAGGATGTCTCACTCCTTCATATGTTTCCAATATCACAGTAACATAGACTGAGTAAGGTAGAAACAGAAGTTTTATTTGGCTTGGGGTTTTCACCCAGGTTTTAGAGAAGCAGAAAGACCCTGTAATTTGGTACTTGGGCAACGTCTTAGCACTTGCACTTTCTCTGTACAGGGTACCATCTCTATTTGCACTTTCAAAATAGAAATTTTGACCACTCAAATTTATGTGTGTTTTAAAAATGATTTCTCTTGCATGAAAGTCTTCCAAATCCTGTAGATATGTCTAGTTTACTAAGTTATTTTGGATTTATATTTTAATATAGGAGTCTGTTTAGTTTTGCTTGTTTTAATTTTTTCAAGATTGTCAGAGTATGACTGACACAATTTGTGTATCATCAAGGTATGAAAACTGATGTTTTGCTATGTGAGGGACATTAAAAAGTTATGGACAATTCACATTATCTTTTGATTACATTTTTTCATAAACTTTCTGGAATCCTCTTGTACATATACATTATGAAATTATTAAGACAATCTAATATATCCATCATATTACATCCCTATGTTATTAAAGAATATGGAAGATATTAGCAAGTTGTGAGTATGTGATATCATAATCAACTATTTACTGTGTTGAATATTCAGGTCTTGACGTGTTAATTTTGTTAATTTATCTCATAGCTGCAAATGTGTGTTCAGCTAACATTTTCCCATGTCCTTCACTCTCAGCCCATGACAACCACCATTCTATTCTGTGATTAAGTGCGACTTTCTTAGATTACACATATGAGTGATATTGTGTGGCATTTATCTTTCTGTGCCTTATTTCAAATAGCCTAATGTCCACATTCATATTTTTGGATCCACATCCTGACAAAATGGAAGAATTTCCTTATTAAGGTTGTCTGTGATTGCTGTGTATGTGTGTTTATCACATTTTCTTTATTCATATGTTGACAGTGGGGTTGTCTCCATATCTTGTTCTTGTAGATAATGCTGCCAGTAATGTGGAGATAAAGGTATCTATTTGAGATACTGATTTGGTTTCCTTTGGATATACACGCAGTTGTGAGATTGCTTTGTCATATGTTCTATGTTTAATTTTGATTGAAGACCTACATAATGTTTTCTGTATTGGATGTACCAATTTACTTTCTCAGCAACAATTTTTATATTCCTTTATTCTACCCTGGGACAATGTTAAATTTTTACTTTTGGATAATTGTTTTAACACATATGAGATGATAATCACTGTGGTCTTAATTAGCATTGTAGTCTTCATTAGCCGTTTCTGAATCCCTTTTAAGTTACCTGTTGGCTATTTGTATATATTCAATGGAAAACTGATCAATCCTTTGTGCAATTTTTATTACAATATTTGTTTTTGAGTTGTTTGTGTTCAAACCCAGGTTGTCTAATGTTTTCTTCATTTCTTACTTCATCTGTTCTGTTTTTCCTATCACATGCAGAATATTTCTTAGATTTTTTTCAGTCTTTGCTTTTGTCACCTATGCGTTTAGTGTCATATCTAAACAATCATTGTTGAGACTAATATCAATGAATTTGCTTCCATTTGTAAGGGGTTTTATATTCTCAGACCTTTTATGTAAGCCTTCAATTCATTTTGATTTGACTTTCATGCCTGGGTAATATAAAGATATTATATTTCAGTTTTTGGCATGTAGATGAACAATTTTCCTCTGCTTCAGATGTGGTCACTAAACACTAAGTGGCAGGATCCAGGCAGAAACTGTCACAGTCTAGTTTTTCCCTAATCTGCCTTGTCTCCCAGACCCACTTTTATGTGCTCTGCTGCTCTTCCCTGTCTGCATGAAGAGACCTCAGAAGTGAGCATGCACAGAGAGAGACACATGAAGCAGTGTGCAATGTTGGGGAGAAGCAGAAACTATGTAGTAAAGGGGCAGGGCCCAGAAGGCTCTGTCTCCTTTCTCTGAAAGCCTTGGATATACAGAGGCACTTCAAAAATTCACTGAGGGATTGACATTTGGCATGTGTTACACCCTGCTTAGTATGTCCACATCCTATATTGACATGCCTAGGTTACAGTCACAACTCTCAATTCCAGCTTTATGCTAATATGCACTTTTGGAGGGAGTGATGGCTGAAGTATGTGGGTCCCTGTAACCCACATGAGAGATTCGTATCATCTGGGAAGCAGAGCTGATGGGGTCCTCCATGCAGAGTGGATGAACATAAGGTGTTCCTTTGCTGCAATGTGTGTTGGTGATCTGGAAAATAACACTCTATCATGAACTTTGTATGTCAAACAATGATGCACAACTGAGAAAAGGAGCCCACTGAGGTATTCAGGCATTTTTTCAATTAGTCTATGCGGCTGCCATCCCCACAGGGAAAGGGCCCAACTGGAATAGTCCCAGTCTGACCACATGGATGCAGGGGGTTTATTTAAATTTTGAAAATTAATTTTATTCACATTAAAGGCACAGCGATCTCTCATCCATTGTTCTCTCCAGATATTCACAATAGCTGGAATTCAGCCAGGATGTGATGTGAAAACATCAGGTTTTATGAAGTGAAAATCCCAGAACTCAGTGTGGATGGCACAGACCCAAGTATCTGAGCTATTATATGCTGCCTCCTAGGGTGCACTGTAGTAGGAAGCTGGATTGGATGTGGAGTGGGACTCAAACCTACACACTCTAATATAGGATGTGGGTCTCGAAAGAGCCATCTTACATGCTGTTCCCCAATGCTCACCCCTCTGTTATTTTAAGAGGAGTCCTACAACAGTCCAAACCAACTCTCCTGGCCCTGATGGTCATAGCCCCTGAAGTTAAGCTGTTCAGACCCTCAACACTCTAGAAAATACCCAAGTACATCCACGCAATGGAGTGTTCACAGCAGCAGCTTCCTGCTGTGCTTGTCACTCAGAACTATGAAGCTAAAGGTGTGCCATCAGGTGCTGTTCTGCCTGACACCTCTTCATCCACTTTCCACAAGCTGATAGCACATCTGGCCATCCACATCAAAGTGGTCACTATTAGATGCTGTGTTGAAGGGGGATCCCAAGTTGTCTCATTTCAGATAAACTTCATGTGTTGCTTCAGACACTCCTTGGCACTGATGTGGCTCATCCCCCCAGATAGTCTCCATAGCAGGTCCCTTGGCACAGTAGTTCATGCACCCCACAGGCACTTCTGTGGGTGACACTCATCTGTTTGCTGGGCTCATAGCCTAGATAATTGTGACCTGTGGGCACTGAATCAGGTATTACTTCATCAGTGTGGTGAACCAGCCTGCTGGGTCATTGGCAAAAAGGAGGACAAGTCCTTAGTATACCTGCATGGTCAACATATCAAGGCGGGACTCTTCCTTTTACCATGAACCCTGGTATTGTTTCTCCCCACTTCTCATTTACCGTTTCTCATCCTTGGTTGGCATGGACAGTCTGGAATATCTCTTCTCCACCAAGCCTAATGCTTTGTACAGGTGGGGTATGCTGACGAAGAGCCTGTGCATTTCCTCAAGTCCCTCTGCACCATCAACACTCAAGCAAGGCCGTAGTAGAATTTGCCTCAGTTAATCACATAGTGAAAGCATGTGGTTTGAAATTTGTATTTGTAACTTATCGCAGGTGGAAGCTTAACATCCTGCCTCACAATCATAATTCCAACAAGCCTATTTTTACAGGTTAAAAAAAGAAATCATTTTCAGACTGCATTGATTTGCAAAAACGTGATAAAATAATTGTAGTGACATTAAGGTTAGATGTTTAATATGTTGGTAAATTTGCCTAGAGAGAGTGCCTGCCTTCTAATTTTGTATTAGGAAGGAAGGCAAGTTAGGGGGTGACAACCATAGCATTATGTAGTGAGTAGTAGACAACTTTTCTGTTTGGTTCACCCCTTTGAACAGCCTGACATGAAATAGAAACTGCTCAAATGTTTGTTGAATGGGTAGAAATATCCAAGGATCCTGGAAGATATGAGAAATACCCAAAAACCTATATTTTTTCAGTGATTTACTGTATGCCCAGCTTTGGCTTCATGCTGTGGGAGCCAGTGCTGTGTCTAGGAATACTGATAGCAGCAGCAATTTATTGTGCTTCTTGTGAGCCAAGCATTCTGCACACATTTGTTTTTCATTCTCTCTGCTACTCTGTGAGTTGGACATTATGGGTTTTTTTTATCCATAAGGAAACTGAGGCCAAAAGAGGCCAAGCAGCTGGACAACAAACAGGAAGGTGTGCCCTTAACTTCTGTATTCTAAGGCCTGCTTGGCTCAGAAAGCATACTTTCTTGTGGGAAGAAAACATAATTAGGACAATTACAAATTAGCATGCTAGGGAATAATTGTATAGTATGCCTCTCTTTCTACATATTTGTGTGCTACCAGCATTTCATAAAGTGTGGGGTTTTGTCATGATTAAGGCTGTATGCTCTGGAATTAGATGCATGGATTGGAATCATTCCTGTGTGTGTAAAACTGGACATGTAGCCATGCATTTAAACATTTATTACAACTTCTTATAAAGTGTGGATGATAAAGGCACCTGCCTCCTTGTTGTGAGGGATGTGTAACTTGTGTAAAATAATTCAGTGTGTGGTAGGCATTGCATCTCAGCAGGTTAAGCTACAGCTTGGAATGCTCACATCTCATATTGGAGTGCTGCTTTGAATGCTAGCAACCACCATTCAGCTAGCTATTGATGTACTTGGGAAAGCAGTAGAGGATGGTGCAAGGGCTTGAGTCCTGCCACACCTCTGGGAGGTTTGGATGGAGTTCCTGGCTCTTGACTTTGGACTGATTCAGTCTTAAAGATGGGCACTTGATGATTGATCCAGTGGTTGGATGCTTTCTCCCTCTATTCTCCCTCATCACACTCTCCCCCATCTCTCTTTATCTCCTTCTTTATCTTTTACTTTGCCTTTTAAATAAAAACAAAATGGTTCAGTGTCTGACAAACTGTGGTTCTCATACAATTCAGTGTCTGACAAACTGTGGTTCTCATACAATGTAGGGTTTACAAAGCCACTGATTTGTATCAGTTTTATTCATCTATCCTACACATCTCAAATGGTGATTTAAAATAGGTAAACAGTAAGTGTTTAATGAATAATATGTTTTAATATGTAAATATCTAGGTCCAGTTACATTAGAAAGATCCTCATTCTATTTTCACATGTAAAGCAAGATTGGGATGGACTGAATATGGGGCAACATAAACCCAGAGGCGGAGGGGAACCAGAAGGAGTGGAGAAACTTTTGCAAAATGAATTATTGGAAAGTATGCTGGACAAATAGCTCATTTACATGTTTTCTTACTAGTTTTAGAATGAGTATACTCTCTATGTTTTTCTTGGCAATCACAATATAATGTGACACACGTGTTGTGGCAATAGGACTCCATTCTAATGTTGATCCTACAAAGCTGTTTTACTGTTTCTTAGAATTAACACTGGATTCCATCTCACTTGCAATTTTCATTAGAGAGCTGCTATGGAAAATTTCTATACCTCTCAAGAAAGAGTAATACTGTCATGTAAGGCCAGGTGCATCACACAAATCATCCCAATCAGATTTCTCAATGCTTGATATAATCAGAAAACTGTGTTTTCTTAGCTTCTTGGTAAAGTTCACTCATAAACTCAGAATTTATTGAAATTATGTGTGTCTGTCCATGCCTGTAGTGTAACAAGTGTAGTCTATGAATTCAGTCCTGTACTTTAGGAGTTCATAGGATTATTGAATGAATTAAGGAGCATAATAGATTTCTATTTAAAGTGTATGATGGCTTTTGTACTTAAAATATGTTCTAGGTCTTTCATGTCAGTTAATTGACATTAACTGTTATTTTGTATCCTTGGAACTGCATTATGGAATATTTTCCTTTAATATTTCAAAGTAAATACCACAATTCTCAAAGATGGTTTTGTGATTCTGGTCATTGCTTACAACATGTTGCTGTGAAAATAATAGAATGGTTGCAATCTCATGGTTTTATTGACTGTGGATTTGGGAGATTCCAAAATGGAGGAAAGAATAAGTTGAAATTCTACTGATTTTGCTCTTCATTGGAGCACTGCACAGCATAAAACCACTGCCCCTCCAAGCCTTCTTCAACCACCTCATTCTACAAGAGTCTTTCTTTTGCATTGTCTATAATTCCATTTATACAGAAGAGGCAAATATATATGGAGAGATAGCAGTTTATGACTTACATGGGTCTGCTGGGTAAAATTGGTATAATTGGAGAAAGACTTCAAAAATGCTTGTAAGAACTTTTGGAGTGATGGGACTTCCCTAAAGCTGGATTGTGGTGATGGTTTCCCACCGGTATACATTTACCAAAAGTCATTGAACAGTATTGTTAGAATGTATGATTATTTTATGTATGTGATATACACAAATTTTAATTTCAATCTAAAAATTAAAACAAATGTATGCACAGTCTTTTTACCTTTAACAGAAGAAAAATAATCAATGTTTTAATTCTATCTAGACAAGTAGTATAAAATATCAAATCATATTATATAATATATATAAATAATATCTGACAATAATACTAACACTACTACTAGATATGTGCTGAGTATATGATAATTTGCTTGATCCAACCTGCCTATGAAGTAAAATAATCATCTTCATTTTACATTAGAAGGGCACTTATAATGGTTTTATATTTTGCCTAAGGTAACACAAATTGTAGTTGGTAGAGGTACAATTTGATTTTTTTTTTGACAGGCAGTGTTAGACAGTGAGAGAGAGAGACAGAGAGAAAGGTCTGCCTTCCCTTGGTTTATTCCCCTAATGGCCACAATGACTGGTCCTGTGCTGATCCAAAGCCAGGAGCTGGGTGCTTCCTCCCAGTCTCCCGTGCAGGTGCAGGGACCCAAGCACTTGGGCCATCCTCCAATGCCCTCCTAGGCCACAGCAGAGAGCTGGATTGGAAGAGGAGCAACCGGGGCTACTATCTGGCACCACAACTGGGACTAGAACCTGGGGTTCCAGCACCGCAGGCAGAGGATTAGCCAATTGAGCCACAGCATCAGCCAGTAGAGGTAGAATTTGAATCCTAACAACCTCTAGAGTCTGGCTGGCAATATCTGATAGGATGATACCATGGATTTGCCATGGATTCTTCTACCTCAGAGCTTTTGCCCATTCTGTTTCCTTTAGAAGAACACACTTACACCCCTTTCTTCCTGTAATAACTCTTATTCATTTTTTGAAGTGGAGAATAACTGTTTTCTGGAGTCTTTTTTACCCACTTTTTATTTTTTATTTAGTATATATAAATTTTCAAAGTACAGTTAATGGATTGCAATGGCTCCCCCCATAATTTCCCTCCCACTCACACCCCTCCCATCTCCCACTCCCTCTCCCATTCCATTCACATCAAGATTCATTTTCAATTATCTTTATGTACAGAAGATCAATTCAGTATATATTTTTTGTTTTTTTTATTTAGTAAATATAAATTTTCAAAGTACAGTTAATGGATTACAGTGCCTCACCTCCCATAATTTCCCTCCCACTCACACCCCTCCCATCTCCCACTTCTTCTACCATTCCATTCACATCAAGATTCATTTTCAATTATCTTTATATACAGAAGATCAATTCAGTATATATTAAGGAAATATTTCATCAGTTTGCACCCACACAGAAACACAAAGTGTAAAATACTGTTTCAGTACTAGTCATAGCATTACTTCACATTGGACAACACACTAAGGACAGATCTCACATGAGAAGTAAGTACACAGTGACTCCTGTTGTTGACTTAACAATTTGACACTCTTGTTTATGGCCTCAGTAATCTCCCTAGGCTCTTGTCATGAGCTGCCAAGGCTATGGAAGCCTTTTGAGTATGCCGACTTTGATCTTATTCTGAGAGGGTCATAGTCAAAGTGGAAGTTCTCTCCTCCCTTCAGAGAAAGGTACCTACTTCTTTGATGTCCCTGTTCTTTCCACTGAGATCTCACTCGCAGAGATCTTCCATTTATGTCTTCTTTTTTTTTTTTCCCCAGAGTGTCTTGGCTTTCCATGCCTAAAATATTCTCATGGGCTCTTCAGCCAGATCAGCATGCCTTAAAGGCTGATTCTGAGGCCAGAGTGCTATTTAGGACATCTGCCATTCTATGAGTCTACTGTGTATCCCGCTTCCCATGATGGATCGTTCTCTCCCTTTTTGATTCTATCAGCTAGTTTTAGCAAACACTAGACTTGTTTGTGTGATCCCTTTGACCCTTAGACCTATCGGTGTGATCAATAGTGAACTGCAATTGATCACTTGGACTAGTGAGATGGCATTGGTACCTGCCACCTTGATGGGATTGTATTCGAATCCCCTGACATGATTCTAACTCCACCCTTTGGGGCAAGTCCGATTGAGCATGTCCCAAATTGTACATCTCCACCCTCTCTTATTCCCACTCTTACATTTAACTGGGATCACTTTTCAGTTAAAATTTAAACACCTAAGAATAATTGTGTGTTAATTACAGAGTTCAACCAATAGTACTAGAACAAATCAAAGAGAAAATACTAAAACAGATATAGTATTACATTGTACATCAACAGTCAGGACAAGAGCTGAACAAGTCATTGTTTCTCATAGTGTCCATTTCACTTCAACAGGTTTCCCCTTTGGTGCTCAGTTAGTTGTCGCCGTTCAGGAATAACATATGATATTTGTCCTTTGGGACTGGCTTAATTCACTCAGCATGATGTTTTCCAAATTCCTCCATCTTGTTGCAAATGACCAGGTTTCATTGTTTTTGACTGCTGTATAGTATTCTGTAGGGTACATGTCCCATAATTTCTTTATCCGGTCTACTCTTGAAGGGCATTTGGGTTGATTCCAGGTCTTAGCTATTGTGAATTGAGCTGAAATAAACATTAATCTGTAGACAGCTTTTTGTTTGCCATTTTAATTTCCTTTGGGTAAATTCCAAGGAGTGGGATGGCTGGGTTGAACGGTAGGGTTATATTCAGGTTTCTGAGGAATCTCCAGACTGAATTCCATAGTGGCTTCACCAGTTTGCATTCCCACCAACAGTGGGTTAGTGTCCCTTTTTCCCCACATCCTCTCCAGCATCTATTGTTGGTAGATTTCTGAATATGAGCCTTTCTAACCGGGGTGAGGTGAAACCTCATTGTGGTTTTGATTTGCATTTCCCTGATTGCTAGTGATCTTGAACATTTCTTCATGTGTCTGTGGCCATTTGGATTTCCTCTTTTGAAAAGTGTCTATTGAGGTCCTTGGCCATCTCTTAAGTTGGTTGTTTGTTTTGATGTTGTGGCGTTTCTTGATCTCTTTGTAGATTCTGGTTATTAACCCTTTATCTGTTACATAGTTTGCAAATATTTTTCCGATTCTGTCGGTTGTCTCTTCACTCTCCTGACTGTTTCTTTTGCAGTACAGAAACTTCTCAATTTGATGCAATCCCCAATGTTAATTTTGGCTTTGACTGCCTGTGCTTCTGGGGTATTTTCCAAGAAGTATTTGCCAGTACCTATCTCTTTCAGAGTTTCTCCAATGTTCTCTAATAACGTGATGGTGTCAGGTCATAGATTTAGGTCTTTAATCCATGTTGAGTGGATTTTTGTGTAAGGTGTAAGGTAGAGGTCTTGCTTCATGGTTCTGCATGTGGAAATCCAATTTTCCCAGCACCATTTATTGAATAGACTGTCATTACTCCAGGGATTGGTTTTGGATCCTTGATCAAAAATAAGTTGGCTGTAGATGTTTGGGTTGATTTCTGGTGTTTCTATTCTGTTCCATTGGTCTATCCATCTGTTTCTGTACCAGTACCATGCTGTTTTGATAACAACTGCCCTGTAGTATATCCTGAAAGCCTCTGGCTTTGTTTTTGTTGTACAAGAATGATTTAACTATTCTAGGTCTCCTGTGACTCCATATGAATTTCAGCATCATTTTTTCTAGATCTGAGAAGAATGTCTTTGGTATTTTGATTGGGATTGCATTGAATCTATAAATTGCTTTTGGGAGAATGGACATTTTGATGATGTTGATTCTTCCAATCCATGAGCATGGAAGATTTTTCCATTTTTTGGTATCCTCTTCTGTTTCTTTCTTTAAGGTTTTATAATTTTCATCATAGAGATCTTTAACGGCCTTGGTTAAGTTTATTCCAGGGTATTTGATTGTTTTTGTAGCTATTGTGAACGGGATATATCTTAGCAGTTCTTTCTCAGCCATGGCATTGCTTGTGTATACAAAGGCTGTTGATTTTTGTGCATTGATTTTATATCCTGCTACTTTGCCAAACTCTTCTATGAGTTCCAATAGTTTCTTAGTAGAGTTCCTTGGATTCCCTAAGTAATCATATCATCTGCAAAGAGGGATAGTTTGAGTTCTTCCTTCCCAATTTGTATTCCTTAGTTTCTTGCCTAATAGCTCTGGCTAAAACTTCTAGAACTATATTGAATAGCAGTGGTGAGAGTGGGCATCCCTGTCTGGTGCCCGATCTCAGTGGAAATGCTTCCAACTATTCCCCAATCAATATGATGTTGGCCGTGGGTTTTTCATAAATTGCTTTGATTGTATTGAGGAATGTTCCTTCCATACCCAGTTTGCTTAGAGTTTTCATCATGAAAGGGTGTTGAATCTTATCGAATGCTTTCTCTGCATCTATTGAGATAATCATATGGTTTTTCTTCTGTCTGTTAATGTGAACATTGAACCATCCCTGCATACCAGTGATAAATCCCACTTGGTCTGAGTGGATGATCTTTCTGATGTGTTGTTGCATTCTATTGGCGAGAAATTTTTTGAGGATTTTTGCATCTATGTTCATCAGGGATATTGGTCTGTAATTCTCTTTCAATGCTGCATCTTTTTTTTTTTTTTGGCTTAGGAATTAAGGTGATGCTGGCTTCATAGAATTTGAGAGGACTCCCTCTTTTTTCAATTGTTCTGAATAGTTTGAGAAGAATTGGAGTCAGTTCTTCTTTAAATGTCTGGTAGAATTCAGCAGTGAATCCATCTGGTCCTGGGCTTTTCTTTGTTGGGAGGGCCTTTATTACTGTTTCAATTTCTGTCTCAGTTATGGGTCTGTTTAGGTTTTCTGTATCTTTCTGGCTCAATTTTGATAGGTTGCATGTATCCAGTAATCTATCCATTTCTGATAGATTTCCCTGTTTGCTGGCATACAAGTCCTTGTAGTAATTTCTGATGATTCTTTTTATTTCTGTGGTGTCTGTTTTTACATTTCCGTTTTCATCTCTGATTTTATTGATTTGGGTCTTTTCTTTTTTTAGTTAGTTGTGACAATGGGGTGTCAATTTTGTTTATTTTTTCAAAAAACCAACTCCTCATTTGGCTTATTTTTGTAATATTTTTTGGATTCAATCATGTTGATTTCTTCTCTGGTTTTAATTATTTCTCTTCTCCTACTAGATTTGGGTCTGGTTTGCTGCAGTTTTTCTAGATCATTGAGATGCATTGAAAGCTCGTTTATTTGGTGCCTTTCCAATTTCTTGATGTAGGCACCTATTGCTATAAACTTTCCTCTTAACACTGCTTTTGCTGTATTCCATAAGTTTTGGTATGTTGTGCTGTTATCCTCATTTACTTCCAGAAAGTTTTTGATTTCTCTTTTGATTTCTTGAATGACCCAGTGTTCATTCAGGAGCATGTTGTTCAGTCTCCATGTGTTTGCATACTTTCTGGGGTTTCCTGAGTTGCTAATTTCCAGCTTCATTCCACTGTGGTCTGAGAAGCTGCATGGTATGATTCTAATTCTTTTGAATTTGCTGAGACTTGCTTTATGGCCTAGTATGTGATCAATGCTAGAGAAGGTTCCATGTACTGCTGAGAAGAATGTAAATTCTTTAAGTGTAGGATGAAAAGTTCCATAGATATCTGTTAGATCCATTTGGGCTGTAGTGTTGTTTAAGGTTTAGGTCATCACAGTGCTCAGTTTATGTCAATGATAAGTTTATGATGTCAATTCTTTGTGTGTTCACAATAAACAGTTTATTTATATATATATATATGTATGTCATATATATGACAAAGTTTTGCATATTGCATCTAAATATTAGTTTATGACATCAAAAATGTTTATGATTTCACATTGATTATGGTATCACAATGGTTTTCTATCGTCACAATTGGCTAAAATATCACAATGATGGTTAATACATCAAAATTGATTATGTCAACATTCTTTACTTCAAATTTGATTATGATATTACAATGGTTGGTTTATGACAATGATAATTTGTGGCATCTCAACATTAGTTTATGACAACAATGTACTATGACATCACAATTGAATAGGACATCACAATGGTATTATGGCACCACAATTGACTTTGATATTGCAATGATGGTTATGGTATCAAAATTGATTATGATGCCAAAATAGTTTTTATGACAACACAATACATTATGACATCACAGAGGTAGTTTTATGTCTTCAGAATGGTGGTTTATCACAAAATGATTTTCACATCAAAATTTTTATTATAATCCAATGGTTTTTAATGACATCAATATTGATGATTTCATGATGATTCCTTGGTTTATGACATCACAACATATTGTGATGGCACAATAGGGCATGATATTATTTTTATGGCAGCACAATTGACAAAGATGGCACAATGGTTTATGGTATGATAATGTTGTTTTATCACATAACAATTGATTATGGCTACACAGACTATCATGGTTTATGACAACCACATTGATTGTGATGGCAGTGTTTGGTCATTGCAGCTCAGTTCATAATAGCTAAGATATGGAATCAACACAGGTGTCCATTAACTAAAGACTATATAAATAAATTATTTTTTATATACACTATGGAATACTACACAGTGATTTAAAATAAAATGCAACAAAATGGATTAAACTGGAAACCATTATACTTAATGAAATAAGCCGGCCACAAGAGGACAAATACCATATTTTCTCCCTGATCTGTGGAAACTAATAGAGTACCTAAAAGGTAATCTCTAGAAGTGAAGTTGCCACTTTTAGATGCGATGGTTTTAAACAGCTCTTGTCACAATTGTTAAAGGATAATTTTTTCATACTATTTGTAGAACACTTATATATTGTAGGGTTAATCTTATGAGTATAAAGTTGAGGAGCTGGTGCTGTGGTGCAGTATGCTAATCCTCCACCTGCAGCACCAGCATCCCCTATGGGCACCAGTTCTAGTCCCAGCTGCTCCTTTTTCCAATCCAGTGTCTCTGCTATGGCTATGGCCTGGGGCTTCGGATTGGCCATCTCTGATCATTGCAGCCATTTGGGGAGTGAACCAGTGGACAGAAGACCTTTCTCTCTGTTTCTCCCACAAACTGTTTGTAACTCTCTCTCTCAAATAAATAAAATTTTTAAAAAACAAAGTTAATTGAAAATAGATCTTTGTAAAAATAAGAATAAGAATAGGAGAGAGAGGAGGAAGAAGTGTGAGAATGTGGGTGTGAGGGAGGGTAAGGTTGGAAGAATCACATTACAGTGTTTTATGACAATATAATGGTCATTTATGACATCAAAATTGATTATGATGGCATGAGGTAGTTTTATGTCATCACAATTTGAATATGGCAACAAAAAGGTAGGTTTATGATATTAGAAGGGTGGCTTATCCAAACTAATAGACTGATATCACAATTTTTAAAAATATTTATTTAATTTTTTGAAAGGCAGAAGTAGAGAAGGATATTCATTCCCCCAAGTGGCTAAAATGGCCAAAGCTGTACCAGTTCAAAGACAGGAGCCAGGAGCTTTATCCAGGTCTCTCACATGGGAACAGGGACCGAGGACTTGGACTGTCCTCTGCTGCTTTCCCAAGCTCATTAGCAGGGAGACAGATTGGAACTGGGGCAGCCAGGATTTGAACCAGTGCCCATATGAGATGTTGTTTTGGCACATGGCAATTTAATCCATTATGCTACAATGCATGCCTCCACAATTTTTTCTATGATAATGCAAAGAAAGTATATGCCATCAAAATTAGTTATTATGGAACACTGTTTATAAAATCACAACTGATTCACAAAGACAGTTTTATGATAGAAGAATGGTGGTTTTTTTTAAGATTTTAATTATTTGAGAGGTAGAGTTACAGACAGTGAGAGGGAGAGACAGAGAGAAAGGTCTTCCATCCACTGGTTCACTCCCCAAATGACTGCAACTCCAGCCGATCTGAAGCCAGAAGCCAGGAGCTTCTTCCAGTCTCCCATGTGGGTGCAGGGGCCCAAGGACTTGAGCCATCTTCCACTGCCTTCCCAAGCCATAGCAGAGAGCTGGATTGGAAGAGGAGCAGCCAAGATTCCAATGGGCACCCATATGGGATGCCAGCACCACAGGAAGATGATTAACATACTGCGTCATAGCGCCAGCCCCCAGAATGGTGTTTTATCACTTAACATTTTATTTCAACATTACATTTTTTTTCACAAAGCAAGGGTATTTGTGACATCAAATTTTATTATGACACAATGTGTGATGATTTAACAAAACATTTATTAAAGAAAAATGGTAGCTTTATTACATCAAAATTGATTATGACAAAGACATATTAAGGGTATGTTTCTGATACCAGAATGTATGATATTATATTATTATGGCAATATAAAAGGGTTTATTACATCCAACTTGATTATATGGTATAATGTTTATGACATCACAACTAATTATGGCATCAGAAACATTTTTAATATCAGAATTGATTATGATAGAATGTTAGGTTGATATCAGAATGGTAGATTATAACATAAAAATTGATAACAATTTCACAATGTGTCTTATGACAATATCATGATGACACCAAAGTTTATGAAAGAACAATGGTAAGTTTATGATATCACAATTTGTTACAATAGCACATTGGTATGTTTATACTATCAGAACTATAATTGATCATGTATCAACTGGTTATGACAACATAATGTTTTTTGATAATACAATGGCAATTTATGATTTCAAAACTCATTATGATGTCATAAAATTTGGATTATGACATCACAAATTATTAGGACTTCACAATGGTAGGTTTATGATATCAGAATGAATGTTTATCAGAAACCAATCAATTATAACATCAAAATTAACTATGATTTCACAATGTGGATTATCAAATCACAATCATTTAGGACACCTAAATGGTAAGTTTATAATATCAAAATTTATTATGACATCACAACCATATCAGAATCATATCACAGTAGTAGATTTATGAATTCATTAATTATGACATCACAATATACGAGATATGACAACAGATTTGTTGACATCACAATCACAAATGTAAAATTATGGTATCAGAATGATAGCTTATCACAAACCAATAGATTATATCATGATGTTTTATGACAATAAAGGTGGTACATGACATCAAAATTGGTATGAAGGCAGAAAAGATTATATCACTTTTGATGATGATATCACAAATGTAGGTTTATGATATCAGAATGGTGTTTTACTCAGACCATTTGATTATACTACAATGTTATTATGAAATATAAGGTTGATCTATGACATCACAATTTCTTATGATGGCATATTGTTTTCATTATGATAACACCATTGATTATGATATCAATGACAGGATCATGATAACAGAAATGAGGTTTAACATAACAAACATTATAATCTTCCAATGTGTCAAATGAAAATACAACAGTGGTTTATGACATCAAAATTGGTAGATGTAGCAAGATGATTGGTTTATAACATCACAATTTTTATGATGGCACAATGGTAGGTTAATGACATAGCAGTTGACATCACAATGGTATTTTACATCAGAACCATGGTTTACCACATAGCAATTGATTATAACATGAAAATTTCTTATGATAACAATTGTGATTAACAGCATCAAAATTAATTCTGATGCCATAATGCTCTGGCTGATTGCATCATGGTACTTTATTACAGCAACAGCAGGCTTTTACATCAGAATTGATTATATTGGCAAAAGGGAATTCTTATGTTATCAGAATGGTGGTTCATCATTTGAAAATTTATTATGATATCATAGTGTGTTTTATGACAGTATGATGATGGGTTATGATGGCACAATGGTAGGACTATGATATCACAATTGATTATGACAGCACAATGCTCATCTATAATACCAGAATCATTTATCACATACCAATTGCTTTTTATTAAGTTTTATTTAATGAATATAAATTTTCAAAGTGAACTTTTGGATTATAGCTGCTTCCCCCCCCCATAACCACCCTCCCACCCACAAACCATCCCATCTCTGACTCCCTCTCCCATCCCATTCTTCCTCAAGATTCATTTTTAATTATCTTTATATACAGAAGATCAACGTAGTATATACTAAGTAAAGATTTCAACAATTTTCACCCACACAGAAACACAAAGTATAAAGTACTGTTTGAGTACTAGTTATACCATTAATTCACATAGTACAACACATTAAGGACAGAGATCCTACATGAGGAGTAAGTGCACAGTGACTCCTGTTGTTGATTTAACAATTGACACATTTATTTTTTTTAACTTTTATTTAATGAATGTAAATTTCCAAAGTACGACTTATGGATTACAATGGCTTCCCCCCCATACCGTCCCTCCCACCCACAACCCTCCCCTTTCCCACTCCCTCTCTCCTTCCATTCACATCAAAATTCATTTTCGATTATCTTAATATACAGAATATCAGCTTAGTATACATTAAGTAATGATTTCAACAGTTTGCTCCCACACAGAAACATAAAGTGAAAAATCATAGATGATTTTTTAAAATGATGATGAAATCAGATCAGACCTATTGTCATGTTTAATCCCAGTGAGAGTCAAGTTGGGAATTGATAATTTCTTTTTTTTTTACAGAAGATCAGTTTAGTATGCATTAAGTAAAAATTTCAACAGTTTGCACCCCCATAGAAACACAAAGTGAAATATACTGTTTGAGTACTCGTTATAGCATTAAATCTCAATGCACAGCACATTAAGGACAGAGATCCTACATGAGGAGTAAGTGCACAGTGACTCCTGTTGTTGACTTTACCAATTGACACTCCTGTCTATGGCATCAGTAATCTCCCTATGCTCCAGTCATGAGTTTCCAAGGCTATGGAAGCCCTCTGAGTTCTCCGACTCTTATCTTGTTTAGACAAGGTCATAGTCAAAGTGGAGGTTCTCTCCTCCCTTCAGAGAAAGGTACCTCCTTCTTTGAAGACCTGTTCTTTCCACTGGGATCTCACTCACAGAGATCTTTTTGCCAGAGTGTCTTGGCTTTCCATGCCTGAAATACAAATTGACACATTTATGATATCAGTAATCACCCGAGGCTCTTCTCATGAGCTGCCAAAGCTAGCAAAGCCTCTTGAGTTCAGCAATTCCAATTTATTTAGACAAGGGCATAGTCACAGTTGAAGTTCTCTCCTCTCTTCAGAGAAAAGTACCTCCTCCTTTGATGGCCCGTTCTTTCCACTGGGATCTCACTCACAGAGATCTTTCATTTATATCACTCCTTTGCCATAGTGCCTTGGCTTTCCATGTCTGAAATACTCTCATCGGCTTTTTAGCTAGCTCTCAATGCCTTAAGGGCTGATTCTGAGGCCAGAGTGCTGTTTAGGACATCTGCCATTCTATGAGTCTTCTGTGTATCCCGCATCCCATGTTGCATTGTTCTCTCCTTTTTAATTCTATCAGTATTAGCAGACACTAGTCTTGTTTATGTGGTCCCTTTGACTTTTAATCCTATTATTGTGATCAATTATGAACTGAAACTGATCATTTTGACTAGTGACATGGCATTGGTACATGCCACCTTGATAGGATTGAATTGGAATCCCTTGCACGTTTCTAACTCTACCATTAGGGGCAAGTCCGATTTAGCATGTGCTGAACTGTACATCTCCTCCTCTTATTCCCACTCTTAAATTTTTTTTTTGACAGGCAGAGTGGACAGTGAGAGAGAGAGACAGAGAGAAAGTCTTCCTTTGCCATTGTTTCACCCTCCAATGGCCACCGCAGCCAGCGTGCTGCGGCCAGTGCACCACGCTGATCCAATGGCAGGAGCCAGGTGCTTCTCCTGGTCTCCCATGGGGTGCAGGGCCCAAGTAGTTGGGCCATCCTCCACTGCACTCCCTGGCCACAGCAGAGAGCTGGCCTGGAAGAGGGGCAACCGGGACAGAATCCGGCACCCCGACTGGGACTAGAACCCAGTGTTCCAGCGCTGCAAGGTGGAGGATTAGCCTAGTGAGCTGTAGCGCCAGCTCCCACTCTTATATTTAACAGGAATCACTTTTCAGTTAAATTTAAATACCTAAGAATAATCTTGTGTTAATTAAAGAGTTCAACCAATGATATTAAGTAAAACAAAAAAATAGTAAAAAGAATAAAGTATTAAGTTATTCCTCGACAGTCAGGACAAGGGCTAATAAATTGTTTTTTTTTAAGACTCATTTATTTATTATTTGATTGGCAGAGTTACCGGAGGGGATCTTCCATCCACTGGTTCACTCTCCAAATGGCTGCAACAGCCAGAGCTGGGCCAATTCAAAGCCAGGAACAAAGAGCTTCTTCCAGGTCTCTGATGCAGGTGCAAGGGCCCAGGGACTTGGGTCACTTTTTACTGCTTTCCCAGGCCATAACAGAGAGCTGGTTCAGAAGTGGAGCCACCAGGACTCAAACTGGCACCATACAGAATGCCAACACTTCAAGAGGCAACTTTACCCACTATGACACAGTGACAGCCCCACAAAATGCTTTTCACAACAGATTTCTAGGTCAATATAATGATGTTTTATTTTATTAAAACTGATTATGATGGGACATTGTTTAGTTTATGACATCACAAACTATAGGGTATCATATTGGTAGATTTATAATTGCAGAATGACTGTCAGATACCAATTGATTATGATATCACAATTTTTATGACAAAACAGTTAATTTTTGACATCACAATTGACTATGATATCACATTGGATGACTTATAACACCAACATTTATGATGACATCTCTTTTTAAAGATTTGTTTGGTTGTTTATTTATAGATTTATTTGAAAGTCATAGTTACACAAAGAAAGAAGGAGAGGCAGAGAGGGAGAGAGAAAGAGAGAGGTCTTCCATCCTCTGGTTCACTTCCCAATTGGCTGCAATGGCCAGAGCAGCACTGATCTGAAGCCAGGAGCTAGGAGATTTTTCCAGGTCTCCCACATGGGTGCAGGAGCCTGAGGACTTGGGGCAACTTCCACTGCTTTCCGAGGCCATAGCAGAGAGTTGGATGGGAAGTGAAGCAGCTAGGACTTGAACCAGTGCCCATATGGGATGCTGGCACTGCAGGCAGCAGCTTTACCTGCTACGCCACATTGCCAGCCCCTATGATGACATCTTAACAATTGGTATATTACATCAGAATTAGTTTTGACATCACAGTTATAGCATTATAGTATCAGAATGGCAGTTTATCACAAAACGTAGATTATATTATGTTTTTTATCACAATACAATGGTTGTGTATGTTTATCAAAATTGGTTATGATGACATAGTTTATGTATGACATCACAATTGATAATGACATCACAATGGTATGTTTATGATATAAAAATGTGGTTTATCAGAAAATAGATTATGATATCTCAATGTTATGATATTAAATGTCAGTTTATGACATCAAAATTGATTATGATGGCACACAGTAGTTTTATGTCATCGTAACTATTTGTGATGGCACACCAGTAAGTTTATTATATCACAATAGTGGCATATCATATATTGATTAGGACATCACACTTCTGAAATATTTTATAGTGGTCTATGACAGGACAATTGGTTAGGATGGCATAATAGATGGTTTTTGACAACACACTTGACTGTGATATCACAATAGTAGGCTTGTGATACCAAAATGTCATCACTATGTAATTATGGCAGTACAATGTTGTATTATGACAATATAATTTTGATTATGATAGCACATTTTTTTTTTTGACAGGCAGAGTGGACAGTGAGAGAGAGAGAGACAGAGAGAAAGGTCTTCCTTTGCCGTTGGTTCACCCTCCAATGGCCGCCGCGGCCAGCGTGCTGCGGCCGGCGCACCGCGCTGATCCGATGGCAGGAGCCAGGAGCCAGGTGCTTTTCCTGGTCTCCCATGGGGTGCAGGGCCCAAGCACCTGGGCCATCCTCCACTGCACTCCCTGGCCACAGCAGAGGGCTGGCCTGGAAGAGGGGCAACCGGGACAGAATCCGGCACCCCGACCGGGACTAGAACCCAGTGTGCCGGCGCCGCAAGGCGGAGGATTAGCCTAGTGAGCCACGGCGCCGGCCTATGATAGCACATTTTGATGTATGATATCACAATTGATTATGACAGCACAATGGTAAGCTTAAATCAGAAAGGGAGTTTAGATCCAACATGGGAAGTGGGATACACAGCAGACTCATAGAATGGCAGATGCCCTAAACAGACTCTGGCCTCAGAATTAGCCCTTAAGGCATTCAGGTCTGGCTGAAGAGCCCATGAGAGTATTTTAGGCATGGAAAGCCAAGACACTCTGGCAAAAAAAAAGCAAAACCTAAATGAAAGATCTCTGTGAGTGAGATCCCAGTGGAAAGAACGGGCCATCAAAGAAGGAAGTTCCTTTCTCTGAAGAGAGGAGAGAACTTCTACTTTGACTATGACTTTGCCTAAATAATATCAGAGTTGACAAATTCAAAATGTTTCCATAGCCTTGGCAACTCATGACAAGGCTACACCAGAGAGCTGGATTGGAAGTAGAGCAGCCGGGACTTGAACTGGTGCCCATGTGGGATGCCGGCATTGCAGGTGGCAGCTTTACCCACTTTGCCACCGTGCTGGCCCCTTTAATTACCTTTATATACAGAAGATCAGCTCTTAGAAAACATTTCAACAGTTTGCACCCACACAGACACACAAAGTATAGAGTACTGTTTGAAAACTAGTTTTACCATTGATTTTCATAGTACAGCTCACTAAGGACAGAGGTCTTATATGGGGAACAAGTGCACAGTGATTCCTGTTGTTATTTAACAATTGACACACTTATTTATGACATCAGTGATCACCAGAGGCTTTTGTCATGATCTGCTAAGGCTATGGAAGCCTTTAGATTCCACAAACTGACATTATTTAGACAGGGCCATAATCAAAGTGGAAGTTCTCTCCTCACTCCAGAGAAAGGTACCTCCTTCTTTGATGGCCCCCTCTTAGTATGATATATTTATCACAAATGTATGGTGATGATGGTTTATCACAAATCAATACTATCACAAATACTATCAAAAATCAATACTACAATACAATGATCTTATAAAAATAAAATAATGATATGACATCAAAATTGATTTTGATGGCAAATTGCTTGATTCATGACCTCAGAGGGATACTGACATAATAAAGTTATATTTACAATATGAGAAAGGTTTATGACATCACTATGTTTTTGTGACAATACAATGGTTGGTGTATGACATTACCATTCCTAATGATGATATAATGATTAGTTTATTACATCACAGAGGAGTATATCAGGATGGTAGCTATTTGATATCAGAATGGTAAAATGATCATATTGTTTTATGACCACACAAAGGTGGTTTATGATATCAAAATTATTTATGTTGGCATAATGGTTGATTTACAACATCATAATTGTGGTTTTATGACATAACAATGATAGTATATGGCATCAAAGTTGATTATTACATCATAATAGTGACTTATAACCTCAAAATTTATTATGATATCACAATAGTGGTTTATGATATACACTTGGATGTGACATTACAGTGATGTTTTATGACATCAGAATGGTTTGATGACATCTAAACATTTACAACAGAAAAATATATCATGACCATGGTTTGCTTATTATATCACAGTGATAGGTTTATGTGATCAGTTATTAGTATATGACATAACAATGTTTTCATAACATCAAAATTGATTATGAAAACACCATGGTGTTTATTATATTGGACTTTTAGGTTTATGTCTTCTCCATGTTGTTGTTTATGACATCATAATCATTCTTCCTGACACCCTATAGGTTATGTCATCACAATGATAGTATATTATGTCACACAGATTTTTGCATTCTCAATTGATTATCATATCACAGTGCTTTCATGGCATCACAATTGATTTTGACATCAGAGTGAATTTTGTATTCATCACAAGTGATCATCACATCATGATGGAAGGTTTATGGCATAAAATTGGTTTATAACACCATTTCATTACATTGCAATTGGATGATTATCAGAATGTTATCACAATTGATTATGACATCCCAATAATGCTTTATGACATCAGTAGTGAGTATATCACTTGGTACATTTATAATATCACAATGGTTGTTTATCACATCCAAATTGATAATGACATCAAACATTTTTATGAAATTAAAATAGATTTTGACACCACAATATTAGCTTTATATCACACTGGTTTATCATGATGTTACAATTGATACTGGCTTCAGAATTGTTTTAGTGACCACATAATTGATGTTTATGACAACAGTATGTTTTATTTTACATGACAATGCATGAAAATATCAGTGATTTTAGGACATCATGATTTATTATAACACAATAGTGGCTTCTGACATCATAATATTAGTTATGAAAAGCCAATTTATGACAAAATGATTGATTTATGACATCAAATGGTAGATTTATGTCATAGAAATGTTTCATGACATGACACATGATTATGACATCATGATGCTGTTTTATGTGATTATTATTGATCATGAAGTCACAAACGCAGACCAATAACCTCAGAATTGGTTATGACATGACAGAGATAGGTTTTTGTTTTCACAATGGTGACATGTTATAAACCAATTGTTTATGACATCACAATGGATTTTGGAGCTAAAAATTAAGTTTTGTTATCACAATGGTAGTTTATAATATCACAATTTTGTTAATGGCATCGAAATTGAATATGACAAAATAAGGGTGGATATATAACAATATTAGGTTTATGACATAACATTTTATGACTTCGCATTGCTTATTTTTTTAATTTATTTATTTGACAGAGTTAGACATTTAGAGAGACAGAGAGAAAGGTCTTCCTTCCATTGGTTCACTCCCCAAATGGCCGCTATGGCCGGAGCTACACCGATCTGAAGCCAGGAACCAGGTGCTTCTTCCTGGGCTCCCACATGGGTGCAGATGCCCAAGCACTTGGGCCATCCTCCACTGCCTTCCTGGGCCACAGCAGAGAGCTGGACTGGAAGAGGAGCAACTGGGACTAGAACCCAGTGTCCATATGGGATGCTGGCACTGGAAGCAGAGGATTAACCAAGTGAGCCACAGCGCCAGCCCCATGACATAACATTTCATGAGTTCACATTGCTTATGACATCACAATGGATAGTTTTGAAATCACAGTTGATTATGACAGCACAGTGTTAGTTTATGGCATCACAATAGATTTTGGCATTGTAATCTTTTGTGACATCACAAGTGATTATAACATATCATTGCTCACTGACATGACAAAAGGTTTGACATGATATTTTTAAGGTTTCACAATTGCTTAAATATCACAATTATAGTTTATGACACCACAATTAATTATGAAAACAAAGATTGTTTTATCACATTGCAATGGTCTATGTATGACATCAAAAAGTTTTATGGCATCATAATTAATTATGAAACCACAATAGTTGTTTATGACATTCCAAATGATTGTGACATAACTATGGTAGATTTATGAGATCACAGTGAATTATATGTCTGCACAACCGATTCTGTCCCAACAATGGTTACTTCATGTCATCACAGTTCATTTTATGACTTCACAATTGATGTTGACATCACATTTCTAGATTTGTGATCTCAAAATTTCTGTTTGTAATACTAAAATGGTCTTATTAATATCACAAGTGACTATGATATCACTATTTCAGATTATGACATTACAAAGGTGGTTCCCTACATAATAATTTATTGTCATGTACAATGTAGGTTGATGCCATCAAAACCATGGCTTAGTACATCAACATTTATTATGAGAAACAACAGGGTTGTATATGATATCACACTAATTGTAACTCACTGTGGTGGTTTATGGCATCTCAGTCATTGTTTATATTCACAATTTATTGTGAGAACACAATGGTTGGTGTATGAAATTACAATGTAGGTTTATGGCATCACAATATTGGTTTACAGCATCACAATCACTTATTATGACATGATGCCAGTTTAAACACTAGATCATAATATCAGAATGCTGGCTTTATAAATATTACAATGGGTTTCATTACTTCACAATTGATTTTGCCCATTAAACGGTAGAATTAAGACATCACAGTGGTTATCCAGATATCACAATTATGACATCATAATTGTTTTCATGTCATAATGATGGAAGATTCATGACAGTTATATTATCACAATGATGTTTTATGTCAGCACAATTGATTAAGTCAAAACCATGCCAGATTTAGAATATAACAATGATAAACTTTGACATCACAATGGATTTTATCACTCACATTGAATATGATATCACAATTGCTTTTAAGTAATCATAATTCATCATTATATCACAATGGATGTTTTGGACATCACAGTTGATTGAGATAACATGACAGTAGCTTTACAACATCATAATGGTGGTCAATAATATCACATTAGGTTTAGGATGTCACAATTGACATGATAATGATACAATGGTGGTTTAGGACATCATAATTGACTATGACAACACAGAAGTCGGTTTCTGACATCACAGTGATAAAATGTTAGTATAATAATGGTAGTTAATATCACAATTGATAATGTCAGCACTATTTGATTTATAGTAACAGGATGTGGATTTATGACTTAATAGCTGCTTTTAATAATAAAATGTTTTGGTTATGACACCTTAATGGTTGTCTTATGAGATCACAATGGTGGTTAATGACAACACAATGTTTTTTGTTATCATCACGATTTATTGTCATTGCAATGTGGTCTATGACATCACAGTTGAACATGACGCCATAACAAAGGTTTATGGCATCATAATTGATTATGACACCACAGAAATAGTTCATGACATCACAATGTTTGTTTATGACATCTAAATATATATTTATGACATCAAAATTGGTTACAAAATCACAACAGTTTAATAACACCACGATTGATGGCACCAAAGTGGTGGTTTATAATGTTGCTATTGATCATTACAACACAAATGAATGAAGAACATTCCAATAGATTGTTGATTTAAAAATTGTTTAGGAAAACACAAATGTTCTCAAAATACAACAAAAGGGTAGGCTCATGATATATAAATTTTGGTTTATGATATCATAATATTTTTTATGACATGACAATTGATTGACACCACAAAGTATTATACCATCAATGGTGTCTGGGGATATCCCAAGTGATTATGAACAGATAATGATTAGTTTATGACATCAAAATTGAAGCCTTGTGACAATTCAATGATGTTTCCTCTGGATATTAACAAAACAGGTGTCATGCATTTACCATGTTCAAGTAAAGTTAATGTAGAATACCATACTGCCCTCCCTTCTGTTTTCCATCAAACTCCTCCCTCCTTCCCCTGTCTTCTTACATCAGCTTTTGCAAAGACATAATTTTAAACCATTCTATATTCACAGGCTTCATTTATGGCTAGCCATAATATTCAACAATAAAAAGTGAGAAGACTAAGGACATTAATAGTATGAACAAGTACTAAAAATGGCAATTATATCACAAAGCGTCCATCTCATTCCTACATATTTTTTTGTATTCTATCTTAGTTGCAAATATCAGGAAAAATATGATATTTGCCTTTTTGGGATTGCTAATGTCCCTATACACAATGGTTTCCAGTTGCATCTGCATCCATTTTGTTATAAAAGCCAGGATTTCATTGTTTCTATGGCTGAGTAGCATTTCCTAACATGTGTGTATCATATTTTATTTTTCCATTCATCAGTTGAATTGATTCCATGTCTTAACTATTGTTAGCTGACCTGTCATAAACATGGAGGTACAAATAATTCTTTCATATGTCGTTTTCATTTTCATTTTGTTTGAGTAAATTCCAAGGAGTGGGATGGCTGGGTCATATGGATGATTTATTTTCACATTCCTGAGGAATCAACATAGTCATTTCCATAATGGTTGAACTAATTGGCATTCCCTGCAACCGTCAATCATGGTACATTTTTGGCCACATCCTCTCCAGAATTTATTTTTTTTTTATTTCTGTACGATAACCATTACAAGGTGGTATCTCTTTGTGCTTTTATTTACATTCCTAAGATGGAAAATTACCCTGGGATTCTTTTCATGTGTCTGTTGGCCACTTGAATTTCATCATTTGAAAAATTCATGTTCATGTCCTTTGCCCAATCCAGTTATTAGCTGGATTGTTTGACTTTTTTGAGGTTGTTGAGTTTCTTGAGCTCTTAATATATCCTGGACATTGAAGCCAGTGCTGTGGCACAGTGGGCTAGAGCCCAGCCTGCAGCACCGGCATCCCATATGGGCACCAGTTCAAGTCCCGGCTGCTCCACTTCTGATTCAGCTCTCCACTGTGGCCTGGGAAAGCAGTGGAAGATGGCCCAGGTCCTTGGGCCCCTGCACCCACATGGGAGACCTGGAAGAAACTCTTGGCTCCTGGCTTCAGAACAGCTCAGCTCTGGCCATTGTGGTCATTTGGGGAGTGACCCAGTGGATTGAAGACTGACCTCCCCATCCCAGCTCTACTATTGTATGTAACTCTGTATTTCAAATAAATAAAATAAATCTTTGAAAAATATATAGCCTGGATATTATTCCTTTATCAGTTGTATAGCTTGCAAATACTTTCTCACAGTCTGTGGATTGTCTCTTCATTTTCTTGAGTGTTATCTTTGAAATTCAGAAGATTCTTAGATTGATGCAATCCCATTTTCTCTATATTTACGTTTATTGCCTGGGCTTCTAGAGTCTTTTACAATAATGATTTGCCTGTACCATTGTCTTGTAGTTTTCCCAATGCTTTCCTTTAGTAATTTGAAGGTATTGGGTCATTGATTTGGATCCTTGATCCATTTTCATTGATTTTGCATAAGATGTATGTCAGGAGTCTTGTTTCATGCTTCTTCATGTTGAGATCCAATTTTCCTGGCACCATTTGTTGAAGAGAATATATTATATATTTTCTCCAGAGATTGATTTTAACTCCCTTATCAAAGATTGGTTTATAGATACATGGATTGATTTCTGGGGTCTCTGTTCTGTTCCATTGATCTCTATGTCTATTTTTGTGCCAGTAACTGTCCTGTAGTATGATTTGAAATCCACTAATATTGTGGTGTCTCTGGGTTTGTTTTTGCTGTTTAGGATTGCTTCAGGGTTTGGGACTGTGGCGCTTTAGGTTAATCCTCCACTTGCAGTGCTGGCATCCCATATGTGTGCCGGTTCTAGTCCTGGCTGCTCCTCTTCCAATCCAGTTCTCTGCTGTGGCCTGGGGAAACAGTAGAAGATGGCTTACCTCCTAGGGCCCCTGCACCCACATGGGAGACCAGGAAGAATCACCTGGCTCCTGGCTTCAGTTCGGCACAGCTCCGGCTGTTGCCGCCATTTTGGTGTGAACCAATGAAGGAAGACCTTTCTCTTTGTCTCTCTCTCTCTGTCTGTCTGTAACTCTACTGCTCAAATAAATTAAATAAAATCTTTTAAAAAATTGTTTCAGCTATTTAGAGTCTTCTCTGTTTCATATGAATCCTAGAAACATTTTTTTCTAAGTCAGAGAAGAATGTCACTGGCATTTTGATTGGGATCATAGTGAGTACTATGAACATTTTCATGATATTAGTTCTCCCAATCCATGAACATAGAGCATATTTTTGCTTTTGTTTTATCTGTTATTTCTTTTGTTAATGTTTTTTTTTAATTTTTCATTGTGGATATTTTTCACATCCTTGGTTTCATTTATACCAAGGTATTTGAATTTTTGTAGTTATTGTGACTGGGACTCATTTTACAAGTTCTTTCTCAGTCATGGCATTGTTTGTATAAATATATATATATATATATATATATATGTTATCACCATATATATATGTGATTGATTTTTGTATGTTGATTTTATATCATGCAACATTACCAAGCTCTCTTTTTATTAGTGGACTTTTTTTATATTGAATAGTAGAGAATTTTGGTTCCCCTACACATAGGATCATGTCATCCACTGACAGTGATAATTTGAATTCCTCTTTCCATTTTGTATTCCCTTGATTTCTTTTTCTTCTCTAATGTCTCTGGCTAAACCTTCAAGAACTATATTGACTGTGGATATAGTTGTATGGTTCTGGATGTTAGTGGAAATTTTTCTAACTTTTCTTCATTCAATTAGATGGTGGCTGCGTATTTGTCATGGATTGCCTTGATTGTGTTGTGGAATGTTCCTGCTGTATTCAATTTGCTTCAGGTTATAATCATGGAAGAATGTTATGTTTATTCAAATATTTTTTCTACCCTTATTGAGATGATCATATGATTCTTATTCTTCAATTTGTTAATGTGATATATCACACTTATTTATTAGTGTATGTAGAACCATCCCTGCAAATAAAGGTTAAATCCCACTTGGTCAAGGTGAATGATCTTCTGGTTGTTTTTATTCCGTTAGCTAGTACTTTGCTGTGGATGTTTGCATCTATGCCCATCAGGGATACTGGTCTATAATTTTCTTTGCTGCATCTATTTATGGTTTTGGAATTAAGGTAATGTTGGCCTCCAGGAAAGAGTTGGGAGATTTCCCTCCCCTTAAATTGATTTGAATACTTTGATAATATTTGGATAAATCATTTATTTAAAGGTTTCATAGAATTCAGCAGTGACAACATCCAGTCCTGGGCTTTCTTTCTTTTTATTTTATTTTTTTAATTTTTTAGGCCAGCGCCATGGCTCACTAGGCTAATCCTCTGCCTTGCGGCCCCGGCACACCAGGTTCTAGTCCCGGTCAGGGCGCCAGATTCTGTCCCGGTTGCTCCTCTTCCAGGCCAGCCCTCTGCTGTGGCCAGGGAGTGCAGTGGAGGATGGCCCAAATACTTGGGCCCTGCACCCCATGGGAGACCAGGATAAGAACCTGGCTCCTGCCATCGGATCAGCATGGTGCGCCGGCCACAGTGTGCCAGCCGTGGCGTCCATTGGAGGGTGAACCAATGGCAAAGGAAGACCTTTCTCTCTGTCTCTCTCTCACTGTCCACTCTGCCTGTCAAAAAATGAAAAAAAATTTTTTTTAAGATTTATCTACTTATTTGAAATTGAGAGTTACAGAGAGAGAGGAAAGGCAGAGGGGGGAGGTCCTCCATCCAATGGTTTACTCTCAAGATGGCTACAATGGCCAGCACTGCACTGATCCAAAGCCAGGAGCCAGGAGCCTCTTCCAGACTTCCCACATGGGTGCATGGGCCCAAGGACCTGGGCCATCTTCCACTGCCTTCCCAGGCCACAGCAGAGAGCTAGATTGGAAGTGGAGTAGCTGGGTCTCAAACTGGCACCCTTATTGGATGCTGGCACCTCAGGCCAGGGCATTAAACCACTGCACCACAGCACCGGCCCCCTGGGCATTTCTTTCTTAGAAGTATCTTTATTACTGATTCAATCTGTCTTGGATACTTGTCTGTTTAGTTTTTCTATCTCTTCATTAATCAATTTTGGTAGATTGTGCATATGCAAAAATCTATACCTTCCATTTATTTGAGATTTTCCAATTTGTTGGCATAGAGCAATTTCAATTTTATTTCTTTTTATTTTGCTTTATTTCATTTCTAATTTTAATTACTTTTCTTCCTGCTAATTATGATTTGTTTTGTTATTATATCTCTAGGGCCTTGACATGTATTGTTAGACCATTTATTTGATGCCTTTAAAATTTCTTGATGTTGTCAATAATTGCTATAAACATCCTTCTTAACATGGCTTTTGCTGTATCCCATAAGTTTTGATATGTTGTGTTGTCATCTTCATTCATTTCCAAGATATTTTCCCTTTGTTTTCTTCTATGCCCCACTGTATATTATAAGCTTGTTGTTCAGTCTCCATATGATTGCATATTTTCTATATTGTTGATTTCCAGCTCCAATACATTGTTTTCAAAAAAAGATAAATAGTATGATTTCAATAATTTTGAATTTGCTAAGACTTGCCTTATGGCCTAGTATATGTTCTGTCCTAGAGAAATTCTCATGCACTGACAAAAAGAATACATGTTTTGCAGATGTGGGTGAAACATTCTGTATATACATTTATGTCCATTTGACCCATAGTATAGATGAATTATGTTGATAATTTGTTGATTTTATCTCTAGTTGATCGGCACATTGATGAAAAAAAGATGTTGAAGTCCCTCGTTATTATTGTATTGGAGCCTATGTGTCTCTTTAGAACTATTAACATTTGCTTTAAATAGGCATGCATGCTGGAATTGTGTGCATATACATTGCCCATAGTCACATCTTCCTGTACAATTGATCATTTAATCACTACATACTTTTTTTTCTTTTAGCAGTTTTTTCATTAAATTCTATCTCTTTCTGATAATAAGGTGGTTACATCTTCTGTTTTTTATTTCCCTTAGCATGGAATATCTTTTCCATTCTTTCACTTTGATTCTGTGGGTATCTTTTCCCACAGAAAAGGGTTGAAAGCTATGTCTAGGATTAGGGTAAGAGCTAGAGCTAGAATTATGAATAGGATTAAGTCTATTCTAAGGTTATCATTCACACTATGTTTTGGGCTAGTATTGGGTAAAGCTTAGCGTTACTTCTATCCCTAGGCCTATTGTTAAGTTTAGAGCTAGTGATAGGGCTATGACTAATTTTAAGTTTCAGGCTAGATCTTGGGTTACCATTAGTATTACAGTTAGAGGTAGAGTTAGATTTGTTGTTGAGATGAGATATAGAGGAAAGATTAGAACTACTGTTAGTTTTAGGGTTAAGCTTAGGTTAATGTGTAGGCTAGGGTTAGGGTTAAGTTTAGGGTAAGGTGTAGAGTTAGAGTTACTATTAATGTTAGGATGCAGTTTGCATCCATGTTATGGTTAGGGCTATACTTATTAGGGTTAGGGCTTGGGCTATGGTTTGGTTAAGTGTTAGGGTGATGACTCGTGCTAAGGTTAGGATTAGTTTTCTGGTTAGGGTTACTACTGTGGTTTTGGGGTTTTTTTTATAATTATTTATTTATTTGAAAGTCAGAGTTACACAGAAAGAGGAGAGTCAGAGAGAGAGAGAGAGAGAAAGAGAGAGAGAGAAGGTCTTCCATCCAATGGTTCACTCCCCAATTGGCCACAATGGCCAAAGCTGCGCTGATCTGAAGCCAGGATCCAGGAGGTTCTTCCAGGTGTCCCATGTAGGTACAGGGGCCAAAGGACTTGAACCATCTTCTACTGCCTTCTCAGGCCATAGCAGAGAGCTGGATCAGAAGAGGAGTAGCCGGGTCCCAAACCAGATACCAGCATTTCAGGCCAAGATGTTAACCTGCTGTACCACGGTGCCATCCCCTGTGGTTTGTGTTTTGCCTAGGTTTTCTGCCACAGTTGGACAGAACTGAGATTAGGATTAATGCTAGAATTAGGGCCCTGGATTGTGTTAAGTTTAGAGTAAATGATAGATTTACGGACTGTGTGTGGATTAGGACTACAGTTCGGATTAGGCTAATTTCAAGGCAGTTGCCTAGCATTGCTGTTAGAGTCAGGGTTTGGGTAAAATTAGCCCTAGGTCTATAGAATTATCCCTAGGACTTGATGAGGTATAAAGCTAAGCTAGGTTCTTTTTTTAAAATTATGGCTAGAATTAGTTAGGGCCATGGTTAGGTTAGTGTTAGATGTAGGCATAGGGTTATTTTAGGTTTTAGGCTAAACCATGGGTGAGTATTTTAGGGTTAGGAGTATGGTTTGTGTTATTACTACATTTTGATTTAAGATAAGGCCCAAGTTTAGTACTATATTTATTGCTGGGGGTAGAGTTGAAATTTTTATAAGTTTAATTAATTTATTTATTTGAAAGGTAGAGTCACAGACATAGAGATGGAGAGACAAATGTCTTCCATCTGCTGGTTCATTCCTTAAATGGCCACAACCCTTGAGGTGAGCTGATCCAAAGCCAGAAGCTAGGAGCTTCCCGTGGGTTTCCCATGTGAGTATAGCAGCCCAAGGACTTGGGCCATCTTTACTACTTTTCCAGACCATACCAGAGAGCTGGATCAGAAGAGTAGCAGCCAGGACTAGAACTGGTACCCATATGGGATACCAACAACACAGGTGGAGGCTACACAACAATGTTGGCACCTAGAGTGGGATTTTCAGTTATGGTTAGTGCTAGAGCTTTATATTTAGGGCTAGGGTTAGGGTTAGAATTAGTTCTAAAGGAAGGGTAAAGTTAGTCCTTCTGTTATTGCTAGTGTTTGAACTAAGTTTATGATTAGGTTTACTGCTATCATGGGATTAGAGTAGAGTTAGGCCTAGAGGTAGGATTAGGGTAAATGTTATGGATAGTATTGGGTTTAGGGATAAATTTTTTTTTGGTATGGGTAGGATTTGGTTACTGTTATTGTTATGATTAGGGTTAGGACTATGTTTAATGTTAGCACTGGTATTATGACTCAGGCTAGGATTATTTGGGGGGGGTTGGAGTAGGGCATTGTTGTAGTTAGAGTTATGCTTTGCATTAGCATTAGGAATTGGACTAGTGTTAATTTTTAAATAACTGCTATAACCATGATTAGTAATATGGCATGGTATAGTGTTATATTTAAGTTTGTAATAGAGTTAAGACTAGGGTTGTGATTATTCCTAGTGTTAGAGTTTAGTATTAGGATTAGGGTTACATTTAATGGTAGATCCTAAAGTAGCTTTAGAGTGAGAGTTACTTTTTGATCTGAGGAAGTAGCAGTGTTAAGGTCAGGGCCAGAAGCTAGTCTAGTTAGGTTTATGGTTACATATTTATTGGGAAGGGATAGGGATATGCCTAGAGCTAGGGTTAGGATTCAATTGCAGTTATTGAGGGTGAGAGGTAGGCCTGGAATGAGGTTTTGGGCTAGGTTGGACTGGCCTGTTCTTAGCCTGTGTTCAGGGTTAGAGTTAGAATAGCATTATAGGGTTAGAATTAGGATCTCGGGTAGGTCTATATTTAGACTTACGTTTAGTGAAATGGCTGGGGCTAGGCTTAGGATTAGGTTTATTTTTTTTTTTTTTTTTGACAGGCAGAGTGGACAGTGCGAGAGAGAGACAGAGAGAAAGGTCTTCCTTTGCCGTTGGTTCACCCTCCAATGGCCGCCGCGGCCGGCGCGCTGCGGCCGGCGCACCGCGCTGATCCGATGGCAGGAGCCAGGAGCCAGGTGCTTTTCCTGGTCTCCCATGGGGTGCAGGGCCCAAGCACCTGGGCCATCCTCCACTGCACTCCCTGGCCACAGCAGAGAGCTGGCCTGGAAGAGGGGCAACCGGGACAGAATCCGGCGCCCCGACCGGGACTAGAACCCGGTGTGCCGGCGCCGCTAGGCGGAGGATTAGCCTAGTGAGCCGCGGCGCCGGCTAGGATTAGGTTTATGGCTAGGGTGATAGCAAGGTGTAGGGTTAGTGCTAGGGTTTGGTATAGGGCTATGGTTGGGAGTAGAATTGTACCTAGAGTTATGTTTACAGTTATAGATAGGTTGAAGGTCAAGCAGTGTTTAGAGGTAGGAGAGGGCTCAGGTTAGTACTAGGTTTAAGGGTAGAGCTGGAGTTACAATTATAACTACATTTGAGTTCAGGGTTAGAGCTAGGGTTATAGTCAGGTTAGGTTAGAGTTATGGCTTAGATTATCTTAATGGCTAAGTGTAGATGTAGGGGTAGGTTTAATGCTGCTGTTTGGTTTAGTGTTGGGATTAGTAGAGGACCAGGTTTAGCATTAAGATTAGGGCTAGTTTTAGGGTTATGGCTACAGATAGCTAGGGTTTGAATTACTGTTAAGTCCAGACTTATGCTTTGCATCAGGGCAAGTGTTAAGGCTTGATCTGTTTAGGTGTAGTGCAAGAGCTACAGTTAGTGTTATCACAGGATTTAGGCCACAATTAGAGTTAGAACTAGTGCTAGGTTTACAGTTAGGTTTCTGATTAGAGTTGCAATTACTCTTAGGTTTGGGGTTAAGTTTCGGTTAGAAGCAAACTTAGGAATAGGGTTAGAATTAGTGTTTTCATTTGGGACAAGACTTATGTAAAGTTTAGAGTAAATGTTTATTAAGTTAGATATTTTGTGAGGCTCAGAGCTAGTGTTAGGTTTAGGTTTATGTCTATGGCCTGGTGTTGTATTATTGTTATGCTTGGAGTTAGGCCTAGGGTTAGCAATATGGATTGAATTTTGGTGAGGTTTAAGGCTAGGGATATGTTTATGGTTATAGTTAGAATTAGTGTTAGGACATGGGTAGAACTATAACTAGATTTAATTTTAGGGTTAGTGTGAAGGCTATGATTATTGTTGAATCTAGGTTTAAGACTAGGATTAGGGCTGCATCTAGGGTTAGCTTTACCATTATGTGTAAGGTTAGGGTGATTATTAGTTTAAGAGTTGGGGCCAGGGCTGTGATAGGGTCTAATGTTAGCTGTAGAGCCAGGACTATATTTTGATTAAGGCTATATTTTGGTTTCAATTTTGACCTACAGTTAGGATTAGGCCTAGAGTTAGGTCTAGGTTTACATTTAGGTATAGGGATAGCATTAGGGTTTTTTTTTTATATGTTTAAAGGAATGGATAGAGCTACTATCAGGTTTATGGTTAGGATTAGGATTAGTTCTAGAGTGAGGGTTAGAGTTATGAATAAAGACAGAGTTAGAGGTAGGGTTAGAGCTATTCTTAGGAATAATGTTATGGTTGTATCAGGGTTCATTTTAGGTATTTATCTATGTTTAGTGTTACATCTAGGACTATGGTTATGCTAAAGAGTTTGGGATTCAGGCTAATGTTAGGATTAGAACAAGCTCTAAGTTTAGGCTTATGTTATGGATTACTGAAAGATTATGCTTAGGACTATAATAGGGTTAGGTTTGTAGTTCAACTTAGCTCTAGGTTTAGTGTTGGTACTATCATTAAGGACTGGGCTCTAACACAGCAAGGGTTAGGCTTAGAGATTGTATGATGGCTATGGCTAAGGTTAACTTTAGAGCTAGGTTGAGGGTCTGGTCTAAGGTTAGGTTCCAGTTAGGGCTATTGCTAGAAAAAGCCATAAGTTTAGGGCTTTTATGTGGTTTAAAGCTACAGAAAAGTTTATTATTATGGACTTAATTAGGGATATCATCATGCATAAAAATATGGTTACATTTACATTTTGGGTTAGTGATAGGACTATGACTAAATCTATGGGTAATTGTTGGACTCTGCTTAGTGTTAAAGCTCAGACTAGATCTTGGGTTATAGTGTTTATTACAGTGAGGTTTAGAGCTATGTTTATAGTTAGGTTTAGGTGGTAGGGATAGAGTTAATGCTAGAATTAATGTTTAAATTAAGGTTAGGGTTAGTACTAAAATTAGGAAGAGTACTAGGGTCAAAATTAGATGTAGGGTTAAGCTTAATGTTAGGGCCAGGGAAGGAGTAAGAGTAGTCTTCCTGGCTGGAACCGTGGCTCAATAGGCTAATCCTCTGTCTGCGGTGCCAGCACCCCAGGTTCTAGTCCCAGTTGGGGTGCTGGATTCTGTTCCAGTTGCCCCTCCTCCAGTCCAGCTCTCTGCTATGGTCCAGGAGTGCAGTGGAAGATGGCCCAAGTCCTTGGGTCCTGAACCCTCAGGGAGACCAGGAGAAGCACCTGGCTCCTGGCTTCGGATCAGCACGGTGCACCAGCTGCAGCTTGCCGGCCACAGCAGCCATTGGAGGGTGAACCAATGGTAAAGGAAGACCTTTCTCTCTGTCTCTCTCTCTTTCTCACTGTCCACTCTGCCTTTCAAAAATAAAAAAAAAATTAAAAAGTATTCTTCCTGTCATTGCTAAGGTTCTGGCTAAAGCTATGAAATCCTTACTTAATGTATACTAAGCTGATCTTCTGTATATTAAGATAATTGAAAATGAATCTTGATGTGAATGGAAGGGGAGAGGGAGTGGGAAAGGGGAGGGTTGTGGGTGGGAGGGACGGTATGGGGGAGGAAGCCATTGTAATCCATAAGTCGTACTTTGGAAATTTATATTCATTAAATAAAATGTAAAATATATATTTTTTAAATAAAAAAGCTATGTTTAGGTTTTTTTGCTAGAATAGGGATAGAGCCAGGGTTAGGTTTAAGTGCTAAGATTAGAGTAAGGGCTAGGGTTGGGTTATGGTTAGGTCTAGTTTTTGAACTAGGCATGACATTTGGGTAGGGTTAGGATTAGGCAGAGGGATAGGTTCATAGCTCTGTTAGGTTTAGTGTTAGGGTTATAGTTTTATGGTCAAAATTGTGTTGGGGTTAGGTTGATGATATTTGGGGCTAGACTCATGTCTAGAGCTACAGTTAGGATTAGGGCTAGGGCTATGGTTAGGTTTAGTGTTAGGGTTGGGGTAGTACTAGGTTTACATTTAGGCTTATGGTTAGTGTTATGACTAGGGTTAGGGTTATGTTAAAGATTAGAATCAGGATTTGTCTTAGAGTTAGTGTTAACATTAGGACCTGGGCTAAGGTTAGAGTTAGAGTTAAATTTGGTTAGTATTATATTGTGGCTTGGATTAGTTTGAGTGCTAGGTCAATAGCTACATTTAGGTCTATGGTTGGCTTAAATTTAGGGCTTAAATTACATAGAAGACATAGACTAGGATCAGTGGTAGAGCAAGCATTACATTTAGGGATAGGGTGTAAACTATGGATAGGTTTTGGTCTAGGGCTTTGTTTATAGTACTGTTAGTATGAGGACAGGACTAGGTTTATTATTAGATATATATTTAGCATTAGAGCCATGACCAAGGCTAGAGTTAGAGCTTGGATTAGGGTTGTTTCTAATTATGGTTAGAACTATTGAAATCACCAAGTGTATTGTTAAGTTTAGAGTAGAGCTATGGCTATGGTTATATTTATGAGAATGGGTAGCATTAGTGGTAGGGCTAGAGTAAACATTAGAAAATTCTTGCCAGTGTTTGTTTTTGTTATTTTTTGGGTTAGGTCCTGGGCTTGGGTAAACCTAGGGTTAAAATTGAGTGTAGATTTAGGGTTATAATGTTGAGTAGGTTTGGGGCCCAGCCTAAGTTTCAGGTTAGGTTATATTTAGGGATAAGATAGGCTTAGGGTTACAATTAATGTTAGGGTTAGAATTAGAGATTAGATTAGTGTTAGGGAAGGGGTTAGTGTTAGGTTTATGAGTAAGGCTTTGCCTAGGTTATGGTTGGAGTTAGGTTAGGGCTAGGTTTGTGACTGGGTTAGACTTAGGGCTACAACTGTGGTTAGGGCTGAGTTTAGGTTGATGGTGAGGGCTAGGGTTATTTTTCAAGCCATTATTAGGGCTATAGACACGTTTTATGCTAGGGATAGCACTAGGTTTTGTACTTGGACTATGGATAACACTGTCTTTGAGACTTGAGTTAGGGATAAGGCTAGGGTTAATGTTAGAATTTGGAATGAAGATAGCCTTTAGGATTAGAGTTAGGTTTAGAGTAATGGTTAGGGTTAGAAAATGAAATGCTGCAAGAGGCTTCTATTTGATATTCTATCTCTAGTTCTTCTGGTACTTCAGGCACACCTACTGCTTCAAGTACAAATAATTTCTATGTTGGAAGCATTGAAGCTGCATTGCTTTTTAAGGGCATTGTAGTTATTGCAGACAATATGCTTAACTGTCTGAGGAAAATCCATGTTGTCAGCCTGGACTTATTTGAGTCTGAATCCCCTTCCTTCTCTGAACTTCAGATTTAGCAGCTCTTTTGAGGTTTGCTAATGCACAGTGTGTTCTCATGCTTGAAATAAAAATGCTTGCTATGCAAATTAGGAAAAGCCAGGAATTCATTTATTAGATTATTATCTTCTCAGGAAAAGCAACATTTTAAGCCAGTCCTAGTGTGTACTACAATTGTGTTCTGTGCACCAACCTCAGGCATATCATATCTTTCAGATATTACACATGTATAGTGTAATGCTTACTAAGTTCATACAGTGTAAAAGAAACATTATCTTAAGTTTCCAGGAAACCTAATGCTTAAGCTCATACTGAGCTGGATATAAATTCACTTCCTTGAGAGAAATTGAAACAAAATATCCCTTTTAAACCATACTCTTCCACTACATCCTCATGTTGTATACTTATAATGTATTAAGTCCTATGTATATCAAGCAACCAATTGTACACACAGAGAAAACTCAATGCAGCCAATGTGTTATAATGGAGAAGCCAGTTCAATTCCTTCAAATAACTTCAGGCACCAACATGATATTTGAAACATTGAGAATACATTGTTTATTATGGCCTTGGTTGTAAAAGTAGAAAATTCAATTAATCTTTCTTAGGAAAAAATTGTCAGCCTAATCTAATCTGTACCAGCTTGAAACATAATATATTTTTCATTGTATATGTAGAGTGTGTTTCTTTATTGGAAAGCACAATGCTTACTAAGTGCAGAGTTTTAATACAAGCATTCCTTGGAAAGAAACCTAATTTTATAAGTTCATACTAAACTATATAGAAAAATCCATTCCTATATAGAATTTATGCAAAATACTCTTTTATAGTAGTTCATTTCTGCAGCAACACCATGTTTGTATACTTTTTGCATACTAAGGCCTATGTATATGAACCAACACTTGAAAATACATGGAAAACTGTATATAGCAACATGTCTCAATGACATATTAGAACTATTTTTTATTATGATGTCAAACCCAGTATCTCTTTAAAATAATGCGTGTGTGTTTGTGTGTGTGTGTGTATATGTATACATATATATACACACACACACAATTGATGCTTGAAGCATCATGAATATATTTTCAATTGGGCCTCTGTAGCTAAATCAGAGAGTTCAAGTAATATTTCCCAGGAAAGCAAGGTTTTTTTTTTTTTTTTTTGACAGGCAGAGTGGACAGTGAGAGAGAGAGACAGAGAGAAAGGTCTTCCTTTTGCCGTTGGTTCACCCTCCAATGGCTGCCGCGGCCGGCGCGCTGCGGCCGGCGCACCGCGCTGATCCGATGGCTGGAGCCAGGAGCCAGGTGCTTTTCCTGGTCTCCCATGGGGTGCAGGGCCCAAGCACCTGGGCCATCCTCCACTGCACTCCCTGGCCACAGCAGAGAGCTGGCCTGGAAGAGGGGCAACCGGGACAGAATCCGGCGCCCCAACCGGGACTAGAACCCGGTGTGCCGGCGCCGCTAGGCGGAGGATTAGCCTAGTGAGCCGCGGCGCCGGCCGGAAAGCAAGGTTTTAAGTCTGTCCTACTGTGTACTCCATATCTTTTTTCTGCCAATTACATCAATAACATACCTTTCAGGTATTCTACATGTACAGGGTGTTTTTGTATTTGGAAGCACAATGCTTACTATGTGCACATTGTGTTAACACAACCATGTGCTTGGTGCCTACAAGAAACATGCCCCACAAACAAAGATACACACACAAACTGAAAGTGAAAGGAAGGAAAGAGATATCACATGTTAATGGAAAGTAGAAACAAACAGATGTAGGTATCTTAATATCAATTAAAATAGACTTAACATAAAAATGGATAAAAGAGACAAACAAAGGCAATATGTAATGATTAAGAAATCAATTCAACAGGAAGATGTGAGTATAACAAATGTAAATCTACCCAATTACAGGGTACCTGGCTATTTACCACAAATGTTAATTGATCTAAAGGGAGACATGGACTCCAATACAATAATAATGAGGAAATTCAACACCCCACCTCCTTCAATGTACAGATCAACTAGACAGAAAATCAACAAAAACAACAGAGCTAATCTACACTGTAGACCAAAAGACCTAACTGGTATCTATAGAAAATTTCATTAGATAGTACAGAATATACATTCTGTTCATCAGTGCATGCAACTTTCTCCAGGATAGATCATATGCTAGGCCATAGAGTAAATCTCAGCAAATTCAAAATGATCAAACAAATCATGAAACTTTTCTGACCACAACTGAATGAAACTGGAAATTAAAATCTCAAGAATATCAAGAACATACATAAACACATGAAGACTGAACAACATGCTCTGGAAAGAACAGTGAGTCATAGAAGAAATCAAAAAAGAAACAGCAGGTCATCACCATGGCATAGTGTGCAGTGTCAGCATCCTATGTGGGTGCTGGTTCAAGTCCTGGCTTTTCCACTTCTGATCCAGCTCTCTACAATAGCCAAGGAGATCAATGAGGATGGTTGAAGTGCTTGGGACCCTGCACCCATGTGGAAGACCCGGAAGAAGCTCCTGGATGGATCCTGGCTTCACACCAGTCCAACTCTGGCCATCGTGGCCATTTGGGGGAGTGAACCATTGAATGGAAGCCCTCTCTCTCTCTCTCTCTCTGCCTCTGCTGCTCTGTAACTCTTCCTTTCAAAAAAGTGAATAAATAAATCTTTTAAAAATATATAAAATAAAAAATAAATAAAAGAGAAACAAAAATGCTATAAACAAATGAGGATAGCAATACAGCATATCAGCAATACTGGACACAGTAAAAGCAGTGTTAAGAGGAAACATTACAGCAATTGGTGCCTACCTCCAAATTGGGAAGGCACTAATTAAATAAGCTATCAATGCATCTAAGGATGAAAAAAAACAACAAACCAAACCCAAAATTAATAGGAGGAAGAAAATAAAAATTAGAGAAGAAGGAAGCAAAATTCAAACCAAAAAGCAGTATAAAAACAATGAAATGAAGAGTTATTTACTTGAAAAAAAAGTTGATGCATCATTGGGCAAACTAACCAAAACAGGGGGGAGGGATAGACCCAAATCAGTAAATTAAGAGATGAAAAAGGAAATGTAACCAGAGATATCACAGAAATAAAAATGATAATCAGGAATCACTTATAAAGAACTATATGCCAACAAATTGGAAAATCTAGGATAAACAGATAGATTTCTGGACACAAACAATCTAATAAACTGAGTCATGAAGAATTAGGAAACCTAAACAAGCCAATATCCAGACAGAGATTGAATTAGTCATAAAGGCTCTCACAACAAAGAAAAGTCCAGGAATAGCTTCCATACTGAATTCTACCAGACATTTAATGAACTAATTACAATATTTTCTCAAGTTATTCGAAACAATTGAAAGGGGGAGAATCATCTCAAACTATTTCTATGAAGCCAACTTCACCCTAATTCCTAAACCAGGAAAAGATAGAACAGAGAAAGAGAACTATAGTCTGGTATCCCTGATGAACATAGAAGCAAAAATACCAGCTAAGTGAATCCAATAGCACATCAGAAATAGAATTCACCTTGAGAAAGTGGGAGTAATGTCTGTATGCAGTAATGGTTCAAAATTTGAAAATCAAAAATGTGATAAATCAGATTAACAAACTGAATAAAAATCATATGATTATTTCAATAGATGCAAGACAGCATTTGATAAAACAAAACATCCTCTCATGATGAAAACCTTAAGCAAACTGGCTATAGAATCAACATTTCTCATCAATCTCGGCAATTTATTTCAAAACCACAGATAGCATCTTACTGAATGCAGAAAGTTGGAGGCATTCCAAAAAAGATCTAGAACCAGGGCGGAGCCAAGATGGCGGAATAGTGAGGGCGTGCACTGATAGTCCGGGAAAATTTAGTTTAATAAAAGGGGAGTTACGGTAGCCTCAGAAAAAAGAACCAGGAAAACATTGCAGAGGAAACTCTTCTGGATCGAGTGGCTGTGAATTGGAGGACCTACTGGGAGAACAAGGTCACCCACCCCGCGGAAGCCGAGCCGGGGGACCGAGCCACGGGACCGAGCAGCGGAAGCCTCAGGGTCTGCGTGCCAGTGCTCGAAGGGGAGTGCATGCCACACAGACAACAGCGGGGAGACTTGGGATGTCCAGGGCTCTGAGTCCACACATCGGCACTGGAAGGGGTGGTGAGCTCAATAACCCGAGACATTGGTGGGGAAACGCGGGTCAGAATCTAGAGGGGGGCCGGAAAGTGCAGCAAACTCACTACCAGAAAGAAGGAAAAAAAAAAGGTTGGGGGTTTCTCTTTCCCCTAACCTTGCAAAGGTTGCAAGGCTGCAAGGCTTGAAGAATTCGCAAGAGACAAAGAGCAGGCACCCTCTCTGGATTTACATATCAACGGGGGAGAGCTAAGGAACTGAGTCACTACAATTCAGTAGTCTAAGCAACCCAGTGGGAGTCCAGAGGAGCCTAAACAGACTCTGTGAGTAGAAGCCAGAGACTGGAAGCTAAATACTATCAATTCTGCACAGCCGTGCCGTGCGGTGTTACTTACACCCTGAATAAATAAAATAAATAAATAAATAAAAAGAGAGAGATTTAACACGCATAACCTGAAGGTGTCACCTTTGCACACCCTTAACCAGGAAGAACCAAGCAGAGCTCTCAGGCCGCACCCATCTCAAGCCTCCAAGGCTCCTCCAACAGCAGGCAGTCCACTTAACACGGACATAGTATAAAAAAAAAAAAAAAACGCACAGTGACGCAAGAAGAATTAACTATGCCAACTAACAAACACAGAAATCAAGGGAACAAGATCAACGATGACACTATGATGCCTCCAAATAAACAAAACACCCCAAACCAAAATTATGAAGATGATGAGATAGAAGAAATGCAAGATACGGATTTCAAAAAATTTATGATAAGAACATTTAGAAGTTTTCAAAAGCAAATCCTTGAACTACAGAAATCCTTATTAGACAAGATTGAAAATCTCTCTCATGAAAATGAAATTTAAAGGAAGAATCAAAATGAAACGCAGAAACTAGTAGAACAGGAAAGTGCGATAGTGAAGAGAAATCAAAATGAAATGAAGATCTCAATAGATCAAATGACAAACACATTAGAAAGCCTTAAAAACAGAATGGGTGAAGCAGAGGAGAGAATATCAGACTTAGAAGATAGAGCACAGGAAAACATACAGTCAAACCAAAGAAAAGTAGAGGAAATTAGAAATCTAAAAAATATTGTTGGGATACTATTAAAAAAACCAACATTCGAGTTCTAGGATTTCCTGAAGGCATGGAGAGAGAGAAAGGATTAGAAGGCCTTTTTAGTGAGATACTAGCAGAGAACTTTCCAGGTTTGGAGAAGGACAGAGACATCCTAGTACAGGAAGCTCATAGAACCCCCAATAAACATGACCAAAAGAGATCCTCACCACGACACGTGGTAATTAAACTCACCACAGTGAAACATAAAGAAAAGATCCTAAAATGTGCAAGAGAGAAACGTCAGATTACTCTCACAGGATCTCCAATCAGACTCACAGCAGACTTCTCATCAGAAACACTACAGGCTAGGAGGGAATGGTGAGACATAGCACAGGTGCTAAGAGAGAAAAATTGCCAGCCCAGAATATTATATCCTGCCAAGCTCTCATTTGTGAATGAAGGTGAAATAAAGACCTTTCATAGCAAACAGAAATTGAAAGACTTTGTGGCCACTCGTCCGGCCCTGCAAAAGATACTTAAAGATGTGCTACACTCAGAAACACAGAAACACGGCCATCAATATGAAAGAAGGGAAAGGAAGAACACCTACCAGTAAAAGAGCATGGGAAGCTCAAAGCATATACTAGAAAATATTTCCCGGAAAATGGCAGGGCAAAGTCACTACGTATCAATGGTCACATTGAACATTAATGGTCTGAATTCTTCAGTTAAAAGACTCCGTTTGGCTGACTGGCTCAAAGAACACTACCCAACTATTTGTTGCCTACAAGAAACACATCTCTCTAACAAAGAGGCTTGCAGACTGAAAGTGAAAGGTTGGAAAAAGATATTCCATGCCAACAGAAACCAAAAAAAAAAGCAGGTGTAGCCATATTAATATCAGACAAAATAAACTTTAATACAAAAACTGTTAAGAGAGACAAAGAGGGACACTATATAATGATTAAGGGTTCAATTCAACAGGAAGATGTAACTATTATAAATGTAAATGCACCTAATTACAGGGCACTGGTCTATTTAAAAGATATGTTAAGGGACTTAAAGGGAGATTTAGATTCCAATACAATAGTACTGGGGGACTTCAATACTCCACTCTCAGAAATAGACAGATCATCCGGACAGAAGATCAACAAGGAAACAGCAGATTTAATTGACACTATTGCCCAAATGGATCTAACAGATATCTACAGAACTTTCAACCCTACATCTACAGACTTCACATTCTTCTCAGCAGTGCATGGAACCTTCTCTAGGATTGATCACATACTAGGCCATAAAGCAAGTCTCAGCAAATTTAAAAGAATTAGAATCATACCATGCAGCTTCTCAGACCATAAAGGAATGAAGCTGGAAATTAGCAACTCAGGAAACCCCAGAAAGCATGCAAACACATGGAGACTGAACAACATGCTCCTGAATGAACACTGAGTCATTCAAAATCAAAAGACAAATCAAAAACTTTCTGGAAGTAAATGAAGACAACAACACAACATATCAAAACGTATGGGATACAGCAAAAGCAGTATTGAGAGGCAAATTTATAGCAATAGGTGCCTATATCAAGAAATTGGAAAGGTACCAAATAAATGAGCTTTCAGCACATCTCAAGGACCTAGAAAAACTGCAGCAAACTAAACCCAAATCTAGTAGGAGAAGAGAAATAATTAAAACCAGAGAAGAAATCAACAGGATTGAATCCAAAATACATTACAAAAAATCAGCCAAACGAGGAGCTGGTTTTTTGAAAAAATAAACAAAATTGACACCCCATTGGCCCAACTAACTAAAAACAAGGAGAGAAAAGACCCAAATCAATAAAATCAGAGATGAAAAAGGAAACATAACAACAGACACCACAGAAATAAAAAGAATCATCAGAAATTACTACAAGGACTTGTATGCCAGCAAACAAGAAAATCTATCAGAAATGGATAGATTCCTGGACCCATGCAATCTACCTAAATTGAACCATGAAGACATAGAAAACCTAAATAGACCCATATGAGACAGAAATTGAAACAGTAATAAAGGCCCTCCCAACAAAGAAAAGGCCAGGACCAGATGGATTCACTGCTGAATTCTACAAGACATTTAAAGAAGAACTAATTCCATTTCTTCTCAAACTATTCAGAACAATCGAAGAAGAGGGAATCCTCCCAAATTCTTTCTATGAAGCCAGCATCACCTTAATCCCTAAGCCAGAGAAAGATGCAGCACTGAAAGAAAATTATAGACCAATATCCCTGATGAACTTAGACGCAAAAATCGTCAATAAAATTCTCGCCAATAGAATACAACAACACATCAGGAAAATCATCCACCCAGACCAAGTGGGATTCATCCCTGGTATGCAGGGATGGTTCAACATTCCCAAATCAATCAATGTGATTCACCACATTAACAGACTGCAGAAGAAAAACCATATGATTATCTCAATAGATGCAGAGAAAGCATTCGATAAGATTTAACACCCTTTCATGATGAAAACTCTAAGCAAATTGGGTATAGAAGGAACATTCCTCAATAATCAAAGCAATTTATGAAAAGCCCACAGCCAGCATCCTATTGAATGGGGAAAAGTTGGAAGCATTTCCACTGAGATCGGGCACCAGACAGGGATGCCCACTCTCACCACTTCTATTTAACATAGTTCTGGAAGTTTTAGCCAGAGCCATCAGACAAGAAAAAGAAATTAAAGGAATACAGATTGAGAAGGAAGAAGTCAAACTATCCCTCTTTGTAGACGATATGATTCTTTCTTAGGGGATCCAAAGAACTCTACTAAGAGACTATTGGAACTCATAGAGGAGTTTGGCAAAGTGGCAGGATATAAAATCAATGCACTAAAATCAACAGCCTTTGTATACACGAGCAATGCCATGACTGAGAAAGAACTGCTAAGATATATCCCATTCACAATAGCTACAAAAACAATCTAATACCTTGGAATAAACTTAACCAAGGATGTTAAAGATCTCTACGATGAGAATTACAAAACCTTAAAGAAAGAAATAGAAGAGGATACCAAAAAATGGAAAAATCTTCCATGCTCATGGATTGGAAGAATCAACATCATCAAAATGTCCATTCTCCCAAAAGCAATTTATAGATTCAATGCAATCCCAATCAAGATACCAAAGACATTCTTCTCAGATCTAGAAAAAATGATGCTGAAATTCATATGGAGGCACAAGAGACCTCGAATAGCTAAAGCAATCTTGTACAACAAAAACAAAGCCGGAGGCATCACAATACCAGATTTCAGGACATACTACAGGGCAGTTGTAATCAAAACAGCACGGTACTGGTACAGAAACAGATGGATAGACCAATGGAACAGAATTGAAACACCAGAAATCAACCCAAACATCTACAGCCAACTTATATTTGACCAAGGATCTAAAACCAATTCCTGGAGCAAGGACAGTCTATTCAATAAATGGTGCTGGGAAAACTGGATTTCCACATGCAGAAGCATAAAGCAAGACCCCTACCTTACACCTTACAAAAAAATCCACTCAACGTGGATTAAAGACCTAAATCTATGTCCTGACACCATCAAGTTACTAGAGAACATTGGAGAAACCCTTCAAGATATTGGCACAGGCAAAGAATTTCTGGAAAAGACCCGGGAGGCACAGGCAGTCAAAGCCAAAATCAACTATTGGGATTGCATCAAATTGAGAAGTTTCTGTCCTGCAAAAGAAACAGTCAGGAGAGTGAAGAGACAACCGACAGAATGGGAAAATATATTTGCAAACTATGCAACAGATCAAGGGTTAATAACCAGAAATTCCACAAAACCAAAACCAACAACCCACTTAAGAGATGGGCCAAGGACCTCAACAGACATTTTTCAAAAGAGGACATCCAAATGGCCAACAGGCACATGAAAAAATGTTCAAGGTCGCTAGCAATCAGGGAAATGCAAATCAAAACCACAATGAGGTTTCACCTCACCCCGGTTAGAATGGCTCACATGCAGAAATCTACCAACAACAGATGCTGGTGAGGATGTGGGTAAAAAGGGACACTAACCCATTGTTGGTGGGAATGCAAACTGGTCAAGCCACTATGGAAGTCAGTCTGGAGATTCCTCAGAAACCTGAAGATAACCCTACCGTTCGACCCAGCCATCCCACTCCTTGGAATTTACCCAAAGGATTTTAAATTGGCAAACAAAAAAGTGGTCTGCACCCTAATGTTTATCGCAGCACAATTCACAATAGCCAAGACCTGGAACCAACCTAAATGCCCATCAACGGTAGACTGGATAAAGAAATTATGGGATATGTATTCTTTAGAATACTATACCGTAGTAAGAAACAATGAAATCCAGTCATTTGCAACAAAATGGAGGAATCTGGAACACACCATGCTGAGTGAAGTAAGCCAGTCCCAAATGGACAAATACCATATGTTCTCCCTGATCAGTGACAACTGACTGAACACCAAAAAGGAAACCTCCTGAAGTGAAATAGACACTATGAGAAACGGTGACTTGATCAGCATAGCCCTGACTGTTAATGAACATCTTAATTCATTATCCCTCTTAGTACTTTTTTTGTCTGTTCTACTTAATATGACTGGTTTAATTCTGTAATTATCACACAGTTATTCTTAAGTGTTGAAATTTAACTGAAATGTGATCCCTGTTAAACATAAGAGTGGGAATAAGAGAGGGAAGAGATGTATAATTTGGGACATGCTCAAGCTGACTTGCCCCAAATGGTAGAGTTAGAAACATACCAGGGGATTCCAATTCAATCCCATCAAGGTGGCATGTACCAATGCCATCTCACTATTCCAAGTGATCAATTTCAGCTCACAATTGATCATAATGAAAGGACTAAGAGTCAAAGGGAGCACATAAACAAGTCTAGTACCTGCTAACACAAACCGATAGAATAAGTAAAGGGGAGAGTGATCCAACATGGTAAGCGAGATACTCAGCAGACTCATAGAATGGCAGATGTCCTAAATAGCACTCTGGCCTCAGAATCAGCCCTAAAGGCATTCAGATCTGGCTGAAAAGCCCATGAGAGTATTTCAGGCATGGAAAGCCAAGACACTCTGGCAAAAAGATCTCTGTGAGTGAGATCCCAGTGGAAAGAACAGGTCTTCAAAGAGGGAGGTACCTTTCTCTGAAGGGAGGAGAGAACCTCCACTTTGACTATGACCTTGTCTAAACAAGATAAGAGTCGGAGAACTCAAGGAGCTTCCATAGCCTTGGAAACTCATGACTGGAGCATAGGGAGATTACTGATGCCATAGACAGAAGTGTTAATTTGTAAAGTCAACAACAGGAGTCACTGTGCACTTACTCCTCATGTAGGATCTCTGTCCTTAATGTGCTGTACATTGAGGCTTAATGCTATAATGAGTACTCAAACAGTATATTTCACTTTGTGTTTCTATGGGGGTGCAAACTGTTGAAATTTTTACTTAATGCATACTAAACTGATCCTCTGTAAAAAAAAAAAGAAATTATCAATTCCCAACTTGACTCTCACTGGGATTAAACATGACAATAGGTCTGATCTGATTTCATCATCATTTTAAAAAATCATCTATGATTTTTCACTTTATGTTTCTGTGTGGGAGCAAACTGTTGAAATCCTTACTTAATGTATACTAAGCTGATCTTCTGTATATTAAGATAATCGAAAATGAATCTTGATGTGAATGGAAGGGGAGAGGGAGTGGGAAAGGGGAGGGTTGTGGGTGGGAGGGACGGTATGGGGGGGAAGCCATTGTAATCCATAAGTCATACTTTGGAAATTTATATTCATTAAATAAAAGTTAAAAAAATATTATGTTAGGAAACAAAAAGATCCCCATAAGAGACTATCAGAATTATAAGAGAATTCAGCAGCTTCAGGATGCAAAATCAACACAAAAAATAATATCATTCATACATGCCAACAACTACCTGAAAAAGGACTTACAAAAACCACCTCACTGGCTGGCGCCACGGCTCACTAGGCTAATCCTTCACCTTGTGGCGCCGGCACACCGGGTTCTAGTCCCAGTTGGGGCACTGGATTCTGTCCCGGTTGCCCCTCTTCCAGGCCAGCTCTCTGCTGTGGCCAGGGAGTGCAGTGGAGGATGGCCCAAGTGCTTGGGCCCTGCACCTGCAGGGTGCAAGGAGAAGCAAGGAGAGCCAGGAGAAGCACCTGGCTCCGGGCTTCAGATCAGCGTGATGGGCCAGCCACAGCGGCCATTGGAGGGTGAACCAACGGCAAAAAGGAAGACCTTTCTTTCTGTCTCTCTCTCTCACTGTCCACTCTGACTGTAAAAAAAAAAACAAAAACAAAAACAAAAACAAAAAAAAAAACACCTCACTCACAAAAACTACCAAAATAGTGATAAATTTAATAAGGAATGTGAAAGATCTCTACAATGAAGATTCTAAAACATTAGTGAAAGAAACAGAAGATATAAAAAAAGAAACAAAAAAATTCATCTTTCAACTACTGGAGGAATTAATACCCCCAAATGTATATACCATAACCAAAATTTACAAATTCATTGCAATCCCCATCAACACTTTGGGTCTATTCTTCACAGATATAAACAATCCTAAAATTTAGATGGAAATACAAGAGACACTGAATGGCAAAAGTAGTATTAACCAATAATAACAATGTAACCAATAATAACAATGACAGAAGCATTACAATATCAGATTCCAAGACACATTACAGGGATATTGTAATCAAAACAGCAAGGCACTGGCATAAAAATAGACATGTAACCCAATAGAACAGAATAGAAACACCAGAAATAACTCTGCACATCTATAACCATTTAATATTGGGCAAATTGCTAAAAATTCCTTGAAAAGTTACTGGGAAAATTGGATTTCTGCATGCAGAAATTTGAAACTAGACCCATACTTATATTCTATACAAAATATTTACTAGAAATGAATCAAGGATCTAACTTTAAGATCTGAAACTATCAAACTACTAAAGGAAAGCATAATAGAAATATTGCAGGACACTGGCTTAGGCAATGACTCTTTGTATAATGCCTCAGAAGCACAGTTAAGAAAGCTAAAAAGAGAAACGGGATTCTATCAAATTTAAGATGTTTCTGCACTACAAAGCACAGAGTGAAGACAGAAATGACAGAATGGAAGACAATCTTTGAAAACTATGCATTTGATAAAAGATTAATATCCATAGTATATAAGGAGCTCAAGAAACCAACAATGAAATAAAAGAGTTGAGAAATGGGCAAAGGATATAAATGGATTTTATTTATTGCATTTTCTTCAACCATTCATGCATCAATAGACACCTAGGTTAAATCCTTACCTATTGTGAGTTATGTTGGAAATTGGAGCTCAGGTATATCTTTCAGCTGCTTATTTCACCTCAATGAAACATATGACTAGGTGTGGGATAAATGGGTCATAGATAATGTCTATTACTAATTTTGTGGAGAACATGCACTCTGATCTGAAAAATGGCTGTACTAACTTTCATTCTCACTAACAACGTAAAAGGGCTCCTTTTTCTTCACATCCTCACAAACTTATATTTTTTTCTGAGAGTAGCTACTTTAACAGGAGTTCTAGTTTGCATACTTCATTCCTGAAGGCATAGAAAACCTAAACAGAATAATAAACAAGATGTAGTTTGAATAAATAACAAAGAACCCATTGTATGGGTTCTATTAAAATTTATTCCTCAAGCCACAGAAAACAAAACAGATCAGTAACCAAGATGCCAATCAAGACAGAACAAAGACCTTCCCAACAAAGAAAAGCCCAAGACCAGATGGCTTCACTGCTGAATCCTAACAAACTTTTAAAGAGGAACTAATTCCCTAATCTCAATTCTTCTCAAAGTATTCAAAACAATTAACAGGGAGAAAATCCTCCCAAATTGCTTATAGGAGGACAGCATCACCTTAATTCCAAAAGCCAGAAAAAGATACAACAAAGAATGATAATCACTGACATTTATCCATGATGAACAGAGCAAAAATATTCAACAAAATATCACATAATTGAATCAAACAA